>NC_141687.1:1281225219-1281782719 GCF_964263255.1 Lissotriton vulgaris | reverse complement strand
TGTTTAATTGAGCCGGTGGTTTCTGGTGCTTGGCACCGGAACTTAATTGTCAACACATGCGCTTGTGGAAGTCTGCCACAAGGTGGCGCTGTCTGGAGATGACCACGACAACAAGTAATTATTAATTCAATATACATTAAAAAAAAATTACACTTACCTGCCGCCCACGCCATTCGTACAGCTTTGGGGGCCTCAAATAGAAGTGAGATGGTTAGTAGTTATGTTGTTACTATAATTGGCAGCATAGCGGGGGCAATGTGTGGTGCAACCTGCAGTGACCCCTGACTGAGAGCCCTGGCACTTATTTTTTTTACAAATTAAGCACTTTAACATCTCCTTGGGTATATGACATCCAGAAAGTACCCACACTTACAGTGAACCACTAGTTCTTTTGTGCTCACAGCTCATTTCCTAGAGGTCCCACCCTGTTGTGGTCCAAGTACATCTGTGGCCAGCGGATGCTGTGATGGCAGCTCCACAGGTCGTCACAAGAGGGCGTGTCAGCTTCCCTGAATGCATCACATGCTTTGGCTTCAACACAACAGAACACAACGAGCTGTGGTCTCACCCAAGTTGATCTCACAGGTGGTTCCTGGTTGGTCACACACCTTCTGCAGTCCACGTAACAGGCTGTGGTGTCAGATCCACCAAGGACATCCCATGCTAAGTTCTCACCTCCAGAGAGGCTACCGCGGCTGGTGGTTGGGCTGCTCATTAAGTGGAACAATGCCCAAACTCAAGAGATAATAGCAAACTTTGACGCCCTTCTCTGCAAAGGTCATCACATGTTGTGGCCTAGGATCTCCAAAGGTCATTAGAATGTCCATTCTCAGCATTGTAGAGGACTTCACAACATGGGATCTCAGTTCTGCAGAGGTCATCAGATGCTGTGGTCTTAGCTGCCTAGAAGTCATCACATGGTGCACCTTCAGTTCTTAGCTGCTCACAGGTCATCACAAACTGTGATTTTCCCGCTGCTATGGTCACCATTGTATGGCGGTCAATATATTCTTTAGTTCTGGCTCCGAGCTACCTAGACATCACCACAAGCTAGGAGCTCGGTCCCAGAGAGGTCTTCACACGCTGCGGTCCAAGGTCCCCAGAAGTTGTCAGAGGCTGTGGTCCCAGCTCCAAGAAAGTAATCGCATGCTGTGGTCAACCCTCCCCAGAGGTCGTCACAAGATGTGGTCCCAGTTCCAAAGAGGTCTTCACATGATGTGGCCTCAGATCACCAGAGGCCATTACATGTTACTGTCCAGTTTGTAGAGGTCATAGCCCGCTGTAGTCTCATTTCTGTAGAATTCACCACATGCTGCGTTCACAGTCATCCAGAGGTCAACGCATTCTTTGTTCCCAGCTCTTAGCCACCCAGAGGTCAGCACAAGCTATGGGTACAACTCCACAGAGGGCTCACATGCTGTGGTTACAGCTCCCAGATGGCTACACTTGGTGTAGTCTGAACTTCACATTACTCACTATCTACAGTGGTTGCAATGGTCACACATGGTAATGTCTCAGATCTCTGGAGGTCATCACCTGTTGTGACGTCAGATCCATCGAGGTGCACCCACTTATATTACAGGATGGTGTCGCATTCTATGCTCCAGCAGGTAACCGATGCCTACTAGTCAAGGGGCTTCTCACCAAGAACAGCTTATCCTAGTCTTCATTGCCACAATAGTCCTCCATCTTTGAAATTCTCCTTGGAGTGCATTCCACGTGATTCATTTAGCTCATACACTCCCTTCCAGGCTCTGCTCCCACAAACCCTGGCTATGGATGTTCCACTCAGGCAATACACCCCTACTCTGTGCACACACACACAACCCCTCTGCCCTTCACTGCACTCCAAGGAGCTTTAATACCTCCTCCTGACGTCAAATGAATGTGTCCTGAGGGGATCCTTCGCTTAACTATTTTGAATGCAAAGGGTGCAGTGTAGCGTGAACGTCTTAGAAATTTCCTCAGGTAAAACTTCATAGTACAGTAAAGCTGCCTATAAACATTTTCAGTGTTTACTGCGTGAACCAGCAGTGACTGGATGGATGTTCATGTGGGCATGCAGAGATCTTTCTAGAAGGGTTCATCTACTGGATTAACGGCACCAGGGGATTCATAATTTAGAGCTGGTGTAAAAACTGGCCTAGGAGTACAAGGTCCCATCTTGTCCCACTATTTTCTGTTGTAAAACTTTTTATTGATGTCAGAATTGCAACAATTCAGACATACACAATGGTTATTCATACAAAAATGTACTTTACCCTTTGGGTAATATATTTGCTCACCCTGTGGTTATATATTTTAGGGTTCATTAGTCCAGTCTTAAACTTCCTGCAAAACAGTTGAGGGGGGGGGAAGGAGAGCACAGATGTTCCCTCTATACACATTCCATTTGCCCTATATTTGTGTCCATTTTCTTGGGCATCCTCTGGCTACATTTATGTTTTTTTCCCTTATCATGCACCAGTCCATGTCTTTCTTGTCCCACTATTTGCCCTAATGATTTGTGAAGCTTCAGTAGTCGTAAATACCTTGCATCCCATCTCAGCTAAGAGGCCAAACAGGGTAAAGATGCTTATGATTGTTGAATATCTTTGAGGTGTTTGTGGCTGAATATTGTTGCATTTGAATATCGCTTTGGTTAGACCACAACATTCTTCTTGAAGTTTACACACTTACTACTACAGCCAGTGCCTTCATTTGGGATGAGCCTCTTGGTTAAGGCTTGAGTGCGTTGTATGGTGTCTTGAGTTTTATCGGGTAGTGGAAGGATTATGGACGTTGGCTACTTTTGAGGGGAATGAATCCACATTTATGTGATGCATCTGGTTATGCATGATGGAGGAGAACCATACCAGGGCGCTGCTACTGATGGCGGCTGAACTGAATGGTCTATAATGGAGCACTTGATGGTCATTTGTGGTGAGTAGGATCAGAGTACAGGAGTGACCTTGGTCACCGGCCAAGAGAATGGTGATTTCCGTGCACCTATGTGAGCTGAATCCAGACTCTAAGTCACAGAGGAAGCCATTGGACGCCAGGCCGGAGGACAGTTGGCGAGGGACAATGGGTTTGGGCAACTTTCCACCATAGGGCAGGCCTGAGGTTAATCTATAGTTGGTGAAGGTGCCAGGATCCCCTGTAGATCTCTTTAGAGTAGGTTGAGATGTTACCATTGTTGAACTGCTGGGGTATGGGCACACTGGTTAAAGAACACTAGATGAAGTGGGTGATAGTAGGTAACAGCAGTGCTTAATTTGAGCTGGTGGTTGCCGTTGGGGCCCACCAGTAGTCATGTTTGGGAATTGGCACTTATTTTTCCTCATCAGACATTTACCGAGAGCAAGAGAGGGAAAAGTACACAAAGGGGAAAGAAAAAAGAAGAGAAAGAAGGAAAAACTGTGACAAAGGGAGGAAGCAGGGACCCGCAGGAGTGAAAAAAAGAGCCAGGCACTGTCAAATAGTGGATTAATGTGGCATGTGATGGATTCAAGACTTTGCATCCTTGGTATTTGGCACGCCAACATTTAATAGCACCATTTGAGGGCTTCTGAGCAGAGCTTTGGGCAACAGCACTCATTCTTTATGAAATTAAACACTGGGTAAGAGTGCTTTAAGGCCCAGATGAAGGACTTTGGCATTGATGATATCCCAAGATGGAGAGGACTTCTCAACGGAGGTTGAGATATTCTAAACTTTGGGTTCAGAAGTTGGCACAAACTCACATAAAGTACCTCCAGAAGAAATTCCAGAAGGAGGCCTATGCTCCAAAGACCAAAGGTTGTTAGCAGAGATTCTGGCTCTCAGAGAGTCAAGCTTATTGGTGTCCAATGACAGGCGGGAATTGCAGAGATCTAATGAGGGGCCAGGCAAATTATGGGAGACCCTGGAAGACACTAGGGGGCATATTTACAAGCCCCTATCTCCAGAGAAACATCACTTTTTCCGATGTTTCTGTGGCAATAGGGGCTTCCCCTTATTCACTTAATGTGTGGCTTGACACCGCCTTGTAAATAAGGCACCCTTTCAAGCTATACATTTCGTGGAAGGGGTAAGCAATGACTGTTGTGGTGGGCTTTCCACTGCAACACCCATTGATTTTGACCCTGCTCCTTATTTACAATGGTGGCATAAATATGGGGCAGTGGCAAAATTAAGAACAGGAAAACCTCTTCTTAACCTGGCGAAAAGAGGAGAAATGCTTTATTTCCCCATCGTATTTGCTGTTTCTCTGTGTACTGCATTGTGCAACACACATAGAAACAGCTAAACGCTATTCATTGCTTATGTGCAGGAAGGTCCCCCTTCCTGCACATAAACAATCACTTAAAAATGACGATTTGCAAATTCTATATATGCTGGATTATGCAGCACGCATAGAAACAGCAAAAGGCTATTCATTGTTTATGTGCAGGAAGGTCCCCCTTGCAAGGGTACCTACGTTGGCACTAGGCAGTTACAAAATTAGCTTGAAAATAAACGGAGATGCACTCCTTTCTTACTTGTTTCCTGTATTTTTATTCAACTTTTTTGTGTCTAAATGACTATAATCAGCGTGCTGCATGGGTAGCGCGGTTGTCTTTCCTGTGCCTCTACTGTGAACCTCCCTATCTCGAGACCCAAGGTCCTGACCCCCACGCACTGTAGCTTTGGGTTATACCTTTCTGCAATAACACACATTTTTCAACATAATCTCTGTGATTTAAACATTCTTAATGTTTTATTTCGACACCAGAATGTAACTCTTTTAGCAAAATAATCACAAAAACAATAACATGTAATTACATTACATTTCTCACATTTTATACATAAAGAAATTAATTTCCACAAATTCTTCTGTGATTCCTTTTAAGCGCTCAATGCATTTCGGGCCATACTAGACCCTTCATCAGGAACCGGTTTCATCTAAAAAACAATGCAACACAACCATCAGCGACCGATCCATGCTGAAGAATTCAAGACAATATTTACAAATGTTGTAAATCTGAAAGCTTTTTACTGTGCTTGTAATTCCATGCTGGAAGTATATTAAAACATTACAAAACCCTTTTTCCCACCAATGTGCTAAAAAAACAAGAAATCAAAATGAAACCATGCATATGCTTACTTGGTCCTCCCTTCAAAATTTCCTATACGATCTGTTTGGAAAAAAACACTACATGTCAACGCCTGCTTCCCTTTATTAAACAGTACCTCACAAATGTGCCAAATGTCCAACTCTGCCCTTACCAATGCAAGAGACTTCACTGTTTCACTCGGTGAATTCAAAACGCCGGTCTCTCCCGGGGGTCTGATGAAACTAATTCAAATTCCTGCCGCAAAACAAAATCATACCAAAACCTCAGTCTCCGGTAAATCTTAGAGCAACAAGTCCGTGTTTACACTACCCTCAATTCTTGACTTACTTGTTAAATCAATCGCTCCTTCAGTCCAATACACTCCGCCCTGCAAGCCTTCACGATTCACATAGAGGTTCTGCCTCGCGACTAATAAGTACCGTAAAAACAAACGGCGGACTACCGGCGGCCGCCATATTGGGAAAGAAAATGATCGCAAGCTTTCCCTGCTACTAACTCTCACTCATAATCGACTCAAAACCAAGTTCTCAATACTCTCCAAACTACGCGGAACCACATTACTTCCCTAATAAAACTAGAAGGTCAACAGTGCATGAAACAACTAACTTCATTCACAGAGCTGCCCAGAATTTGAGCGCCATATTTAAGTGGTCAAACTGAAGCTGATGCTTTCAAAGATTACAGGAAAAGAGGACCTCATCTCCCATACTCTCTATAAACTAAACATAAACCAAAAGTGAATAAAATCAAAATAGAAAAATCAATATATGGAAAAAGTGGTGCATTTTTATAAGGGGAAAACACAGAGTAAAGTGTACTCTCCTCATGTTTAACAAAACATCATATTAATTACAAGCTGGATGGTCAACATTCAGTAATCACATATATGTTATTACTCAAGCATGTGCACATATCAAACAGTAACCACTAGTCCTCAATTACAAAAAACATGCAAAATCTATCCGTTCATTTAACCCTTTCGGATCCTGGGTACCCAGTTTTTTAATCCAGAATATTTCTCTCTGGAGGAGGGATCGAGTCCGATCCGTGCCCTCAGAATGAGAAAATTGTTCAAGAACAGAAAATTGTAATTGCGATATGGTGTATCTTTCCTGTGTCCAATGTGATGCTAGGCTACTCTTCATGTTTTTATTCCTAATGGTAATTTATGTTCCGAAATTCGCACTTTAAGTCTTCTTTCTGTCTTGCCTACATATAATTTCCCACAGGGACATTTGATGTAGTAAATCAGGTTGCTGGAATTGCAATCAGCGTTGTGATATAATTTAATCTCTTTACCAGATAAGGGATGATGTAAACTTCCTCCTACGATGACATTGTTGCAATGTACGCAATTGGTACATTTCCTCATTCCTCTGTGTAATGTAGGTTGTGTTTTTCTGGAAGGAGATTTCAAAATTTATTTTAAATTTTTTGACCTTGGGAAGGCAAATAGTGGTCTGATATTGAACAATCCTTGGAAATCTGTTTCACTTTCTAGAAGCACTCAATGTCGATTTATGATGTTTTTAATCTTCTGCATGCTTGTGTTAAATTTTGACACAAACACATTCCTCTCCTTCCCCTCCTTCGGTTTTTGTTTGAGCAAATTCTTCCGATCCATTGCCTGGATCCGTGTGTCGGCCTGTTCAATTATCTCTTGAGGATACCCTCGTTCTTGATATTTCCTAGCTTGGATCTTCAATTGTGCTTCTAAATCCTGTGTTTCTGAACAGATCCTTTTAAGTCTCATAAATTGTGAGAAAGGTAGGTTTTTCTTCAAGTTAGGTGGGTGAAAACTTTGAAATTGTAATGCATTATTCACATCAGTTTCTTTTCTATGGACCGATGTAACAATCTGTTGATCATTCAAGTCTATTTGAACGTCCAGAAACGCTATTTGTGTCTCACTTATGGTGTGGGTGAATTGAATATTTTCATCATATCTGTTAAGCTGTAACAACTTATTTTCAAGATTTTGTCTGCTGCCAGTCCATATGATGAAAGTATCATCGATAAACCTGCAGAACAATTTTATGCAAGCTTTCCATTCCTGATCATTGAAGATGTAGTCTGACTCAAATTTGGCCATAAAGGTGTTGGCGTACGCCGGTGCCCCGGCAACGCCCATTGATGTACCCTTCTGTTGAAGGAAAAATTGATTGTCCCAGTAGAAATAACTATGGTAGAGACAAAAGTGTAAAATCTCTAAAATAAATACTTTGTCAGCCCTAATGTCTGATTGCTGCAGTAGCGCCCATTCTACTGCTTCAATACCTGCTTGGTGTGGAATAGAGGTGTACAGTGACTTAACGTCCACTGTACACAACAACATGTTCTCAGCAAAAGAAATATCTCTGATCTTATTGAGAAAATCAGTAGTATCCTTGACATAAGAAGACCACTTCTGCACAAATGGCTGTAGAAAAGTGTCTATATATTGGCTAAGGGTTAACTGCCAAAACTGGCGGGTGGAAGAAGGAATGTGGCCTGCTTCAAAGGCCTTATCCAAGATCTCTTTTAAGGTTCTTTTCAAATCCATGATTGGATCAGCCTCTAAGCGTAAATATGTGATTTCATCAATGACGTGGTCATTCACTTTGTTGGTATATAAGGAAGCTTCCATGACTACAATAGCCCCTCCTTTATCTGCTTTTTGTATCATTAATTGTTCATCATTTTGGAGGGTTAAAAGAATCTGTCTATCATGAAATGAATGGTTCTTTTTAGAAGACCTCTGCAAATGTAATCCTTGAAGATCTCGCAAAACTGTATTTTCAGAGGCATCTAATACTTTATGCGATGTTGGTGCTTGGAACTTTGATTTAGGTTTAAATTCCAGAAATTCTGGTTGTTCTTTTTGTGTTTGTTCTGGCACTATATTACTGAAAAAATGTTTAAGACGAAGAATCCTCAAATTTATAGAATGCAACTTCTGACTCCAAAATGTTTGTGTTATATGTTGGCACAAAGCTCAAACCTTTGTTGAGAATATTCATCTGATGCATCGTAAGTTCTTTCTTTGAGATATTCACCACTAGGTTTACTTCTGACTTCTCAATCTTCCTTTTACGGATGCTTCTCCTTGTTTTTCTGATCCTTTTGTCAAACTGGGTGTTTGGCTGGCATCCGTCGCCTGTGATAAAAAATCCTTAGAGCCAGATGCTCCTTCTCCACTTTTAGTTGCTGTTTCTTTCGTTCTGGATTTGTCACCCATTTGCGATTGAGCTGGCAGTCTACTTGCACTATTTTCAGAATCAGATACACTGCTCTCCTCTGATGTGGTAACTGTGGTAGGTGTGCCTCTGGGCGTAAACCTCCGCCCACGTATACACCTCGTTGAGTTTGTAGTCCAGTGTATCTCTTTTATATTTACGGAGCTTTCCTTCCTGTAATTCTTTGGTGTGTTTTTCAAGGCATACGTTCAATTCCTCCAACTCTTTGTCCCAATCTCTCTTATCCATCCTCTCCTCCAAGTTCTGTTTAATTTCCTCTATTTCAGTGGCTAGTTCTAGGATGACTCTAGCCAATTCTTCCACCAACAATAGCATCAAGTCTAAAGAGCACTTGTTTAATATGGAATACCATTTTTCCATAAAGTCTTTGTTTAAGTGAAATCTGTACAACATAGGCTTGATAGACATTCTTAGGCCACGCGGTATTCGTTTTGCTCTGTGGTACTGTATCAGCGTGCTGGCATGCAATTTTTCACTCAGCTCTCTCTTTGCTAGAAACTTCAGCTGTTTCACTTGCTGTAGTACTGTATTGCCTTGTACATTAGATGTTTTGACTTCGTGAATCAGTGCATATATGTCTGTCGCTTGATCTGAAGTATATGCGAGTGTGTTTGCTCTGTTTTCAGTCATACTTGTGATGGCGTCGAAAGCCATGTTTGGGTTGCTATCTCCTTGAAGACAAAGAACTGAAACTTGAAAATAAACAGAGATACACTCCTTTCTTACTTGTTTCCTGTATTTTTATTCAACTTTTTTGCGTCTAAATGGCTATAATCAGCGTGCTTCAGGGGTAGAGCGGTTGTCTTTCCCATGCCTCTACTGTGAACCGCCCTATCTCGAGACCCAGTGTGTGGGGGTCGGTACCTTGGGTCTTGAGATAGGGAGGTTCACAGTAGAGACACAGGAAAGACAACCGCACTACCCCTGCAGCACGCTGATTATAGTCATTTAGACACAAAAAGTTGAATAAAAATACAGGAAACAAGTAAGAAAGGAGTGCATCTCCGTTTATTTTCAAATTTCAGTTCTTTGTGTTCAAGGAAATAGCAACCCAAACATGGCTTTCGACGCCATCACAAGTATGACTGAAACAGAGCAAACACACTCGCATATACTTCAGATCAAGCGACAGACATATATGCACTGATTCACGAAGTCAAAACATCTCATGTACAAGGCAATACATTACTACAGCAACTGAAACAGCTGGAGTTTCTAGCAAAGAGAGAGCTGAGACAAAAATTGCTTGCCAGCATGCTGATACAGTACCACGGAGCAAAATGAATACTGCGTGGCCTAAGAATGTATATCAAGCCTATGTTGTACAGATTTCACTTAAACAAAGACTTTATGGAAAAATGGTATTCCATATTAAACAAGTGCTCTTTAGACTTGATTCTATTGTTGGTGGAAGAATTGGCTAGAGTCATCCAAGAACTAGCCACTGAAATAGAGGAAATTAAACAGAACTTGGAGGAGAGGATGGATAAGAGAGATTGGGACAAAAAGTTGGAGGAATTGAACGTACGCCTTGAAAAATACACCAAAGAATTACAGGAAGGAAAGCTCAGTAAATATAAAAGAGATACACTGGAATACAAACTCAACGAGGTGTATACGTGGGCGGAGGTTTACGCCCAGAGGCGCACTTACCCCAAAAAGATAACCACAGTTACCACATCAGAGGAGAGCAGTGTATCTGATTCTGAAATTAGTGCAAGTAGACCGCCAGCTCAATCGCAAATGGGTGACAAATCCAGAACGAAAGAAACAGCAACTAAAAGTGGAGAAGGAGCATCTGGCTCTAAGGATTTTTTTATCACAGGCGACGGAGGCCAGCCAAACACCCAGTTTGACAAAAGGATCAGGAAAACAAGGAGAAGCATCCGTAAAAGGAAGACTGAGAAGTCAGAAGTAAACCTAGTGGTGAATATCTCAAAGAAAGAACTTACGATGCATCAGATGAATATTCTCAACAAAGGTTTGAGCTTTGTGCCAACATATAACACAAACATTTTGGAGACAGAAGTTGCATTCTATAAATTTATGAGGATTCTTCGTCTTAAACATTTTTTCAGTAATATAGTGCCAGAATAAACACAAAAAGAACAACCAGAATTTCTGGAATGTAAACCCAAATCAAAGTTTCAAGCACCAACATCGCATAAAGTATTAGATGCCTTTGAAAATACAGTTTTGCGAGATCTTCAAGGATTAAATTTGCAGAGGTCTTCTAAAAAGAACCTGTCATTTGATGATAGACGGATTCTCCTAACCCTCCAAAATGATGACCAATTAATGATACAAAAAGCAGATAAAGGAGGGGCTATTGTAGTCATGGAAGCTTCCTTATATACTAACAAAGTGAATGAGCACGTCCTTGATGAAATCACATATTTACGCTTAGAGGCTGATCCAATCATGGATTTGAAAAGAACCTTAAAAGAGATCTTGGATAAGGCCTTTGAAGCAGGCCACAGTACTACTTCCACCCGCCAGTTTTTGACAATTGATTTTCCTAGACAACCAAAGCTGTATATGCTTCCTAAGATACAGAAGGACTTATACAACCCACCAATGAGGCCTATAGTCACAGGATGTGGAACAATTTTCGAACCCTTTGGACAATATATAAACACTTTTCTACAGCCATTTGTGCAGAAGTGGTCTTCTTATGTCAAGGATACTACTGGTTTTCTCAATAAGATCAGAGATATTTCTTTTGCTGAGAACATGTTGTTGTGTACAGTGGACGTTAAGTCACTGTACACCTCTATTTCACACCAAGCAGGTATTGAAGCAGTAGAATGGGCGCTACTGCAGCAATCAGACATTAGGGCTGACAAAGTATTTATTTTAGAGATTTTACACTTTTGTCTCTACCATAGTTATTTCTACTGGGACAATCAATTTTTCCTTCAACAGAAGGGTACATCAATGGGCTTTGCCGGGGCACCGGCGTACGCCAACACCTTTATGGCCAAATATGAGTCAGACTACATCTTCAATGATCAGGAATGGAAAGCTTGCATAAAATTGTTCTGCAGGTTTATCGATGATATTTTCATCATATGGACTGGCAGCAGACAAAATCTTGAAAATAAGTTGTTACAGCTTAACAGATACGATGAAAATATTCAATTCACCCACACCATAAGTGAGACACAAAAAGCGTTTCTGGACATTCAAATAAACTTGGATGATCAACAGATTGTTACATCGGTCCATAGAAAAGAAACTGATGTGAATAATGCGTTACAATTTCAAAGTTTTCACCCACCTAACTTGAAGAAAATTCTCCCTTTCTCACAATTTATGAGACTTAAAAGGATCTGTTCAGAAACACAGGATTTAGAAGCACAATTGAAGATCCAAGCTAGGAAATATCAAGAACGAGGGTATCCTCAAGAGATAATTGAACAGGCCAACACACGGATCCAGGCAATGGATCGGAAGAATTTGCTCAAACAAAAACCGAAGGAGGGGAAGGAGAGGCATGTGTTTGTGTCAAAATTCAGCACAAGCACGCAGAAGATTAAAAACATCATAAATCGACATTGGGTGCTTCTAGAAAGTGAACCAGATTTCCAAGGATTGTTCAGTATCAGACCACAATTTGCCTTCATAAGGTTAAAAAAGTTTAAAAGAAATTTTGAAATCTCCTTCCTGTAAAACAAAACCTACATTACACAGAGGAATGAGGAAATGTACCAATTGCGTACATTGCAACAATGTAATCATAGGAGGAAGTTTACATCATCCCTTATCTGGTAAAGAGATTAAATTATATCACAACGCTAATTGCAATTCCAGCAACCTGATTTACTACATCAAATGTCCCTGATTGATTGATTGAATAGGGATTTGTAAAGCGCTACTTTGCCCGAAGGCGTCAAGGCGCCAATGATGGAATAAAGCCAGGTACAAATGTAAAGATACAATGGTATGAAGGCCTAGGAGTAGGCTTCAGTAAAGAGCAGAGTTTTAAGGCCCTTTCGGAAGAGCAGAAGAGATTCCTGGCCCCTGAGTTACAAAGGGAGCTCATTCCAGAGTCTAGGGGCTAGAGAGGAGAAGGCCTTACCTCCCCATCTCGCTTTAGCGACTCGGGGGACGGACAACAAATTCTGACCGGTAGAGCGCAAGGCTCTGCCGGGGACATAGGTCGACACTAGGGTCCTGATGCCCTCAGCACCAGCACCATGAAGAGCCTTGTGAGTGATGGTCAAAATTTTGAATTTTATCCTAGCATGTACCGGGAGCCAGTGGAGACTTCTCCTGATCCTGGTACCTGAAGAGCGTCTGGGGGCATTGACGAAAGATCTCGCTGCTGCGTTCTGGACGACCTGCAAGCGATGGAGTAATTTATTACTCATGACAAGGTATAGGGCATTGCAGTAGTCCAGTCGCGAGGATAGGAGGGCAACTGCAACCAGTTTCCGGGCATCAGGGGAGAGGTAGTGGGTAAGTTTTCTTAACACCCTTAAAACCTCGCAGCAGGTAGAAACCATTCTGTTTACTTGCCTGTCAAAAGCAAGTGAGGTGTCAAATATAACTCCCAGGTTACGGGCGACGGAAGAAGGCTGGGGACAAGTTCCCAGTGTCTGGGGCCACCAATCATCTGACCAGATCTCCTTGTTACCACCAAAGATCAGGATCTCAGTTTTTTCCCCGTTTAATTTAAGGATGTTCGAGGCCATCCAGCCTGCCACTGCTTCCATGCAATTTCAAAATTTTAGGGCCGTGGTCTCGACAAATTGGGACAGGGAGACCATGATCTGGGTGTCATCGGCGTACAAGAGCACTTCCAGTCCAAAAGTTCTAACAAGCCTAGCAAGAGGGGCCACATAAATGTTGAAGAGTGTGGGACTCAAAGCGGAGCCCTGCGGGACCCCACATTGCAGAGGCATGGCATTGGAAAGGAAGTCACCCAGTTTTACCCTTTGCTCCCGATAGTTAAGGAAGGAAGTGAGGAGGCTCAGAGCCAGACCCTTCAGCCCCGTTTCACTGAGGCGGAAGGCCAGAATGGTAGGGGACAGGGTGTCGAATCCCTGTGGGAAATTATATGTAGGCAAGACAGAAAGAAAACTTAAAGTGCGAATTTCTGAACATAAAAGTACCATTAGGAATAAAAACATGAAGAGTAGCCTAGCATCACATTGGACACAGGAAAGACACACCATATCGCAATTACAATTTACCGTTCTTGAACAAGTTTCTCATTCTGAGGGCACCGATCGAACTCGATCCCTCCTCCAGAGAGAAATATTCTGGATCAAAAAACTGGGTACCCAGGATCTGAAAGGGTTAAATGAACGGATAGATTTTGCATGTTTTTTGTAATTGAGGACTAGTGGTTACTGTTTGATATGTGCACATGCTTGAGTATTAACATATATGCGATTATTGAATGTTGACCATTCAGCTTGTAATTAATATGATGTTTTGTTAAACATGAGGAGAGTACATTTTACTCTGTGATTTCCCCTTATAAAAATGCACCACTTTTTCCATATATTGATTTTTCTATTTTGATTTTATTCACTTTTGGTTTATGTTGAGTTTATAGAGAGTATGGGAGATGAGGTCCTCTTTTCCTGTAATCTTTGAAAGCATCAGCTTCAGTTTGACTACTTAAATATGGCGCTCAAATTCTGGGCAGCTCTGTGAATGAAGTTAGTTGTTTCATGCACTGTTGACCTTCTAGTTTTATTAGGGAAGTAATGTGGTTCCACGTAGTTCGGAAAGTATTGAGAACTTGGTTTTGAGTAGATTATGAGTGAGAGTTAGTAGCAGGGAAAGCTTGAGATCGTTTACTTTCCCAATATGGTGGCCGCCGGTAGTCCGCCGTTTGTTTTTACGGTACTTATTAGTCGCGAGGCAGAACCTCTATGTGAATCGTGAAGGCTTGCAGGGCGGAGAGTATTGGACTGAAGGAGCGATTGATTTAACAAGTGAGTCGAGAATTGAGGGTAGTGTAAACACGGATTTGTTGCTCTAAGATTTACCGGAGACTGAGGTTTTGGTATGATTTTGTTTTGCGGCAGGAATTTGAATTAGTTTCATCAGACCCCCGGGAGAGACCGGCGTTTTGAATTCACCGAGTGAAACAGTGAAGTCTCTTGCATTGGTAAGGGCAGAGTTGGTCATTTGGCTCATTTGTGAGTTACTGTTTAATAAAGGGAAGCAGGCGTTGACATGTAGTGTTTTTTTCCAAACAGATCGTATAGGCAATTTTGAAGGGAGGACCAAGTAAGCATATGCATGGTTTCACGTTGATTTCCTGTTTTTTGAGCACATTGGTGGGAAAAAGGGTTTTGTAATGTTTTAATACACTTCCAGCATGGAATTACAAGCACAGTAAAAAGCTTTCAGATTCACAACATTTGTAAATATTGTCTTGAATTCTTCAGCATGGATCGGTCGCTGATGGTTGTGTTGCATTGTTTTTTAGATGAAAGAGGTTCCTGATGAAGGGTCTAGTATGGCCCGAAATGCATTGAGCGCTTAAAAGGAATCACAGAAGAATTTGTGGAAATTAATTTCTTTATGTATAAAATGTGAGAAATGTAATGTAATTACATGTTATTGTTTTTGTGATTATTTTGCTAAAAGAGTTACATTATGGTGTCGAAATAAAACATTAAGAATGTGTAAATCACAGAGATTATGTTGAAAAATTTGTGTTATTGCAGAAAGGTATAACCCAAAGCTACAGTGCGTGGGGGTCAGGACCTTGGGTCTTGAGATAGGGAAGTTACAAAATTAGCGCCAGCACTAAGGGAAAGGCAGGGTGCACCATATTCTTGTGAATATGGCGCATCCCTTCATTTGGAAACTGTCAGAGCACAGCATAGCCTTCTGGTTTTAACACCACGCTCCAACAGTTTCCTAGTAAAATATGCCCCAGATCCTTGAAGATGCAGAAAGGTTCCTTGGTAGAGTTGCAATATTCATGGATGCGACGTAGGTAGTATACTTTTTTGGTTCTTGCATATGCAGATTAGTAACATTTGGCATGATCATGGCTGGTTAAACGATCAGTAGCAAGGTTGGTTTTGACCCAGCTCTTTCTAGGACTCTCCCTTAGCACTGAGTTGGCGCAAAATATCAGTATACCATTTGCTAGTCTTTGCAGGACAGCTTATCCGAAGATGAATCGAATGAGGGAATAAAGGGCACTGTTTAACTTTGAGTAGAAGTGATCAAGGATATTGTCCGGTTTGTTGAAAGCAGATTCCAGGATACCTCTCAGGCAGTGGTTCTTAACCTTTGACTTCTGTGGACCCCCACGTTATCATTACTGGAATTCAGGTACCCCCAATGAATCATTATTGGAATCGGGCTGCACAATAAGTCATTGCTGGAAGCTGGGAACATGGTCTTAGCAATTTAAATGATTTGAACTGCAAACAATGTACGAAACTACAGTTAAAATCCTTCAGCAAACAAATGTACAAATGATGAGAATTTTCATTTTATTCGCAAATGTAAAAAAACAAAATTTTAATGGGGAGATAGGTGCGTTTCTGAATTCAACTGAGACCACCCATCGTCCATATTATATTTTGGTTGATGGACTTGCAGTGCTCTTACAAATCAAATCAATCTGAGGATACCAACTTAATTTATAGCCTCCAATTTCAAATTCCCTCACATTCACAAAGCATTTTAAAATAAAATATATATATATTTTGCTTTGTCATTTATATACACTCTATTAATCTGTTTATATTTTTTAATTTCCTGAGCAGTTGTGTACCCCCTGAGTGGCCCTCGCATTTCCCCAAAAGTCAGCGGACCGTAGGGTAAGACCCGCTGCTCAAAGGGTTCTGCATGTAATTTATTCAAGTTTCACCAGGAGGAGGAAGAAGTCATATTGTAGAGCAGTGGTTCCCAAACTTTTGACTCCTGAGGACCCCCACTGAATCACTACTGGAAGCCGGGGACCCCCAAGCAATTTGTACAATTGTGCCACTCGTTTTTCTCTGGTATTTATGTGCCATTTTTGCCTTCTGTACCACTCGTTTTCCCCTAGTTTTTGTGCCCCTTTTGCCTTCTGTTCCACTCGTTTTTTTGTGCCCTTCTGCTTCTTGTTCCACTCGTTTTCCCCCGTTTTTTGTGCCTTTCTGCCCTCAGTTCCACTCGTTTTCCCCTCATTTTTGTGCCCTTCTGCCCTCTGTTCCACTCGTTTTTATGTGGCCTGCTGCCCTCTGTGCCACTCGTTTTTCCCTATTTTTTGTGCCCTTCTGCCCTCTGTGCCACTCCTTTATCCCTAGTTTTTTGTGCCTTTCTGCCCTCTGTTCCACTCGTTTTTCCCTCGTTTTATGTGCCCTTCTGCCCTCTGTTCCACTCATTTTTTATGCCCTTCTGCCCTCTGTGCCACTTGTTTTTCCCTTGTTTTTGTGCCTTTCTGCCCTCTGTTCCACTTGGTTTTTTGTGCCTTTCTGCCCTCTGTGCCACTCGTTTTTCCCTGTTTTTTTGTGCCTTTCTGCCCTCCATTCCACTCGTTTTCCCCTCATTTTTGTGCCCTTCTGCCCTCTGTTCCACTCATTTTTTTGTGCCTTTCTGCCCTCTGTTCCACTCGTTTCTTTGTGCCCTTCTGCCCTCTGTGTCACTCGTTGTCCCCTCATTTTTTGTGCCTTTATGCCCTCTGTTCCACTCATTTTCACTCGTTTTTGTGCCCTTCTGCCCCTCTGTTCCACTCGTTTTTTGTGCCTTTCTGCCCTCTGTTCCACTCGTTTCTTTGTGCCCTTCTGCCCTCTGTGCCACTCGTTTTCCCTTGTTCTTTGTGCATTTCTGCCCTCTGTTCCACTTCTTTTTTCCCTCGTTTTTTGTGCCCTTCTGCCCTCTGTTCCACTCGTTTGTTGTGCCCTTCTGCCCTCTGTGCCACTTGTTTTTCCCTCGTTTTTTGTGCCTTTCTGCCCTCTGTTCCACTCTTTCTTTTGTGCCCTTCTCCCCTCTGTGCCACTCGTTTTTCCCTTGTTTTTTGTGCCTTTCTGCCCTCTGTTCCACTTGTTTTCCCCCTCATTTTTTGTGCCCTTTTGCCTTCTGTTCCACTCATATTTTTGTTCTCTTCTGCCCTCTGTGCCACTCGTTTTTCCCTCATTTTTTGTGCCTTTCTGCCCTCTGTTCCACTCGTTTTTCCTTCTTTTTGTGCCTTTCTGCCCTCTGTTCCACTCGTTTTCCCTTGTTTTTGTGCCCTTCTGCCCTCTGTTCCACTCGTCTTTTGTGACTTTCTGCCCTCTGTTCCACTCGTTTTTCCCTCGTTTTTTGTGCCTTTCTACCCTCTGTTCCACTCGTTTCTTTGTGCCCTTCTGCCCTCTGTGTCACTCGTTTTCCTTCATTTTTGTGCCTTTCTGCCCTCTGTTCCACTCGTTTTCACTCGTTTTTGTGCCCTTCTGCCCCTCTGTTCGACTCGTTTTTTTGTGCCCTTCTGACCTCTGTGCCACTTGTTTTTCCCTAGTTTTTTGTGCCTTTCTGCCCTCTGTTCCACTCGTTTTTTGTGCCCTTCTGCCCTCTGTTCTATTCGTTTTTCCCTCGTTTTTTGTGCCCTTCTGCCCTCTGTTCCACTCGGTTTTTTGTGCCCTTCTGCACCACTCGTATTTTCCTTGTTTTTGTACCCCTTTTGCCTTCTGTTCCACTCGTTTCCCCAGCCGCTGTGCCCCCTGCGGCCCCGCCCCCCTGACTGCCCACTGCCCATTCGCTGCCCCCGCCTCCCGATTGTATTGTTGTGGTCTCGTTGCCCCTGCGCCAACATTCTAAGCTCTTGTGTGCTGTGAGGACGCATGGGCGTTTCATTTTTCACTACGACGACAGGCACTCGAGTCCTGCGGACCACCTGGGAATGTCTCACGGACCCCTGGGGGTCCGCGGACCACAGTTTGGGAAATGCTGTTGTAGAGCATCTTGGTAGTTGAGAGTGCAAACCAGATAGATGGTAGAGGAAATGAAGTAGTAGAGAGGCCTTTCCAATCCAGCTACAGACATTATGCCCCCCTATCTTTGGGGGCACTGTATGGCAGGTTTCAGTGTCTGTTCCTTTGCCTTTATTTCTATCTCGAATTTCCATGAATGTTCTGTTTTTATTTATTTTAACTGCTTTTTAGGTCTCGTCTATTCCATCCCATAGGGATGGTAGGCGATATTTATAGTAAGCGTTTCAAAAAGTCTACCCACTGCGGATCGCGTACAGTTCATGTGAGCCAGGCACGTGCACAGGAATTTGCTCCCCCTACCCCTCCCACAAAGCAAGACAAGACAAGATCATCAAAGCGACCGCGGCTGCTCTGATTCCATTTGCCACCACTTCATGCACTCTGCAGGTCATAAACATGACCATCTGCTCGTGAATCGGAATGCTGGCATGGTTGCCCAGCTCCCCTCCCAGCGCTTCCTTTCCTCTACTTCGTGTGGTCAGTGTTTTACATAGTGTGACTTTGTTCCGTTTCCCTGAGTAGCAGTTTGTGTATTCAGACCGATTCACGGATGTCATGGCTTTTTTAAACCTTTAATCAAGGCGAATGCGCGCCTTTCTTTCTTTCCTTTCACACAGCGCAGCATTCCTACAAGCCGAAATGTAAAATGTCTGCCTTCTCATCCACATTTCCAACTTCCTGTACATTAATTAGCATTATCAGAGTTAATATGCGTCCCAGGATTAAAGCCCTTAACAAGCGAGGTAACCCATGCTTCATCTTTAAGCATGAGGGTCACGCGCACAGGATGAGGCCTCTCTGCCCGGGACAAATATGAGTGTCAACACTATCCCTGTGAATCAGCTGAGCACAACAACTGGGAGCTGCTGGCCTTACTTTCTACATCGTGCGGTCAGTGTTTAAACGTTTACATTCTGTGCCTTTGCTCCGTTTTCCCAAGTAGCACCTTTAGTTTGTGTACGACATGCATCACTCCTTGCTAATCAAGGTACATGCTGCACTTCACGCTACTCGTTCAGACACACTCACAGCCTCCATAGTTTATGTTTAATCAATTCAATCACAAGCCTTTCGTTTTTTTGTTTTTCACGGTTCTATGGCATATATTTTTGCTCCACCAAGGAAAGATACATGCAAAGAATAAACACACATTACGAAGTGGGTTTAAATAGAACATCCACGAAGGGTGGTCTTTTTTTGCACACAAGACCCACTACAAAACGCTGTTTAATTTCCTTGTGAAACGTAATGGACGGGTTCACAGGCAGTTGTGATAAAGCTGCTTTTAAACTCCTCTAATACTGACCAGGACTTTCATCACACATTCTGTAATCAAACATTTAAAAGGCATTTGGAGTCTTTTCATGGTACAACATTCATCCTACTCTACTGTACGGGAAGCAAACAATGTCTCGTACGCATCCGCTCTAAACAAAGTCAAAATACAAATCTCAACACCCTGCCTTCCAAAAAAACAGCAAAAGGAAACTTGCACCCGTATTTTTCTACCGGCCCTCCTGTTGTTTAAACCCCTCCACTAACCTGTTTCCTAATTAACATTTTGTTTTGTTTTTACAAAGCGTTTTTGTGCTACTTTATTGACGCCGCGCGCACCACTTGCCTCCTTATATTTTTTTTAAAACTTGTTCTTATCTAGAAAGCACTTTATGAGGGTGCATTTGTTTTATCTCTCTCCCTTGAACGCTTCTCTGCCCAACACCGTGTTTCTGCATCATACCATGGGGTCTTCGGAAACCCCACCTACTGCCCTCTCTCTCACCCTGGTGGTTCTCCGATACCCTCACAGCCCCGATCTCCATACTCCACCGTTTCATCTGTATTTTTCTGCCGGCCCTCCTGTTGTTTAAACCCCTCCCCTAACCTGTTTCGCAATTAACATTTGGTTTTTAAGAAAAGCGTTTTTGTGCTACTTTAGATGTTCAGCCAAGTACACAGCCATGTTTTGTACATATATATTTTTAAATATATTAAAATAAATATTCAGTCTTTCTTTGTAGTGCTGCTTAAGCGGGGCGGACATACGCGGAGATGCAGCTACACTTCTTCCTACGTTCCTCCTCTTCTGAGCTCTCTCGCCCCCTGCCTCTCCCCTCTTTCACTGTGTGCTCTGTGTCTCGACTGCCTTCCCCCATCCATGCCCAGCCTCTTTCATCTTCCCCTCCTACACCGCCTCCCCTCTGCCCATTTATCCATTACCAGCAGCCGGTCCAAGTGAAGCTACTGTCTCCGGAGCTTGGCCGGGAGGGGTGCTGCTCTGCCCGGACCTCCCAGAGCAGCCACTGCTCCCCTCACCAGCGACTAACCCTCCCTCCCCCCACCCGCCTCCTGCTGGGGTTATTGGGGGAGAGCCTTCATCCACCGCCTTTGTGCGCTGCGCGGATGCCGCTCCATTTCCTAACTCTCCTGCAGCTAGCTACCTGATGACTCCAGGGGCCAGAGACATCTTCAGCGCCACCCCGTCCCCCACCGGCACCATCCATCATCTTAGCTAGAAAGAGCCGAGAAACCACAGCCCTGCGGCACTTTCCACAACTTCCAGGTCAGAAACGGATCTTGTAGCAGGCGACCACCTACTTTAAAACAATTTATAGAGCGCCTACAGAACGGTATCTTAAGGCGCCGAGAGCAGACGTTAACATTAAAGCACCTTGGTGCTTCGTGGGCCGCCGCAGAATGGCAAGTTGGGCCGGATTCCAATATGCGGTTGCATCAGCACATCCGCACTTCATTCTTCAAAGCCACACCATTTTTGAAAGGTTTTTCAAAAAACTATTCTGATGTGAGAACCACCCCCCCCACACACACACACAACCACTGTTGTTTGTTGATGATGTCACTGGGGCCCCATCCCCCAAAACACTTACTTCTATCTAGGGACCTGACAGAACACATGCAAGTACAGTTCATTTATATGCCCCCTTATTTAACATATCTCTTAGTGCTGAGTTGCGACACATCAGCCAATGCTGCTGTTACCCAGGGGTCACTTGTAAAGGATAGGAGGGCCGCTTGGGGCCCCAGGCCATTCTCTAAGTATCACTGAAGGTCAGGACAGGACTGGGAAAACAAACGCAGCCTTTGCAATAACCGTTTTGCAATGCAATAGGTCTCACAGTTACAAGAGTTTGAGCTATTGGCATTGTAAATGACAATGCCTTTTATTTATGTATTGATTTTTTTAAAATAAATAAAAGGCATTGCCATTTACAATGCCAATAGCTTAAACTCTTGCAAATTCGAGACCTATAGCATAACATAACAAAACAAAGCATAGCATAACAAAACATAGCATAACACAACATAGCAAAATACAACAAAACATAACATAGCATGACAAAACACAACAAAACATAGCATACATAAGAAAACATAGAATAGCAAAGCATAGCAAAACATAGCATAGCATAACAAAACACAACAAAATATAGCATAGCATAACAAAACACAATAGCATTGCATAACAAAACAGAGCATAGCATAGCATAAAAAACATAGCATAATAAAGCATAGCATAGCAAAACAAAGCATAGCATAATAAAACAACAAAACATAGCATAGCATAACGAAACATAGCATAACATAACAAGGCATAGCATAGCAAAACACAACAATACATAGCATAGCATAACAAAAAGCATAGGATAGCATAACAAAACATAGCATAACATAACAAAACATAGCGTAACATAACACAACAACACATAGCATACCAAAACATAGCAAAACACAACAAAACATAGCATAGCTTAACAAAACACAACAGAACATAGCATAGCAAAACAAAACATATAATAGCATAACAAAATATAGCATACCAAACACAACAAAACATAGCATAGCATAGCATAATAAAAAATAGCATAGCATAATAAAACACAACAAAACATAGCATAGCATAACAAAGCATAGCATAGCATAACAAAGCATAGCATAGCATAACAAAGCATAGCATAGCAAAACATAGCATAGCATAACAAAACATAGCATAGCATAACAAAACATAGCATAGCATAACAAAACACAGCAGAGCATAGCATAACAAATCAAAGCATAGGATAGCAAAACATAGCATAGCATAACAAACAAAAAACATAGGATAGCAAAACAAAACATAGCATAGCATACAGCATCACTCAGCACCACCACAGCATCACTCAGGGGCACCACAACATCACTATGCGCTACCACAGCATCACTGAACGCCATAGCATCACTCATTTGCCATCACAATATCACTCAGCGCCACCACAGCATCAATCTGTGCAACCATTCAACAACAACTGGTTCAAATATTTTCTCTCAATGTTTCAAGCTTTATTACAAATGTAACAAAAAAGATGTTAATATTTCACTTCTGTTCTTGGATTTTCGTCACAATAAGATACACTGAACATAATCTTCACAAAAGTTATTTACAAAAGTTTAAGCTATTGCCATTATAAATTACAATAACTTTTATTTAAGTGTTAATTATTAAAAAAAAATAAAAGCCATTGTTATTTGTAATATCAATACATGTAAGTCATGTAAATACAACTCATATTGCATTACAAATGCTATAGGTGTCACATTTACGAAAGTTATAACTATTGGCATTGTAAATGACAAAGCTATTAATTTTGCTACTTTCAAAAACAAAACATAAATAAAAAATGTGTCATTTACAATACCAATGAACATTAGTGGTGGTGAGATGACCTCCGTATACTCCTTATTTAACCGTGTTTTATTGTTTTTAACCATATGTAGGCGTGCAAACAGGATCCGCGCTCCGCCCAATTGCGCGTTGCAATATAAACAAACACACGGGGGACCTTGGTAGATTCTACTCCAGATGCACAGCCTTAACCATTAACAATGAATCAAATAAATCAATTTCATGCTTCTAATCTTAAGTTTCATCAATTTGTTTAACCACTCTTCACTTTTCTCCTGTTTTCTCCATTTTTTATTGATTTATTATACTCATTTCCATTGCATATTTCAAGAATGCCCAAAAACAGGAGCTGTTTCCTCATGTAACAACTTTATTAGTCATTCACCCAATGCATTTCGGGACATTTCCCTTCGTCAGGGGTATCTATAAAAAATCCATAAACAAACCATCAACCTGAATATTATACAACTGATCGCAATGTAAAAAACATGCTTCCTCTTATTCATTTCTTAATAAAAATAAGTAAACCTTAGTTACAAAAACTGCATGCTAAATGACACAATTCCATAAATTTCTATAGTCGCAAAAGGCATATTGTTCACCCATTGATTTTTATCAAACCACCCGTTGTTCTGAAAAGCATCACGTGTCTCTGAAGTAAAACCTTCACTTTTTATGATTCACTCTCCCCCTCTGCCACTATATAACCGTTCTTAAACTTCTCTTGCTCACAAATATTAAACGCGTTTACCGTGACATAATCTCTCTCAATTCCTGTGCTTCTACGTACTCATATTTCTTCAAATATTCTGGCGCATCTACGCGCATAGCTACTTTCACGCCCAATGTTCAAACCTGATTCCTCATTTCTAACCCCTCCCGCTCTTTTCAGGTGAACAGTCACGTGCCAATTATAAAGCAAAAACTCTGCACCGGATTAAAAACAGTTTTACACTGGCCCTTAGGTTTGTGCTACGTGATGGATACTACATTTCCCATAATCCCATTTAAATGGGTCCTACTTGAAACTTCATATTATGCAACAATGCACCTTATACATAAAGGTTTAACATTGTATAACTACCTCGACACTAGCCGTTTCACTGAAAAACATTTCAGCATGCTAATTAATACCGTCCACATTTCCTTTTGGAACAACTCGTGCCACATAAAACATCTCAACATGACAATCAGTTTAGTCTTTGTGTACTCGTGATGGTCGCTAATGCCCAAAAGCCATGCTCCTGTGGTAATAATCATTGTTCATATGATGGTGCAGTTCAAATTTTATCAATGCTTTTTTGCTAACATTATTTACTACTTGTTTGTTCTTGGGTGCATCTCATCAATTTTAGGACGGAAATGTCATGCTATGAACATTAGTGGTGGTGAGAAGCACTCCGTTTGGGAGAGAGGGGTGGGGGAGAGTGAGCAGACCCAACAACCATTGAAGTGTGAAAAAGGCCGCTTTATTGGAACAGGTGCACATTTACAAATACACAAACTCGGCAACCGCCTCACAATCTAAACCACAACCAAAGTTTTGTTCGTTTTTATTTCAAACCCCAAACCCCGCCCCCACCCCACACCCTCCATCACACCCGCCCCCAACCGTACATACCCAACACAAAAACCATACAAACCCCAATAACATTATAACATTATAACATCACCTATCAAATACAACATATCACATCACCGATTATAAAACCAACTGATCATATCCCCCGACCCATATTCTCCGAACCCCACCTCAATCAGTATGAAACATCCCCCAACAAGATCCGATTACAACTAGCGGGTCCAAACCTGGCCCAAAACTGACAATCACATAGCAAAACCGCCACGCACCTGTCCCAAGCGACAAAAGAACAACGTCAAACCCCATGCACACATGTCCCAAACAGCAGCCAAATATAAATAAATACCCGAAACAACCCCCAAAAGAGGGAGGGAGGGAGGGACAAAAATTCTAAGCTCAACCGGCCACCAGGTCACCAAGCCCAAAATGGTGCCCGGAAAAAGGAGCCCCGCCCATTTATAGGGGGACGCACAATACAACTAAAAACCAGCCCAAAAAACGCCCAAATAGAATCTGCTAGAAGAAATACCCCCACCCAGATCTCCCAAACCGCCCGGGGGAGGAGACCTCCCAGGGGTCGGCTGCCCTCCCCCAAGCCCCCCTTGGGAGAGAGGGGTGGGGGAGAGTGAGCAGACCCAACAACCATTGAAGTGTGAAAAAGGCCGCTTTATTGGAACAGGTGCACATTTACAAATACACAAACTCGGCAACCGCCTCACAATCTAAACCACAACCAAAGTTTTGTTCGTTTTTATTTCAAACCCCAAACCCCGCCCCCACCCCACACCCTCCATCACACCCGCCCCCACCCGTACATACCCAACACAAAAACCATACAAACCCCAATAACATTATAACATTATAACATCACCTATCAAATACAACATATCACATCACCGATTATAAAACCAACTGATCATATCCCCCGACCCATATTCTCCGAACCCCACCTCAATCAGTATGAAACATCCCCCAACAAGATCCGATTACAACTAGCGGGTCCAAACCTGGCCCAAAACTGACAATCACATAGCAAAACCGCCATCCAGAAAGCCGTGGGGTGAAAGACTGATTCGGAGAGAGCCCCACCTTTCTGCCCCCCACACAGACCTAAAAACCAGGGGGGGGGGGGGTCGGGGGGGAAACCAAAAAGAGAAGGTAAGACCAAAGCCTAAACACAAACGACCACTTATTCACCAACAAACTGTTGCACAGTCAGACAGCGAGATAAAACCTCCCGCAGCTCCAGCAGATATAAGTCCATACCCATCCGGGACAAATGGACGCCGTCCCCCCTAAAAAATTCCACCGCATCATATTTGATGTCACTATGGACGATACGACCGAAACCCAAATCCCTGCAGAAACGGGAAACCTCCAGATTCACTTTCCTCCGAGATTTATCCACCGCCTTCGGTTTCACCGCATTCCTCCAAACCCTCCTTGCCACCAGTTCAGTCCACAGAACATGACAACCCGACCACTGTTTATGCAATAAGGCCAAGTCCTTTTTGATCGCCCGAAGCAGGACAACCCCCTTTACGGAACCCAAGTCATTTTCTCCTAAGTGAAGAACCAACACATCCGGGCAAACCCCCCCCTACCAACCAAGAATTCAAAGCAGGGATCAGTTCCTTCCATAACATACCCCCCCTACCCTTCCAAACCACATTAAACAAACGATCATTGAAACCCAAGGATGAACCAAAATAACTTTGACGAGCTTGCACTTGAGCTCTCTTAACGAAGGAATGGCCCACGATCCACACTGTAATGAAAGCAGCCCGAGGACCAGCCACAGAACCTGAAAAAGAAAACAGAATCAGACAGGCAAAACAGATGAAGACGCCAGCGCTCCAGCAGCCTCATTTCGAACATAGCGCCGAAAGCAATCAGAAGTCCAGCGCCCCAGGCCCATGATTTCCTCCCTCGACCAGCCCCTGTGGAAGGCCTCCGTGGCCGCCCCAATCCTGAAGGAGTGAGTACCGTATAATGACCCATCTAAACCAATATGTCGCAGCGCTTTTCGCAGAACCATGCGCAGTTGATAATTCGACACACATGAACCATTTAAATGTCGAAAAACTTGAAGGTCTAATGACCCACCTGACATTTTCTTCCAACAAAGAGCCCATCGTAAAGGGCACGTTTCCGGAGGAGACACCGCCTCCAACCAGACCCCTTTACCCATACTCCTTTGATCCGTCTTTGAGTGGGAGAGCCAAATGTGGACCCCCCTTTCCGACAGTTGAACATTCCCCCACAGAAGGCCAGGAGAGGACTTGTTGCCAAGCAATTCAGACACACGAAAAGCTCCAAAAAACATCCACACCATCAACGTGGCGAACAAACACGCTTCCACTCGATCAGAACACACAGCCGGGAGTACAGAAATCACCTGAAACAGCTTCTGCCACGACAAAGGAGTTCGCAAAGTACGAACAGCACCTCTCTCTCTAGACCACCCTTCCAACATTCTCCTACCCAACTCCCCAGCCGACGGAGAGTAACCCCACAAAAGCTTACCCATGAAAGAAATACCCGCCAGTTTGCCAGAAATAGTAATTCTAGACAAATTCTTATCCATCATACACAAGATGAACTGAACCACATCCTCAGACCGTCGCCAATCCTGCCCCCTCCAACACGCACCCGACTCCAAAAACTCTGTCCAGGCTAACTCATACGCTGTCCTAGTGGAAGGGGCCAAGGAACCTAAAACCAGTTGAAAGACCCGGTGTTGCCTACCGTCCACAGGTGGTCCGGCATGGGAGTCGGCTCCTCGTCTGCCTCCAAAGCAAGCCCACGGAATCTCTCCCACTGTGAACGAGACAAAGCATCTGCAATGTCATTGTCCACGCCAGGAACGTGCAGGGCCCGAAAACAGATATCATGTTTCAGACAACCCAACACAAACACTCGAAGGAGCTTCAAAATCTGGGGATCTCTGGCCGACTGTTTGTTAATTACCTGGACCACAGCCATATTATCAATCCGGAAAAGAACCTTTCTGTGGGCCAGATCCCCACCCCACAGAGTGACAGCAACAACCACAGGGAAAAGTTCAAGAAAGGCAATACTTCTACCACCATTCATCCATTGCACGGGCCACTGTTGGGCACACCACCTTCCTTGCCAGTATAGACCAAAACCCTCACTTCCAGCAGCATCAGAGAAGATCTGTACATCCCAACACCAATCCACCTCCCGACACAAAGGCACACCATTGAAGGAATGTAAGAAGAAGACCCACATGAGTAAGTCCTCTTTCACCCCCGCGGACAGCCTCACCCGATGATGTGGAAGGGAATGACCAGACAAAGCTCTGCCCAACCTCCTACAGAAAGTCCTACCCGCCCTGACCACTCTGCAGGCAAAGTTAAGGTGTCCCAGCAAAACTTGTATCTCTTTCACAAACACTTTCTCTTTTCCCAACATGATTCCAACCAGTTCAAGCATTTTCTGTTTCTTGTCCAATGGAAGACGAGCTTGCATCAAATGTGAGTCAAGCTCGATCCCCAAAAAAGACATGGTCGAGCAAGGACCCATGGACTTCTCAGGGGCCAATGGTACACCTAAATAACTCATCAATGATTGAAACGATGTGAGAGCAGCTTGGCAAACCAACGAATTGGCAGTACCCACAAAGAAGAAATCGTCCAAGTAATGAGTGACTAGTTCATGGCCACTCTGTTTAGTAAACCACCATTGTAGAAACGTACTGAAAGTTTCAAACAACGCACAAGACATGGAACAACCCATTGGCAACGCCTTGTCCACGTACCATTTTCCAAGAAAATGGATGCCCAGAAGACACCAGTCTTCAGGATGGACTGGAAGGAGCCGAAATGCGGATTTGATGTCGCATTTTGCCATCAGAGCATCAGGGCCCGCCGTGACAACCAGTTGCATAGCTACATCCACTGAAGAATAAGATACCGATGCAGCTTCGTTGTCAATGAAATCATTTACCGACCCACCTTCAGGCCATGATAGATGTTGAATGAGCCGGAACTGACCAGGCTCTTTCTTGGGGACCACACCAATAGGGGATACAATTAAGTTCACCAGAGGCCAATCATCAAACGGGCCCGCCATTCTTCCCTCACTCACTTCCTTGTCCAATTTTGACTGTACAATGGCAGGGTGTTCACTTGCCGACCTCAAATTCTTGGACCAACGTCTCAAACGAGGTCCCTCATACCCCAAACGAAAACCAACCTGGAAACCCAACAACAAGACTGACCGCAGCTCGGCAGGCTCGTAATCCCGCAAAGCAGCAGCCAATCGATCAACATTAACCGGTGTACGAGCCTTTGGGCCCAGCACCGGATGAAGACTTCCCTCCCCTGGGAGCTGAAGGTTGCTGTGGTGGCACGAAAGTTCCTGAACTCTGTTGGGAAACCTGGGGACCCCCGGAAGTCCTAGGACCCCAGCAACGGGATAACGGATGGTTCTTCCTACCACATTGTGAACATTCGTGACGGAATTTACAGAACTGTCTAGTACAAGTCCCGCTGTTAAAATCCCAACACGTGCCGGTAGGCGACTGGGTGGTAGAGTTGGCCCCCACCCCTCCCCGGGTGGGACGGGACTGAAAGGGACGATAGACTAAAGGAAGACCACTGGCTGTAAAAATTGTTTTACCAGAGGCAGACGAACCCATCGTGTGCTGCCAAAGGTCAGAGTCCAACTCACCCCATTTCGCCTCGGGATCCCAAGCCATACGCGCCCTAAACTCCTCATCATATTGAGCCCAAGCGTAATCATTCCTAGTCAGCTGAGCCTTACGGATAACATCCATGTACTTAAATAATGACACGCAGCGCTCAGGGAACTTTTCGCAGTAGACGCTGGCATAAATTAAAAAGGCCGCCGTCCAGTTTTCGATAGTCAAAGGTACTTTAGGGCGTTTTGCCAATTCAAACTCCTCCTCCTTGGAACCCTCTTTAGCACGAACCTCCCTGTGTAGCAATTTTAACAGTTCCACATACTCACCGTTCCATATCCTTTCCTTTGTACTGAGCATCAAATGAGCCCCCAAAGGCTTCGTAACACCCATATACGGCAACTTTTTGATTTTTAGTTCCTTACTGTGAAGTACATTTTTAGTAGTGCCCAAACCAACAGTGGACGTGCCGCTATCCACTTTTTCACCTGTATTGAGTTCATCCCCGTTTGTACCCACACCTTGATCCCTGACAACACGTCCTTTGTATAATTTACCGTCCTTTTCAGTAGATATTAAAACTACACCAACACCAATAGAAACCATATTTGGCCGCACGGCCTGTACCACAGTCTCACCTGGGCGTAAAAGAGGCGGTTGACTGGCTTCCGTCCTCCACTCTGTCTGTGCACCGTCGTCCGCCCTCCGAGGAGCCCTCACCGAGGGGCCGAGCACTCGTGGCCTTGACGATTCCGCACGACTCCGAACCACCTGTTCCTGTAACATACTATGAGAAACATTAACATGCCCCCCCCCAGACACAATCTCACGAACTTCTCCCTCTTCAGGGCTGTCCTCATCATAATCTAAAATGAGCGATTCCTCTAACTGAGGAGGGGCAGTGACAACCACCGAAGTCTGTCTTGACTCCACCGTGTTCGATCGACCATGGGCCTTACCAGCCCTCACGCTTGACCTTGGCGGGGATGACGACTGAACTCGTCTATACATCCCCCCGCCAGTACCACTGACAACCTGTTGATGTCCTGTAAAAGATAAGCCAGCATTATAACCACCACGTGGCACAAGAGAGGTCGTGCGTAACCCGCTCCCATGTACAACGCTGGATTCCACCGCCGAGGCCGGGAAGGTCGCGCTGGACCTGGATGCACCGCCCATGTTGAAATCCCTCGTTGGGGCCATCGAGGTCGTAGTAAACCTGCGTGTGATGGCCGCGGCGGGATCCCTCGATGGTATGGGACGTGCCGCGCCAGGCTCCACCCGCACTTCTCCTCGGCGTACCTGGGCTGCCTGCCGCCCTGCCAAGTCTGCTGCCGCAGGTCGAGCTCCCTCCTGTAAAGAAAAAGGCCGGACTGGTGTGCCGGGTCCCTTACTAAAACCAACTCTACGTGCAGAAGACAAACCGCCAACAGTAAATCCACCACCCCTGCCAGACACCTCGAAACTCCCCGAACCAACAGCACTTTTTCCTTTTAGAGCATCGCAAAGCCGAGGAGACGGAGGACAAACCTCTTCATCTGAACTAACATCCAACATAGCCTGAATAATCCGCGACGCAGGCCCCTGAGCAGCAAAATCCTGAACCCCCGTATCATCAAAAGAACCCCGAGATGCAGGCCCCGAAACCACTCGCATACCAGGACACTGAAAATCCCCGGCCAACCTATAAAAAGAACCTTCTCCAACCTCATGTTGCTGAACAAAACCATCTCCACTCCCGTCCCCCCCCGAGGGGAAGGCCTTCTACCACTTCCAACGGGCGGCAACTCCCCACTGAAGCGCCCGCCCCATACAAATCCCCTCCAAGTAAAGGAACGTCAGTCCGCCCAGAACCCTCCCCCAAACCCATCTGGGCCCATTCCCCCTCCCCCAAAGAACCGCTACCTACAGACACAGCCTCCCCTCTGACAGACCCCGTGGGAGAAAACAATAACGGACTACTCAGATCCCTCCCCACAGACCGTACAACCACACCAGGGCCCTCAGACCTGACCCCCCCAGGACCCGATACCAAAGGCCGCGCGATGGACACACCAACCGAACCACTGTCAACCGTTACTGGGACCTGAACCACATGGTGGCGAATAACGCTCAAGGGAGCGACCACCTCCTGTACGTCCTGACCCGTAGCACCCCGTAACGGCTGCTGCGCCACAGGAACCACATTCAAAATGGCCTCCGCCCCCCCCATCTCGGTGACGTCAGCACCCGCCCCCGCGGAGGCCGAAGCTGAACGCCGCGTGCAACCACGTTGCCTGGAAGCACGACGGCCCCGCAAAACGGGAGCAGAGGCCGCCCTTTCACGCAAACCAACATTAGAAACCTCCCCCACCACAGGAGGAAAACCACCTTCCCCAACCACTTCCACCAACGATGCATCCAAAGAAACAGAAGGATCTGAAGAACCAGAATCACTCCCTCGACGGGCCCTAGAACCCGCCCGCCGAGTCCTGGAACGACCCCGTTCACTTACCCCGTCCTGCCTCCGGCGTTTCGGAGAGTAACATGCTGCCACCACAGCCGACACCCTCGCAGAGGCCTCCCGCTGGGGGCGCGGGGGCTCGGTCTGACCCCGGTCGCCAATGACCAGGTCCAAACGCCCCGCCTCGCTAAGCAGGCGAATAGCCTCCAACACTCGATAATCTTCACCAGCCATAATATCGAATCAGAATAGCTACAAGGAAAATTAACGAACTACCAAAATACTGACAAAAATTCTAAGCTCAACCGGCCACCAGGTCACCAAGCCCAAAATGGTGCCCGGAAAAAGGAGCCCCGCCCATTTATAGGGGGACGCACAATACAACTAAAAACCAGCCCAAAAAACGCCCAAATAGAATCTGCTAGAAGAAATACCCCCACCCAGATCTCCCAAACCGCCCGGGGGAGGAGACCTCCCAGGGGTCGGCTGCCCTCCCCCAAGCCCCCCATACTCCTTATTGTTTTAACCATATGTAGGTGTGCATCTGGAGTGGGATCTACCAAGGTCCCCTGTGTGTTTGTTTATATTGCAACGCGCAATTGGGCGGAGCGCGGATCCTGTTTGCACGCCTGCATATGGTTATGGTTATGGTTAAAAACAATAAAGCACGATTAAATAAGGAGTTTATACGGAGTGCTTATGGAGAGAGACAAAATTCCTTCACATTCAGTTGTGGTTTATTTAACTTTCAGCCCCAACGTGACTTTGTCGAAAAAAGTGTGGGCAGTAAACACACTGCACAAATACGAATTATTGTGTATATAATGTAAACATTTTTTGCATATTGTGCATCTATATGTGTTGTAGAAATGTATTGTATTTATGTGTAAATTGTCAAAATGTTCAGTGTTTTTTCCATATATGAAATACTATATGAAATACTAAAAAGATGACATTTATTGAATGAAAGGGTACGAATGAAGTGGTTTGTTTCCTGAAAGTTTGTGGATTTAGAGAAATGTGTAGTTGGTAATTTATATTTCATAATAGTTACCTATGGTCCAACCGACTACATGTCCCGGGACCTGACTCCTTATTGTTTCACATGTTACCGACCTGGCGGGAATAACAGCCAGAGCTGGCCCTGCTAGGTCTCCATTCCTGAACCTGCTTCTTGCAGGCTGTTTTCCGCATCAGACCCACATCTAACACAGATATGATACTAGTAACACATAGCACAGAAGGAGCATGTGAAGAGGGTGCGTCAACGCAGAATCATGGATGCGGGGAGTATAATAGCATGCTGGTTAATTTGTTTAAAAAAATAAGTGCCGGGACTCTCGTAAGGAGTCAGCTTGCATCAGCCCATTTTTCCTGTAGCGCGGCCTAAAGCAGAGCCAAATATTCACCTGGAAGGGGGGAAAGAATGTGGCATAATGGTCAGAGCGGCCGGCTTCAAAGCTGGGGATTAAGGTTTGAGTCTTGGCACAACATCTTGTGATTCACAGCAAATCACTTACACACCTCGTGCCAACCAAAAATGAGTGTCCTTAACTCGTGCTCATGATTAAGTGCAGATGCTGAGCACAGGAAACCACCGGCTCAAATTAAGCACTGAGTCGCACCTGTGAGTGAGTTGCACATACTGTGCTGAGTACTGATTTAGGGCGTCATGTTACTTGGGCGCTTATCTGGCCGTGTTGAAGACGTATTGTGGCTGCGGAGGTTGTAATGACGGACTTCCCTGCTCGGTTCCTGGACAAGGTCTTTCACAGGTCACCTGCCAGATGTATGTGGAAAACAACCAGGCCCGAAAGAGGGTCTGTGTGAACCGCTTCCAGCTGGTTTCAGATGGCGCCTACGGGCATTGGTTTGCACGGCCATTAGCTGGTGTAATCACCTCAGAGGTGAATGAATCTCAGAAGAGGGAATGTTGCCACCCCACACGAGCGCTGCCTTTGCCAATTAAGCACTCCCAAGGTCATGTCAACCTTTCACTATGTGGAGCTCGACGCAGGCCCACACTGAAAACCAAAATCAGTCCTTACACAATAAGATTCGCACTGAGGGAGGCCTCGATTAGAAAGGGCCACTGGGATATGGCTGGCTCATGGAAGCCCACTCGCCTCTGAAAGCAACCCCATACCTGTCAACTCACACGGTGCCACAGTGTGACACACGATATCGGTTCCCTTCACCCGGTCTCAGGGTGAGGAGCAGATTTCACACTGTGACAGGGGAAAGTAGTGGAAAACCACAGTAAATAGTGATTTTCCAGCTCGTTTTCGAGAGGCTTGAACTGACATCCATTTAGGGGTGGAAAAACATCCTAGGGCATCGGCACCAGCCTCGGTAAGCATTTTTTTGGGGGAGGGGGAGGGGGCTTGGGGCGGGGTGGTGGTTCAGAAGTGCCTCCTAGGTACTTCTCGGCACAAGGCCTGGTAGCAAGGTCAGGTGGTAACCGGTACGGAACATTTCTTGTCACCCCCAGCTTGACAAAATGGCAAAAATATGTGTTTAAAACACATATTTTTGGCATTTTTTCACCCCCTTCAGTGATGACACCCGAGGCGGCCCGCACTCAAAGAACCCCCCTTCCTACGCTACTGCCCCCTTCAAGGCCCGCGCTCTCCTCACACTGTGAGACTGTGCAAGCTGGCAGGTATGCAATTCCATACCCTCCGGCCCACCGGGAAAATGCCTGCGTGTCAGAATGGCCTGTCCGGCCCTGGGTGAGAAGCGAATCTTCACCACCGCCTGAACAATTGAGCTTCCCTCTGCTAGTGCCTGGGCCTTACTGGCATCAGGGGAGTTCCAGCCACGTCAGTGCCTCTGAAAAAGTTAGGCACATGTCAGGCTGACTCTCCCTTCTAGAACTGTTTGTCAATGGCAGCAGGGGCACACTGGCTCAGCAAAGACTGCATCACTTATGTTTTGTTTTGCTCTTCAGATTCACTACAGACCAGTTCACTGCAGCTGCTTGACCCCTATAGGAGTCTCCTGTGAACACACCTGTCACTGTCTCACCTCCTGCCAGCAGTCCGTGCCCTCTACTGTAACTACCCAGGGCGGACTGGCCCTAACAAGCATTAGGCATTTCCCCGGGAGGCTGGAAGGATGTGGGCCGATTTTGTAGTGATGGGGGCTGTTTTTTTGCTACTTGGGACCGGTTTTGCAGCAGTGCAGCTATATCGGCCTCCAGTAACAGAGGCAGCACGGGGGCTGGTCCGTTAGCATTGCCAGGGCTGCTTTGGGTTCCCAGTCCGGCCCTGACAGCTACCCATGATCCAACCAGTGCTTTCACACAATGAGGCTGCCATGATGCCTTGTAGTCACTGGTGGCCTTCAGGGTGCTTCTAGGCATCTTTGGCATGTGGTGTGTTGATAACACCAGTGGTTTTCTCTGGACGGTGTCTCTGTCGTGGGTTGCAATTACAGGCCCTGATGACTAGGGGATTCTTCATTACTCCAGAGTTTGGCAGTATCTTGAGTGTGTGCTGGTGCACAACAAAGGGTCATTAATTGTCTGTGATGCCAAAGTCGCTGCTGTGATGTTTTCCAAATGGACCTGGGCTGGATGTGTTTCTGCCCCTAGTGGTAGAGAAGAAAAATTACACATGGGATTTTAAATTCCATGTGCACACAAATGTTCCCTTGCCCAAAAGTAAATGGCAACAGAGACTTTGGGCGGGATCTGCACCGTGCTCTCAAGAGCAGATGGTTCATTGATCTCTGGGGTGCGGGTGGGCCCTGTGTTTCTAAAGTGGTGACATCAACCACGGCTTCGGGTTGCACATGTGCTCCAATAGGAAGATCTCACATGGGATTGCAGCTTTGTGTGCTTGTGCAAAATGAAGATGCAACATGCGATCTAAATTAATATAGAAAAATAATCTCATGGGTACTGTGTGTGTATATGTGCAGGGGCATAGCTTCATGTGGGGTGTTTGGGGTGTTACACCCCCCTTATAATGTATTTTCAGATTAATAGTTGGGAACAGGTGCTTTCAGTCAGGCATGGTGAGTTGTCTGTCAGATTTCTCCCGAAATGTTTACACACAAACAGACAAAAAAGCACACACACACATTCTACCTCTCTGTTTTGAAAGACTTAAACAATGTTGGTTAATTTACAAAATATTATTTTCTCTTGCTTAGTGCCCCTACCAATCCGTGTTCGTCTCCCTTTCCACTGCCCCTTAGGCCTCTCTCATGCACACTGCTTGTAGTATAATATATTTTAACATTATATGCTAGCTTGGCTGTCAGAAAATCTGAAACTCACCTCCCCAATTTTACTGACCAAGTTACCCCCCCATTTGTGTGTGATTGTGTGTCTCCGTGTGTGTGTGTGTGTATGTGTCTGTGTGTGCGCTTGTGCACATGTGCATATAGAAACCCAACACCAGAAGTCTTTGATGTGAACTCACCATCTTTCAACTTTCAGAAGGTTTCTGTTATTGGTTTAGTGTTTTCATCTTCATTATTTATACTGATATCTGGATCTTTATTGCTTCATTGAAAATATACTCAGCTTCCTCTTGAAGCAGCCCTTACCACCCTTCTTTTGCTCCTTTCTACTCCCATTACCAGTCTTCATAGAAGAGGGGGTGCAAGATAGTTCCACAGTGGTACCACAAAAGCTTCCTTGGACCCAAGTCCTGAATGTAATGTTAGGTTATGTCTATTTGTAGAGCACACTAATCACCCATGAGGGTATCCAGGGGCCTGAGCAGGCGCAGAGGCGAGTGTCTTCTAAGAGTAATTCGAAGAGTCAGGTCTGCAGCCTCTTGTGGAACTCAAGAAGTGAGGAGGAGTCTCTGATGTGTTGTGGGAGGCCACTCCATGTGAGCAAAACACAGAGCCTCTACAGGTACTTCAGCGTAAAAGGACTTGTTTTTTGTGCCCCAACGCAAAGTTTCAATTATTGGTAAGGCGACCCAATCCCTTCTGTCATAAGGACACGCAGGACCTCTAAGACCTTTGGTAGCCATGTCGAATATCAAGGCAAAGAACAAAGTGGTGGAATGGACTGAGTTAAAAAATAATGCAGTGCACAACAGAACGTGATAAATCAAGATATTCTCTGCGATTAACTCAGAAAATGACTAACTATTACATTAGCTTCAGATATGAGTAGCAGGGCCGGACTGGCCGTAGCAGGCACTGGGCGTTTCCCCGGTTGGCCACCAGGGTATGGGCCCGATTTTGTTACCGGGGGCCGGTTTTGCAGCATAGCTGCAATATCAGCCCCGTGTAACAAAAGCGTCAGCGGTGAGGTGGGAGTGGTACTTTCCACTAGCACCACCCGCCATCCCCTCGGGCCAGCCAAGCTGTTTGCCAGGATTCCCAGGTTCGTCCATGCGGGTAGAAAACACACAAACAACAATTAAATGTATTGCTAAACAAGGACTTATTAATACTAACAATTTTATAGAGCTGACCCTAAACAGTTTTTAAAGAACGTAGGGAGCACCACAATTATAGCAAGAAATAGAAACAATTTTAATGTATGTGCAACTTCATGTTCCCACCCAAGCGTCTTTTATATGCATGCATTTCAATACGTTTCATGATGTTAACAAACATTATGGTCCTTAATGCATGATAGCAAACACCATGTGTGTGCATTGGATGGTGATTAACAAATGGGTTACTTAGCATAAGTGTGCAAGGCCTGAACTTTATGCCTCGCACTTATTACGGTTTTCTGCTTTATTTTGTACAAGCTGCCAGATACTTTAAGTGTGTGAAAGTGTCATGCATCTTCTGCATAAATTGCTCCAGCTAGTAGGGGTTTTCCCTGGCTTTCATACATTTTTGGGGGTGCAGCTGAGCAAGACTTTTACGGGTTGACCTTGTAAAGTGCCGTACAGACGCCATTCAAATGTTTGAAGTTTGTTGCTTCTGTGCTTCCTAATAATTCTCCTAGAGGTTCTGCTTTCATCTTCATGCTCTGTTGCAAACACAGGGCCGTATTTACAACAAAATGACACATCGCTGCGCCACAAGCCATTTTGCTGCACAGGGCCATGTCATTTTAAAAGCACAGATATGCATCATATTTACAAACAATATGATACATCCCTGTGCTTTTCACTGTGCTGGCACACAATTGGCTGCCATGTGCCAACGCAGGCGCCCTTCTACCATGGTGCAAGAGGGCCTGCATTGCAGGGATGATTGTTTTTGTGCAGGAAGGGACACCTTCCTGCACAAAAACAACAATTGATGGTGTTTTCCTCTTTCTATGTGTGCTGCAGAATGCAGCACCAGTGGCGGCCCGTGCAGGTAAGTGGGGCAGGGGTGTGGGGGAGGAAGTGACAAATGACAGAATAGGGATATTAAATAAAACCACTTAACTTGTGCTCACCACATCGCCGACTCGGCACAAGAGACGGAGATTCTCTTACAGGTTTGTGGCATTGTAGGCATCCATAACTCGTGGAAGCATCCCTCAGATGAAGGAGTGTGAAACACATGCCTGTTTTTCCATTCTCTGCAAAGATGACAGTTTCCTTTCAGTGGTATACCACTCTACCTGGGCATGACCCCCAATTTGTTATGTTCCTCACTTCACAAGGTTTTAATACGCAGTTTGGTAATTGTTTTCTTCCCCATATGGAAGTGGTGAAAATACTGGGTTGTAGGTTAACATCAATATAGGTAATGTTATGGGGGAGTGCGCGCAGCGCCAAACAAGATGCCCGCCTAGCCCCGGAGCTCCACATCGCGGGGGAAATGTCGCTGAGATTTTCGCGACTCAAAACTCTCTTTGGGCATTGAAATAGAGAGTTTCATGCACTGAAATTGCTCCTCAGCACCCTCATATGTCAGCTATGGGTGCATTCACTGCTTTTTTGGTAAAACCTCTTTTACGTATTCTAACTCCGTTGCAGCGGCCATTTTGATTTTCTCTGTGAGGCTTTCCTTGCTTCTCGCCTCAGATATTATGCCGCATTCCTGATTTTTTATAGCAATTCCTATTTTTCTGCTACTCTATGCCTGACCAGACTTATTTTTAATTTTATTAGGAGGATTCTTTGTGTTTTGAGCTGCTTGCGCAATTAATTGTGGAGCCTACCTTACACACTGTGAGACAATGCAGTTTTTTGCTGGTGTTTTACTTTGCTCTCACGCAGTTTATCCTTCCCTGCTCTATGGGCAGAAGCAAGAAATTATTACTTACACAAAAGAGATCTACAGCTCATTCTCCAGTGTTAGTATATTCTTCTTCTGCTCCTGTATCTAGGGACACTATCATTATGGCTCAATCACGCTCTTCAAAGTCAACAATTTTGACACGCTCGTCAATTAAATCGCAAACTCCAGCTTCCGCTAATAAATGCCTCAAACAGGACCCTCCTTCTCCACCAAAGTCTGTTTCTCTGATATCTCTGGACATCATCTTTGAGGAAGTTTGCGCTTTGCACCCTTTTATTGAAGAGACAAACTCCTGCTTACAGACTATGGACACCAAATGAGCTTATATGGATTCTCGCATTTCTACAGTGGAACAGCAAGTTGATGAACTTCAAATGTCTCCACAAAATTAGTTGCCCATGAGAAGGAGGCACTTTGGTTGAAGAAATCAGCAGAGGACCTTGAAAACAGGAATAGGCGCAATAATATACGCTTATATGAACTTCCTGAGAATTTAGAAGGTTATGATCCAGTTCCCTTCTTCAACAATTTTCTCATAAAGCTTCTGGACCTCCCTGCATCTACAAATTTGAATATTCAGAGAGCCCACATGGCTCCTTCCAAGCCACAAGGTGTGATTTTTCTATTTTTGATATTTACAGACATGCTACTGGTTTTAAATGCAGCTAAACACAAAAAACAGCTTGTCTGGTCTGGCACTAAGATATTTCTCTCTCAGAATGTTTCCTCTGCAATGGCTAAACGGCACAAAGAATTTTGGGTTCTTCGACCACCTTTGTGCACACTTGGAGTTCGATATGGACTTTTTCACCCTTGTTTAATCAAGGTTACTTACCAAAAAAAGACTTCAACTTTTAAGGTACCAGCAGAATTGAGGAAATTTATTCATTGAAACTCTGCATCGCCAATGGATGTCTCTGGTTCTCTCTCTTTCACATCCTCCATACCTTGACTTTCTTCTCCTCTTCTTCAGATTGAATTTGCTTGATTTTACCTAATGCTTTTTATCTTTTCAGGTTATTGTTCATAATTGTATTGTATCACTGTGTGTATCATTCTGTTTTCATCTCCTCTTTTCTCTTATATCCTTCTATTTTTCTAGGTAATTTCTTATCTTCTAACGCATTTCTTTTTTCTGTTTCCTGTTTATCCCATATGTTTCCTGCTGTGGTGCTCCCTTCCGGTTGGTTGTGCCGTCTTCCTTGTGCCGCCACTCCCCACACTTCTTTTTGTCGTCCCTTAAAAGGTACGTATCACAGTCGTCATCCCCTTTCTTTTCTCAATCTGCATTCCTATATACCATTAAGTGGTTGTCATGTGCCGTTTTCTCTTACTATCTCTTTTTTCCCTCTTCTCCTTTTTCAATCCTTCTCCCCTTTCTTCCTCCTGCCTCCCCTTTCCCTCCTTTCCTCTAATGTTGTACTTATGTATGGCTTGTACGTTTGATTGTAGTATTCATTGCATCTTTGGTAATATTGCATATTTTGTTTTTGTTGTTGTTCTTTATGTATTTTTGACGATTTTACATTCAGAGTTATTTCTTGGAATGTGAAAGGTTTCATTAACCCTATTAAGAGACAGACAATTCTATCACATCTTGCCTCTTACAACCCTGGCTTGGTCCTTCAACAAGAGACCCATCCAACAGAAATTGAGGCATTAAAATTAAAGGGAGGTGTGGGATCAGTTTTATTCTCTCCCACTTCTAATAAGAAAAATGGTGTTATAATTCTATGCCATAAGAAACTGAATTGTAAAATTGGTAAAGAAGGCAGATGGTTTTTAGCTAAGTTGTTAATTAATAATATTTCTTTGACTGTTTTTAATGTTTATGGTCCCACTCATCCTGATTGCTCCTTTTGGCCTCTGATCACACAAAAATGTATTCAATTTAGAGCTGATTACTTTATTCTAGGAGGTGACTGCAACCTAGTTGTCGACCCTTTTCTAGATCGCCAATCACAGACACGATTCATCCCTCATAAGTCTCATAAACATTTTCTAGACACTATTTCACAAACACATCTTGTTGAATTTGGAAACTCACTCATCCCGATTCTCTTGACTTTTCTTTCTGATCTCCTCCTCACAATTCCCTCTCCCGTTTAGACTATATTTTTCTCTCTCAATCTTTATTTCAAAATGTGTTATCCTTCTCTATTGAACCTATTGTTATCTCTGATCATGCCCCAATTATAACTGACCTTGACTTACTTCCACCGCATTCCAGGTTCTCCCGTTGGCGTTTCAACAACTCTCTTCTACTTAACCCACTTTTCTCTTCTTCTTTCATCACCTTTGCTAATTAATTTTTTGACCTAAATAACGATCCTAGCTCCTCCCCCTACATAATTTTGGATTCCTTTAAAGCCACTGCAAGGAGTTTCATTATAGACTTTGTCTAAAAAAAAGAAACGTTTCCTTTAACAACATAAACCTACCTTGGCCTACATCAAAGCTTTAGAGCACAAATTCTATACTTCATCGGATGACGAGGTCCTGCCAGCTCTAATTCACCCTAAATTGGCATTCAATAAAACTTCGACTGATAACGCCTCTACCATACTTCTCCATAGTAGTGCTCGTTATTACGGAGGTCGTAATAAAGTTGGAAAACTTTTAGCAAATTACCTTAAATCCGGTAAAGACCGTACGCTGATTAACTCTATTTATTTTTCGGATGGTTCTCTTCTTCATAAAGCTCAAGATATTCTTAACAAATTTAAATTATTCTATAAGGATCTATACACCCTGGAGTCCCCTCCCTCTAGTTCCTTCATTCAATCCTATCTTGATAATTTACCATCCCCATCCAACTCTCATCTTAATCTTTCTGATCTTGAGGTTGACCTATCCCTTAATGAACTTTCCTCTGCTTTAACCACTTTAAAGAAAGGGAAAACTCCTGGCCCGGATGGTTTTTCCGTTGAATTTTATTTGCATTTTTCTAACTAACTCCTTCCTAAACTCTTAAATCTTTTTCACTCCTTCTTTCTCTCTGGTAAAACAACAGAAGGTATTTTTCAAGAGACCACAATTTGCCTTATCCATAAAGAGGGACGAGATCCTATGTTTTGCAAAAACAATGGGCCGATTTTCCTGGTTAATGTCGATTATAAACTTTTTTCCAAGACACTTGCTTTACGTTTAGATCCTCTTTTACCTCATTTAGTTGGTAATGAGCAACGTGGTTTTGTCAGAGGCAGGTTGACCTTGGATAATTCTCATCTCTTTCTTAATGTTTTAAACAAAGTTCCTTCCCTCTCCACATCCTTAGCGGCCATTTCTGTTGATGCTGAAAAAGCATTTAATAGAGTAGATTGGTGCTTCTTATTTGCATCTTTGAAATGGCATGGTTTTGGTCCCAAATTTACTTCTCTTATATCTTTATTATATTCTGCCCACAGAGCTTCAGTACTAGTTAACGGCTGTATTACATCTTACTTTCACCTACAACGCTCAGTCCGTCAAGGTTATATTCTCTCTCCTCTTCTTTTTTGTTCCTGTTCTTGAACCCTTCCTATCCTCAATCCGTAATAATGTTTCCATTACTGGATTTTCGTATGGTGACCAAAATTTAAAACTGCTTACGCAGATGACATCCTACTCTTCATTTCTGATCCTAAAACATCCATTCCCCTTTTATTACAGGAATTTACTTCCTTTTCCCTTGTCTCTGGATATAAAACCAATTCTGATAAAACAGAAATTCTCCGTCTCACTAAATTTTATCTTCCACATTCCTTTTCTTCCACTGGGTTTGCATGGAATAGCTCTAAAATCAAATATCTGGGTATATGGTTCTCCAACTCTATTGCCTCTTCTAATAAATTAATTGTGGCTGCGATCCTGTATCGGATTGACAAATTACTTTCCTCTTGGAATTCTCTCTTTCTTCCATGGTGGGGTCTGTTGGACTCAATTAAGATGATGATTACTCCTCTTTTGATTTATACTCTTTCTATGCTTCCAATCCACATTCCCGCCTGTTCTCTTCGTAGGACAAAACCTAATGGAGGTGTAAATTTCCCTAATTTTTGCTTGTATCATAAATCTTCGTGTCTTCGTCAGGCCTCCAAATGGCTCCTCTCTGACCTTTCCCCTTTTACTCCCCCATGGCTTTTCATTGAGCGTACCTTATCATTACCTTTCTCTTTAAAAGAAATGTTAGCCTTTTCTGCCAAAATACCTCCTACCTCCCTACCCTTGTTTAAACACACATGTTTCTTATTGAAACCTTTGATACATCCCAAACCTATCTCTAGATAATCCTTTTTAGATTCTCCTATTTGGCATAATTTCCTTATTACCATTAATGGCAGAACCATCTTTTGGAGCTCTTGGAGATCACAGGGCATAATCTGGGTCAAGGTCCATTTTGATGGTCTATCTCCTTGCCTATTTCCCCAATTTCAGGCCACTTTTCAATGTCCCTGCTCCATCCTACAGAAATGTATCACTCTAATGACGGGCATTCTTGATATTTACTATTCGCTCCCATCCTCACCTCTTCCCCCTGTTCCTAATTCTCTTCTCAAGATTCTTCTCTTGCTGCTTAAAGCTTCTCCTATATAAAAATACTTCTCAGCTCCTAATGCAGAACATATTAAAACTAAGTTGGAACTTTCATGGGAATCTGACCTGGGATATGAATGGCCTATCATTTTCTGGGACAAACTTTGGTCCTGTTCTCCCAAAATCTCTTGCTCTGCTTCTCTTACTCAATCTATGTTCTTTCTCGGTCATAGACTGTATCTTACTCTCACCTCTACCGCTAAATTTTCTCACTCCACTAATACAAATTTCTGGACCTGTGGCTCCCCTAATGCTGACCTTCTTCACCTTCTTTTCCTTTGCCCCTCGGTCTCTACTTTCTGGAAGAAAGTTTGGTCCTATATTTCTTGTCTATTTAATATTTCCATTCCCTATTCCATTTCCCTTCTTTTCTCTGGAAGTCTCTCTAATTCCTTAGAGCTTCTTCCTCACAAAAATGGTCTTTTCTCCTTATGCACGCTTTAGCTTTCCAACACATCACTCTCAATTGGAAAACACTAACTAAACTCTCCATCCAACACTGGGGGAACAGTCTTTGTCATATGCACAGACTTGATATTGCTTTTGCCTCCTCCTGTAAACCATTGGTCAATAGAGATCTCTTTTGGTTACTTCTTACTACTTATTTAGATCATTTAGGATTAACAGATAATTCTTGTGTAAATGTGAAAATTTTAAACCTCCTTGAATGTCTATTTTCTTTGCTCCTTGCCTTTCAATGTTTTTGACTTACTATATATATTAGCTTGATTGGTATAATCTCTCCTATTCCGATGTAAGATGCAGTTTCTCATCTTATCAGTTTTGAAACGTATAACTTCCTCTCCTCCCTCTTTTTCCCTCTTTTTTCCCCTCCTTCCCCTTATTCCCTTAATTATTAAAAAAAAAGCTTTCTCTTCTTCTTTATATTAACCATTCATTCGATATGTTTTTAATCCTGTATTGCAGTATTTTGTATCACTGTTTTTTGTATTACTTATTATTCGAATAAAGCTTTCAAACTTAAAAAAAAACCAATATATGTATTGTGAGGAATAGATGGAGAACGCATATTAGCATCTGGTGTTAAGGAATTCAAAAGGTTTTTTAAAAGAAAAACTATATTACATACGTGGAAGCACTTCACATCTTGAAAAACCCAAAATGTGTCTCCAGGGGTCTGTGTGTGGAGTGGGGTGCCAGGGTGAATGGCACATAGCAAAGTCTAGTTCAAGATACATGCACCACATGATGGAGACAAGGGTATCATGTGACATAAACGAACCTGATGTGGTACATCAGTGCACTGAATTAATGGTGGTTGAGTTTCGGAACAACAAAAATGAACGTCACAGGAAAATGGTGATTGGTGGAATAAGCGTAGATGTTTCAAAGTAAGGTAAACTATAGAGAAGGTCTATATATCTAACAAATGAAGAGGGGAGTCAGTTGAATAAAGACAATTACTGATGAATCTTGTTCACCATGCTGATCCTAATTGTCCTTTCTGCAAAACAACGGTCCACTAAGGACTCACATCAGTATATATTTGGAAGTAGTGATAATTCAATAGCAGTTAATATTACAGAAGCTAAAGCTAACCAGTACAAATACATGTATTGCAAATAATTCTAGTTCAGATTACTGCAAAGAAAGTGCTCTGTGCCTACAGTGATTACACAGTGATTAGGGTATAATTTAGAGTTTACAAGTGCCATAGAATATACTGCACTTGTAGTACAGTGGACAGAATATACGTTAGATCTCGGAAGGAGTATCACATTTGTCAAAATCTAAATCATGCCCTACTAGCGATGATAAGTAGGGACAGTGCATTGAAGTAAAAAATGGAGTGGTTGCTTTGACGCCGATCGATGTTTCACAGTGCAGGCAGCAACCCACCGTTCAAGGGGGATTAGCGATCCCCTTTCAGGTGTCCAGTTAGTGACTTCACTCGCCTGCAAGGGGATGTCTGGGGGAGTCCATGGGACCCCCTTATCCCCCTCCAAAGGACTGCCATCAGGGTGCGCACTGAAAGTGCATAGCCTTTTAGGCGGGGCACTGTCAGTGCGTCTCCTGACAGCTTCTCTGCGCCCACATCTATAATACGACGTAGGCGCAGAGGCAAAGGGACTCCATCATTTGCATGGGTCCACATGGGGCCATGCAAATGAGGGAATGTTAGAACTGGCTGTCTCTAGTTGGCAGAGGTATACACTTCTGACAAATAGGGACACACCTTTTCTAGTCAGGGCAAGGGGATCACACCCTTTGATAACCCCTGCTCACCCCCTCGGTAGCTTGGCAGAGCAGATAGGCTTATCTCGGAGGCTGTGCGTTAAGCATTTATGACCACATACAGTAATAAAGTGAATACACTACAAATGGACACAACACAGTAGTATTATAAAAATAAGTATTTTTATATAAGGCTTAGCACAAGACCAAATAACGACAAAAATGTACACAATCTTAATAAATACTCTGGGAAGGGGAAAATAGTTCAAGGTAGTTTCTTCTTTAGCACAAAGTCTTTAGTATCAAAGCAAATCTTCTTCTTGGAAACACATTTCTTAGCAACGAGGTAACTCACACGGGAGCTACACGACGTCGAGGCGAAGTTAATCCAAAGGTTCGGCGTCGACCGCGAGGAGCGCTACGTCGAGCCCGGAGTCACACGGACCCCCAACAGCACAGTATCTTGGAAAATGAAGCACACGATGATCAGCGGCGTCGAGCAATCCGGCGTCGCATCTTCGGTGTCGATCAGGCCTCAGCAGGCGTCGTTGTCAATGATGCGGTTGCAAAGTGTGAGCAGCGCTCACGGTATCGAGAGGGCACGCAGTCGATGCGATCAGCAGCGGTGCAGACACGAGGTCCCTTGGAGCTGGAGCCGAACTCACTACTCACTGGCGTTGCTGCTGGCGTCGATCGGGCCCGGCGGCCGGCGTCGAGGAAGCGGGACACTGGAGCCGTTACTCACTATGTCGAGCTGAATTCGGCGACGTCCGTCGGCGTCGAGGTTGCTGGCTCTTTCAGAGGTGCTGGATTCACAGGTTCCAGCAAATAGCACTTTAAGCGGATGAAGTCCTTTAGCCCTGTGACTTCAGCAGGAGACTGGCACTCTTCCAGTCCTTGGAGATTTTCTTAGCAAGCGTGAGAGTACACACACAGTTCCTCTCTCCTGGTTCCTTGGCAAAAATAAAGAAGCACTGCAGGATTCCCCCCAGCAAACAGCAGACTGGCAGAAGGGGTAGGTAAGTCCTTAGATCAGCAGGCCTCTTGTCCTTGGTTACAGGGTTCCTTGTCAGAAGTGATCTGATTTCTTGGTTCAGGGGTCCTTCTCTTATACCCCTTTTCGGCTTTGATCCCTTTGTCCATGCGGGGGAATTTCCCAACATCCTGGGTCTGTTGTGGGTGGAGCCAGGCAGAAGCACCTGGCCTATTCACTGAGCAGGGCTGGGTCCTCAGATGCCCAGCAGGAGGTGGAGCCAGCATTGACACTGGCAGGAGCAGAGCTATCGGCCTCCTGGCAGGAGGTGGGGCTAGGATCGTCCATGGCGGGCACAGAGCCATCAGCCGCTTGGCAGGAGGTGGAGCCAGCATTGTATCAGGCAGGGCAGGCTATCAACAACTACTCTCCCCCTACCCTCAACGCAAATGTCCCACTCATCCCACACTGACTCATCCAGACCTGTGGAGCCACCCAGCCCCTGTCACACACACGCAAGACCAGCAGAAACCAGATATGGTTAGACAAGAAAATAGACACTTTCTAAAAGTGCTATTTTCAAACATAGAGTCCAAAAACCATCCACACCAACGGATGCGTAATTAAACCCCGAGTTCAGGGATACCAAACTCGACATTGCACCATGCTCCCCGAGCCAGCTAGGATCATAGCGTTAATAATCCCGGTGGCCCATTCTAACTAATGGAGAGCAGGCTACCTCGCAATAGTGAAGAACGAAGATGGCTGTAATTCACTATTAGGACATGCCAACTTGGTCAGGCGTGTCCTACCTTATACTTACAATGCACCCTGCCCGTGGGCCTACCATAGGGGTGACTAACATGAAGCCAAGGGAAGGTTTGAGGGGCTGGCAAGTAGGTATACTTGCGCAGCCTGCGTGACAGCACTAGGCTGCACGTGGGTCTCGCAATGACCGACCCGTATACATTCTTTTACGAGGCCGCTCCTGTGGGTGGCACAACACGTGCTGCAAGCCCACGAGCGGCATTTGTATTCACAAGCCCCGGCACTCCTGGTGCACTAGACTAGGGACTGACAGTAAACCAAATAAGCCAAACATGGATACAATCGATACATCAATTTAACATAGGGAGCACTTGCGCTATGGCACTGATCAGCAGTGGCACAGTGCCCAAAGCATATACCAGCAAAAACATTGTAAAACAGTGGAGGCAAACAGAAAAAATGGAGGAGAGACTCAAGCCAATGATGTCAGGTCTAACACGTGTCCCCTCCAGCTGAAATGTGGGGAGAACTACCTTTGACCTAGGGAGTCCTCTTCACTAAGGTGGAAAAATCTGGACAGACTATCAGCATTGGCGTGATCTGTACCAGGGCGGTGTTCCACCGTAAAGTCCATCCCCTGTAGGGAAATGGACCACCTCAACAGTTTCAGATTCTCACCCCTCATCTGCATCAACCATCTGAGGGGCCTGTGGTCTGTCTGAACCCGGAAGTGAGTCCCAAACAGGTAGGGTCTTAGCTTCTTCAGCGCCTAGACCACAGCAAATGCTTCTCTCTCTATCGCACTCCACCTCGTTTCCCTGGGCAGTAACCTCCTACTGATGAAGGCTACAGGCAAGTCTCGGCCCTCTTCATTCACCTGAGCTAGAACAGCCCCCACGCCATGCTCTGAAGCGTCCGTCTGGACAATAAATTCTTTTGAGAAGTCGGGTGCCTGGAGTATAGGTGCTGTGCACATTGCAGTTTTCAGGGTGTCGAAGGCCGTTTGACAGGCATCAGTCCAGATCACGTTTCGTGGCTGCTTCCTGGAAGTCAGCGAAGTCAAGGGGTGCACAATGTTACCGTAATCCTTGACGAACCTCCTGTAATAACCCGTGAGTCCTAAGAAGGCTCTCACCTGAGTTTGGGTTTTGGGCGGTGCCCAAGCCAGGATGGTATCAATCTTGGGTTGCAGGGGGGCAACCTTGCCGCTCCCTACTTGGTGCCCCAAGTACACCACCGAACCCTGCCCAATCTGGCACTTACTGGCTTTGATTTTGAGGCCTGCTCTGCGCAGGGCCAACAACACTTCCTGGAGGTGGCGCAAGTGTTCCCCCCAGCTGGCGCTGAACACTGCGATGTCGTCCAGGTATGCGGCACTGAAATCCTCCAGTCCAGCCAAGACCTGGTTGACCAACCTCTGGAAGGTGGCAGGGGCATTCTTCATCCCAAAGGGCATCACCCGGAACTGGTATAGCCCATCTGGTGTGGAGAATGCGGACCTCTCCTTTGCCCCATCAGTCAAGGCGATCTGCCAGTACCCAGACGTTAGATCAAACGTACTAAGGTACCGGGCAGCCCCCAACCGATCTATGATCTCATCAGCTCTGGGGATGGGGTGCGCGTCAGTCTTTGTGACCGAATTGAGTCCTCGGTAACCCACACAGAACCGGAGTTCCGGTGAAGCACCAGGCGCTGCAGCCTTCGGGACCAAGACCACTGGGCTGGCCCAAGGACTGCTAGAGGACTCAACCACCCCTAACGCAAACATTTTGGAGACCTCCTCCTTAATGTATGCTCGAACCTTGTCAGTCACCCTGTAAGCCTTGTGCTTCACAGGAGGGCTGTCTCCGGTGTCAACGTCATGGACACACCAATGAGTGACACCCGGAACCAAGGAAAACAGATCCGGGAATTGTCCCAACAGGTGGAGACAATCCTGTTTCTGCTCAAGGGTCAGTGTGTCAGAGAGGACCACACCATCCACTGACCCGTCTTGCTCTTTAGCACACAGGAGGTCAGGTAGAGGCTCACTCTCCTCCTCCATTCTAGCATCTGTAGCTAGGAGCATGCCCACTTCGGACCTTTCTAAGTGGGGCTTCAAACGGTTGACATGCAGGACCCGCAAGGGGTTCCTGGGAGATTTCAAGTCCACCAAGTAGGTGACATCGCTCTTCTTCTCCACAACCTTAAACGGTCCAGTCCACCTGTCCTTGAGCACACAAGGTTCCACAGGGGACATGACCCACACTTCCTGACCAGGCTGAAGCTCTACCAGAGTGGCATTCCGGTCGTACCATCGCTTCATCTCCTCCTGGCTGGCCTCCAGATTTGCCTGAGCAAGTTCTCTGAAGCGCCGAGTCTGGTTCCGAAAGGCCAGCATGTAGCTGTATACATCCTGGGGAGGTTTCCTGGGAGATTGCTCCCAGCCTTCCTTGACCAGACTCAAAGGTCTCTTACCGGGTGACCGTACAAAAGCTCAAAGGGGCTGAACCCTAGAGACTTCTGCGGCACCTCTCGGTAAGCAAACAACAGGCATGGCAAGAGGACGTCCCATTTCCGCCTCATTGGTTCTTCAAGACCCATGATCATGCCTTTAAGGGTCCGGTTGAATCTCTCAACCAGCCCATTCCCTTGAGGGTGGTAAGGAGTGGTGAACTTGTAGGTTACCCCACATTCCTTCCACAGAGACTTCATATAGTTCGAAATGAAGTTGGTGCCCCGGTCGGACACCACCTCTCTGGGGAACCCCATCCGGGAGAAAACACCCATCAGTGCCCGTCCCACCACGGGGCCGTCACTGTTCAGAGAGGGATGGCTTCCGGGTACCGTGTGGCATGGTCCACCAAGACCAGGATGAACCTGTTGCCCAGGGCTGTCTTGGGGTCCAGGGGCCCAACAATGTCAATACCCACCCGGTCAAAGGGGGTACTGACCACTGGAAAAGGTTGGAGGGGAGCCTTCTGCTTCCTTCCGCTTTTCCCACTTGCCTGGCAAGTGTGACAAGTCTTACAATGGATGTCTACATCCCTACACATCTGAGGCCAATAAAAATGGGTGACAAGCCTGTCATAGGTCTTGTCCTGCCCCAGATGTCCAGCTAACGGAACGTCATGAGCCAACCCCAGTAGGAAGGCTCTAAAGTGCTGGGGTACCACCAGCACACAGGCTGACCCAGGCTCAGCAGCCTTAGGCTCGCTATACAGGAGGTCGTTCTCCCAGGACACAAAATGTGACCCTGACTGATCACCTGAGGATTGGGCTGAGGCCTGCTGCCTCATATCCACAAGAGAAGGGCACACCTTCTGTTCGGCACAGAATTCCTCCCTGGAGGGACCACCATCCTGCTGCCAATGGGTCAGCTCGGGCAGGTCTCCCAGTTCGGCAATTTGTTCCCCTGTGGGCTCCAGGGCATCCCCCTCAGGGTCTACCTCCTCCTGGACCACGGGAACTACGGGGGCCGGTTTCCCGCACCTCCTGCCTCTTCTCTTTACAGCTGGGTCCTGGGCCGTACTTTCAGGCTCCGGGACCCCATCAACACCCTTACTCGCTGTCATCGATCGAGTGGTTGCACACACCCATTCTGGCACGCCCAACATTTTCAAGTGCGTCTCCCTCTCCACCTTAGCCCAAGGGGAGTCTTCCAAATCATTGCCCAGGAGACAATCGACAGGCATGGCGGGCCTCACAGCGACCTGAAGAGTACCTGAAACTCCCCCCCATTCAAAGGAAACCTGAGCTACCTCACACTCTTTCTGGGAGTTGTCAGCAGCTATCACAGGGTAAAATGCGTGGGGAACCACCTGCTCTCTGGACACCAAGTGACACTTGACAGCTGTCACACTCGCTCCGGTGTCTCTGAGAGCTTCCACTCTATGGCCATTAATGGTCACCCACTGCCTATATTTACTAATGTTACTAGGCAGAGGGGGTGGAGGGACCATTTCCATGTCTCCTAGCGAGACCAGGGACATTTCTGCGGGACCCCTCCCACCAGGGACAACCATCTCCTCCCCTCCCAGGGCTACACTCGCCAACTGACGGGGGGTGCATGCGGCGGTGCATTCGAATCCTTCTTGGGACACTGGGGGTCATAAAACCGGTGTCCCACCTGCCCACAACCGTAGCAGGTTAGGGGGCCCCTATGAACAGGTTTACCCATCGGGGCCCCTGGCTTCTTCTCAGGGGGAGGTGGGGAACCTTTCCCTTGGTTCCCTTGGGGATTACTTTGGGGCCCTTTCTGAGAATCCTTCTGTTTACCCTTGTCCCCCCCACTCTTCTGCTGGGGACCCTGCCCACCTTTGGCTGAGTCTCCCACTGGACCCTTGTGGACCCTGGTACTGACCCAGCGGTCCGCCTCCTCAGCAAGTTTTCTAGGGTTAGATATCTTGCTATCAATAAGGTGCTGGCGCAGCTCTGGAAAACAGTTATTAGACAAATGCTCCCAAGCAAAAAAATCATAAAGAGCTTCATAACTTTCCACTTTGCTGCCCTTTACCCAACCATCCATGGCTCTGCAAAAATAAGACACATATTCAACCCACGTCGTACCAGGCAACTTCTTACATTCTCTAAAAGCTTGTCTGTACTTCTCGGGGGTTAGGCCATACCGCAACATTAAAGCATCTTTCATATGAGCATACAACATCCTATCCTCAACAGGCATGTTTACCAGGTTATCTCTCCCCTCATTCACAAAGCGACCCCACAACCCCGCTCCCCAATTCTTCTCAGGGACCTGGTGGGCCAACAATGCTAGCTCATATGCTTTAAACCACTGACCAATATCTTCGTTCCTATGATAATCTTTTATCACATCTTTGGGAAAATAAAACCTACTTTCTGCATGCTCAGATGGGATGCTGCCACCAGAGGGATTCAACTCTAACTTCTTAGCTTGGATGTCCAACTCCCTCATCTTGGTATCACGCTCCAAAGCTAACTTCTCTCTTTCAAAATCTAACCTTTTGGTCTCCAAATCGGCTTCTCTTCTACCTCTTGCATTTTCTAACTCCAACTGCCCATTTATCTTTAGCCTTGCCATTTCCATGTTGTATGCACGCTCCATCGCCCTTTCTTCTCGTTCTTCAGGGGAAAGACCTTTGGAGAAAACACTGCATCCGGGAGAGGACTCAGGCCCATTCGCTGGCGCCTCCTCTTCCCCTTCCACTGGCGGTACCACCACCGGATCAGTGGGATCTCTGGCCTCTAACCAGGCCTGCAATGCTTTGAGATATTCCTCTTTAATCTTGAGGCCCTTGGTAGGAACTTTAAATTTCTTGCAAAAGGATTTCAGCTCCTCCAGTTTGTAGACGTTTATCTTCGCTCTGTCGAATTCCTCCATGACAACAACAGGGGTAGTGACTCCGGTGTCACTCATGGTCAAAACTGGCAGTGTTCAAAAAATCAGGCTTCAGAAAAGCGGAGAACCAAAAATAGGATCCTTCCAAATAGATTGTGACTGCGCTATGGTCTGCTTTCACTATGTAGCGCACACTAATCACTGCACATGGGTCATAAATGCAAAGTCCAAATCCTCACCGCTGACCCACCAATGTTAGAACCGGCTGTCTCTAGTTGGCAGAGGTATACACTTCTGACAAATAGGGACACACCTTTTCTAGTCAGGGCAAGGGGATCACACCCTTTGATAACCCCTGCTCACCCCCTCGGTAGCTTGGCAGAGCAGATAGGCTTATCTCGGAGGCTGTGCGTTAAGCATTTATGACCACATACAGTAATAAAGTGAATACACTACAAATGGACACGACACAGTAGTATTATAAAAATAAGTATTTTTTTATAAGGCTTAGCACAAGACCAAATAACGACAAAAATGTACACAATCTTAATAATTACTCTGGGAAGGGGAAAATAGTTCAAGGTAGTTTCTTCTTTAGCACAAAGTCTTTAGTATCAAAGCAAATCTTCTTCTTGAAAACACAGTTCTTAGCAACGAGGTAACTCACACGGGAGCTACACGACGTCGAGGTGAAGTTAATCCAAAGGTTCGGCGTCGACCGCGAGGAGCGCTACGTCGAGCCCGGAGTCACACAGACCCCCAACAGCACAGTACCTTGGAAAATGAAGCACACGATGATCAGCGGCGTCTTCGGTGTCGATCAGGCCTCAGCAGGCGTCGTTGTCGATGATGCGGTTGCAAAGTGTGAGCAGCGCTCACGGCGTCGAGAGGGCACGCAGTCGATGCGATCAGCAGCGGTGCAGACACGAGGTCCCTTGGAGCTGGAGCCGAACTCACTACTCACTGGCGTTGCTGCTGGCGTCGATCGGGCCCGGCGGCCGGCGTCGAGGAAGCGGGACACTGGAGCCGTTACTCACTATGTCGAGCTGGATTCGGCGACGTCCGTCGGCATCGAGGTTGCTGGCTCTTTCAGAGGTGCTGGATTCACAGGTTCCAGCAAATAGCACTTTAAGCAGATGAAGTCCTTTAGCCCTGTGACTTCAGCAGGAGACTGGCACTCTTCCAGTCCTTGGAGATTTTCTTAGCAAGCGTGAGAGTACACACACAGTTCCTCTCTCCTGGTTCCTTGGCAAAAATAAAGAAGCACTGCAGGATTCCCCCCAGCAAACAGCACACTGGCAGAAGGGGTAGGCAAGTCCTTAGATCAGCAGGCCTCTTGTCCTTGGTTACAGGGTTCCTTGTCAGAAGTGATCTGATTTCTTGGTTCAGGGGTCCTTCTCTTATACCCCTTTTCGGCTTTGATCCCTTTGTCCATGCGGGGGAATTTCCCAACATCCTGGGTTTGTTGTGGGTGGAGCCAGGCAGAAGCACCTGGCCTATTCACTGAGCAGGGCTGGGTCCTCAGACGCCCAGCAGGAGGGGGAGCCAGCATTGACACTGGCAGGAGCAGAGCTATCGGCCTCCTGGCAGGAGGTGGGGCTAGGATCGTCCATGGCAGGCACAGAGCCATCAGCCGCTTGGCAGGAGGTGGAGCCAGCATTGTATCAGGCAGGGCAGGCTATCAACAACTACTCTCCCCCTACCCTCAACGCAAATGTCCCACTCATCCCACACTGACTCATCCAGACCTGTGGAGCCACCCAGCCCCTGTCACACACACGCAAGACCAGCAGAAACCAGATATGGTTAGACAAGAAAATAGACACTTTCTAAAAGTGCTATTTTCAAACCCAGAGTCCAAAACCATCCACACCAACGGATGCGTAATTAAACCCCGAGTTCAGGGATACCAAACTCGACATTGCACCATGCTCCCCGAGCCAGCTAGGATCATAGCGTTAATAATCCCGGTGGCCCATTCTAACTAATGGAGAGCAGGCTACCTCGCAATAGTGAAGAACGAAGATGGCTGTAATTCACTATTAGGACATGCCAACTTGGTCAGGCGTGTCCTACCTTATACTTACAATGCACCCTGCCCGTGGGCCTACCATAGGGGTGACTAACATGAAGCCAAGGGAAGGTTTGAGGGGCTGGCAAGTAGGTATACTTGCGCAGCCTGCGTGACAGCACTAGGCTGCACGTGGGTCTCGCAATGACCGACCCGTAGACATTCTTTTACGAGGCCGCTCCTGTGGGTGGCACAACACGTGCTGCAAGCCCACGAGCGGCATTTGTATTCACAAGCCCCGGCACTCCTGGTGCACTAGACTAGGGACTGACAGTAAACCAAATAAGCCAAACATGGATACAATCGATACATCAATTTAACATAGGGAGCACTTGCGCTATGGCACTGATCAGCAGTGGCACAGTGCCCAAAGCATATACCAGCAAAAACATCGTAAAACAGTGGAGGCAAACAGAAAAAATGGAGGAGAGACTCAAGCCAATGATGTCAGGTCTAACAGGGAACACCCTCTAATGATAGCCCTGGTGCTTTATTTGCAACAGCTCTATCAGTATTACAGAGGGGGACAGACAAGCACCTGTGGCCCCTTCTGTAATACCAAAGTGCCCAGGGGGCATGCAAATTGGGTGCAAACACCCATGCGCTCCCGGAGCACTTCCGCAATACGGTCCCAGATGTTTATTGTTACCCCATTCAATGGTACTCTTTAAATTGATTCATACAGTGCAAAGAAGATCAAACCCTATTACAGCGCCTTAGATGGGGTCAGTTACTGCTGCGTGCAAGCAGTTGACATGTGGATAGTTACTAGTTTACAGTTGCAAACTAACGTGAGAATGTTTGAAAGATTACACCTTATGAGAAAAAAAACGAATATAAATAGAGGTATTAAGGAGATGGTAAAAATAAGAATAAGGACAACCCAAATTCAAGATATGCAAGGATCATCAAGTAGTGTCTGAGACAGTCTCAATAAAAGCCCAATGCTCCTGTTGTATGCCAAAAGAGTAAGCATACCTCAAACAAGGTGCTGATGAAGCCGATGTGAAACAAAAAGCTGCCCAGATGATGCAGAGAATTTATAAATTAAATAAATACATTTCAATTAATGAAGTACACGTTTAATTTGATTGGTTAGTGTGTTATAATATTCTATTTTTGTAGTTATGGGCGTAGAAAATAAAAATGTTAAATGTATTTAAATGTGCATTTCAATATATATATATATATATATATATATATATATATATATATATATATATATATATATATATATATGTAGATATCTCGCGCTGCAGAGGCGCAAGAAAAGTCGCAAACAGGATCTCTGTTTCACAAGAGAGTATTTATTGACTTGACCCGTTTCAACAGCACAGTCTTTGTCAAAAAGTCATGTAAAGACCAAAAGCGAGTCCATGTCTTTTGAAGCATTTTCATATAATGGACATAGAAAAAACATTAATTTCCTGTTTGTATGTGTCATGTGGTCTGTAGGAAAAAAGACTCCTGCAAACATTTGAACAATTTTCTTCTTGACAAAACTACAGAGTGAATAATAAGGCATATCATGGAAGAAATTTCAGTTAATGGTTATATAAACACAAAACAAAATTCATCATGATTGCTTTCAAAAACGGTAAAACAATATATGTTTATAAAAAGCGCCCTGTTCTAACATTATATATAAACAAATGTAAAGCCATGTGGCCGAAACCCTTGGTAAATTGTACCCAGGTTTTTAAATTGAGCAAAAGGGGCGCAGTGAAAGGGCAGCGCACTCTGGTAATAGTGCATATGTCCTGTGTTAGTCACGGTGGGGTTGGCATGTGCCAGACGGGATGTGTTCCCCTACAGATTCGGGTTTTTAGTGGTTGCAAGACAATTGATAAGTCCCACTAATAGTCTAATAAAAGATAGCTTATTTACATCGAATGTGCGGAGGAAGGATACATTCTAAGAAGTTACAAGGGTAGGGAAGTGGGGTGAAATAAACAGTAATAATAAATAATAAGAAAATGGAGATTGTCAGGCAGGTGTGAATGGTATATCTGATCTCACAAATGTGAGTCAAACAATAGACATGTGTCTTCATGGTAGGTGGGCAATAGCCTAAGAGTGTGAGGCTAGAGGTCGGAGCAAAGTGTCCAACAGGTTACACATGTTAAAGGTTGGCAGAGGGATTTAAGGCCCTCAAATTGTAGTAGTGTAACTGTTAGACAAAGACTTGGGTAGATGTCAGCCCAAGTGCGCGTTGAGGTCCTCCTCATGGTTGAGGCCTCCCGGGGTCTTGCTCTGTAGCCTCACTATGTACTCAGATTCCTGGCGTCGCAGATGACGTTCCCGATCTCCTCCTCTCGCTGACATGGGGACCCTGTCAATACCAAAATAGGAGATTTTAGTACTTATGTCTTTCACATGCGCATGTACTAGGTCACAATGTTTTGCTATGGCGTAGGCCATATCACCATTTTTGATGGCGCGTAGGTGTTCCAGAATGCGCTTCTTAACTGAGAAGATTGTGCTTCCTCAATAGCGAAGGCCACAAGTACAGGTTAAAACATAAACAACATAATCAGTGTTGCAATTGATGAAATTCATAATCTTACCCATTTTACCATTGGGAAGAGTAACTGTTTTAACATTTGAGCTGTTATTACAAGCTTTACATCTTCCACATTCGCGGAAACTTGGGAGTTCCCTCAACCAGGTACCACGTATTTTTGACTTAGTTGAAAGGTGGCTGTGAACCAGCATGTCCTGTAAAGACTGGCATTTTCTGTATGTCACCTGTGGTGTAGGGCTAACAAGTTTTCCAATAGTAATGTCCTTTCTGATAATGTGCCACTTTATCTGATGCTATTTTGATGGTCTTATTAGAGTAGCCCCTGCTTTTAAAACGGCCCCTTATGTTCTTGGCTTCCTTTTGGTAGGAGTCAGTGGTGCTGCAGTTCTGTTTGGCTCTGATTAGTTCACCGTACGGAATGCTGTTCTTAATATTCTTCCAGCAAGCACGTCTCCTTCAGTCACTCCACCGTACTCAACTGGACAGACCACAGCTGCGTCCATTTCAGCTTCGCTAAGAACACGGTCCACCACCACCCGAAGCAGGCTCCCCACAGGAACTGGAGCAAGATCACCGCCGACCAGCTCGCCACCTCCCTCAGCCAGAACCCACCCGTCAGAACAACGGACCCTAACACAGCAGCCTGCAACCTCACGCAGTGGCTGACCACAAGTGCTGACGACCTCGCCCCACTGAAGGACCCACTCACCAGACCCAGAAGCAAGAAGGCTCCGTGGTTCACAGACGAACTCAAGGACTCCAAGAAGGCCTGCCGCACCCTCGAGAAGACCTGGCTCCTCAACAAGACCACCGACAACATGACCGCCCTTAAACTCGCCTCCCGCAGACATCACCAGCTCATCCGCACCACAAAGAAGAAATCTCTGAAGGAACGACTGGACAAGAACGCCCATAACAGCAAGGAGCTCTTCAACATCGTCAAGGAATTCTCCAACCCCAGCACCGGCAACAACGACATAACCCCCTCACAGGACCTCTGCGACTCCCTCTCCTCGTACTTCCACCGCAAGATCTCCGACATCCACAACAGTTTCAGCGCTCAACCACCGCACCCACCGGTCGAACCTACGCACCCAGCCGCCATCCTCCAGACATGGACCGAGGTGACCCTCGAAGACACGACAAGCATGATGAACACCATCCACTCCGGATCGCCGACCGACCCGTGCCCCCACCACATCTTCAACAAAGCGGCCCCCACCATCGCACCACATCTCCGAGACATCATCCACGCCTCCTTCAACACAGCCACCTTCCCTGAGAGCTGGAAGCACGCCGAGCTCAGCGCACTACTGAAGAAACCAACAGCGGACCCGACCGACCTCAAGAACTTCCGCCCCATCTCGCTCCTCCCCTTCCCGGCCAAAGTCATCGAAAAGGTCATCGAGAAGACCGTCAACAAGCAACTGGCCGCCTTCCTTGAGACGAACGGATCCCTCGACCCATCGCAGTCCGGAGTCAGAGCCAATCACAGCACCGAGACCGCCCTCATCGCAGCCACTGACGACATCCGAGCCCTGCTCGACAACGGTGAAACAGCGGCACTCATCCTCCTAGACCTCTCCGCTGCATTCGATACTGTTTGCCACCGCACCCTAGTCCAACGACTCAAGGACACCGGCATCCAGGGGAAGGCCCTGGACTGGATCACCTCATTCCTCTCCGGAAGAACACAAAGAGTACGCCTCCCGCCGTTCCGCTCAGAGGCCACCGAAGTCATCTGCGGCGTCCCGCAAGGATCTTCGCTCAGCCCCACTCTCTTCAACATCTACATGAAACCACTAGCTGCCATCACCCGCAACCACAACCTGACCATCATTTCCTACGCCGATGACACCCAGCTGATCCTCTCCCTCACCAAAGACCCCGACACCGCCAAAGCGAACCTTCACGAAGGGATGAAAGACGTCGCCGAATGGATGAACAGCAGCCGCCTCAAGCTGAACACGGACAAGACAGAAGTTCTCATCCTGGGAACATGCCCCTCCGCATGGGACGACTCCTGGTGGCCCCCAGCCCTAGGCACCGCACCCAAACCAACAGACCACGCACGCAACTTGGGCATCATCCTGGACTCCTCCCTATCGATGACCAGGCAAGTCAACGCCGTCTCCTCATCCTGCTTCCACACACTCCGCATGCTCCACAAGATCTTCCAATGGATTCCCACCGAGACAAGGAAGACGGTCACCCAGGCCCTCATCACCAGCAGACTGGACCATGGAAACACCCTCTACGCCGGAACAACAGCCAAGCTTCAGAAGAGACTCCAGCGCATCCAGAATGCCTCTGCCCGACTCATCCTGGACGTCCCCCGACGCAGCCACATCTCAAGCCACCTGAGAGACCTACACTGGCTCCCTGTCAACAAGAGGATCACGTTCAGACTCCTCACCCACGCACACAAATCCCTCCACGACCTGGGCCCTAGGTACCTCAACGACCGCCTGACCTTCTACATGCCCACCCGCCAGCTGCGATCGGCGAACCTCGCCCTCGCCGTCGTGCCTCGCATCCAGAGAGCCACCGCTGGAGGAAGATCCTTCTCCTACCTAGCGGCTAAGACATGGAACTCCCTGCCCGCCCACCTGCGACTGACCCAGGACCACCTCGCCTTCAGGAAACAGCTCAAGACCTGGCTGTTCGAGCAGTAGCAGACCCCCCATCCCCACGCGCCTTGAGACACTTCCGGGTGAGTAGTGCGCGCTATAAATGCCATGATTGATTGATTGATTGATTGATTGATTGGTTGGATGGTAGCTCTGTGCATGTAAAATGCTGTTGCTGGAAGTTGGCTTTCTATATAGGCTAGTGTGTAGTGTGCCCTCTTTCACCTCCACTTGGATGTAAAGGAACTCTATACTGGTCTTGTCTGTTTTACTGATGAATTGCAAGTTTAATTCATTCACTGATAGTCCTTGGATGAAAACGTTTAAAGAATCCTGTGGACCGTCCCATATCAGAAAAATATTGTCTATGTAACGAGTCCACAGGATCACATTGTTCATGTGTTGTGTGTTGCCCTTATGCCACAGGTGCTCTGCCTCCCACCACCCCATAAACATGCAGACGTACGAAGGAGCGAAGCAACTTCCCATGGCATTACCAGTGTATTGTTCATACCAGTCCTTTTCAAACAGAAAGCAATTGTTATGTAAGCAAAAGTGTAGCATTCATAATAATAGTGCAGTATGGTCAAACATGGTGGCTGGTCTGTCTCTAAAGTAGTATTTGCACGTTTGTAGGCCAAGGATCACAGGTTTCTTGGCCAATAAAAACAGAAATTCATTTTGACTGAGTATGTCACTCTCACGCCAGTCATTCAACATTTCGTGATATGTCTTGATGCTTTTGTTGTACCTAGCCAGACTTGATCTCAGATAGCATCCAGAGAATTCGAGTTGTCTCTTGGTTTCTGTGTGGTACTTGTTAACATCCCAAAGGACCACATTGCCCCCCTTGTCAGAGGGCTTGATAACAAAGGTGGTCGCAAGTTTCAGTGACTGCAAGCCCATTCTTTGTGCTGCAGTCAGGTTTCTGGCAAAGTGATTCTCATCCTTTTTCCATACGGATAACAAGTCAGAAAGTACGGCTTCAGGGAATGTGTCAATTCCATCATGTGGGGTTATGGGATCGAATTTTGACCTTGGTTTAAAATCATTTCGGGATCTTTTACTGACCTCCATGTCCATGCTTATTCAGAGGTCTCGATCCGTCTCCCAATTCCTAGTTTCTATCTGTATTTCCCTCATGGCGGCCAGGGTTTCGATATCGCCAATGGAAACCGTGGCATCCCTGGGGGTAGGAGGATTAGCTGACTGTCTCATGCCTGTGCCTTGTTTCAGAGAGTATAGTTTCATGAGCTTGAGCTTGTGCATAAATAAAAACAAATCAATGCGTGTTTTTGCAAAGTCAAAGTTCGCTGTAGGGCAGAAAGATAGGCCTGGTTTTAATACCAATCTTTTTTCGGGGGTAATCACATGAGAGGAAAGGTTGATGATAGTAAAATTAGAATTAGAATGCTCACCCATCATTTGTTCCTCTTTGAACGCCTGATGCCTCTCTCATGTGGCGTTGAGTTGTCGCTCACCTTCGCCTCCTCTCCTTTTCCTTGTTCTTTGCCTCCGCCTTTTCCTCCTGCTCGTGCTGGTTTCTTGGTGGCGCTGAGGCTCAGTTGCCTAAACGGTATTCCTCCAGTGATGTAAAAGGACCTCTGTTCAATCCCGGATTTCCTTGTCTTTCCTCATCATCTGATGGTGCAGCGGAGCTCGAGCAAGAGGTCTCTGAGTCCTTTAATCGTAGTGCATCAATCTTCTTGTAGTCTTTCCTTATGGCATCATATTTTCTGCTGAAAGTGAGGATGCGCCCTTGCGCATAATCATTTTTGTCTCTGATAAACTTCCAGCGTTTCCTAGCCTTAATTCCATCCTCATACTTGGTTAGTCGTACCTCAATTTCTTTGATGAACTTATTTATTTCATCTTGTTCTGGTAATTTGCTTAAGGCTTCGCGGAGTTCCTTAAGTTCTTCCCCAATCTGCTGGAGTTCCAATGCCGCGTATTTGGAAAGCAGTCCCAGCAGATATATATACATCCTTGACCTATGTGCATGTGGTCGCCGTGCTGCCAAAGCGCTGGGGTGCAGAGTAAATGCTCACACCAGAGCGTTTGTACCATCCATGACAATCCTAATTCGGAATCAAATAAGTAAACAGCACTCCACATGATGTGCTCACTCCATTTAATCCTTACAGCAAGGATGAAGCGTCAGCCGCATTTCGGTTAGCCTATGTCACAACACTGATCTCGTCAATATACACCATTTTTAAACATTTCTCCAGTAGTCAATAACATAAGCAAATGACTGCACATTAGTTCATTCAATTTGACGCCATCTTATAAGGTCAAAATAATACACATGGCAGTATGTACATGCACTGTTTGAAATAATAGGGGCTATCACTGTCAGAAATAGGCATTGCACAACTGACATCTGACACATGTTGTCTTACTGCGTCCTAAGGATTACTTTTCGGCATCAAGTAAAGTTAATTTAATTTAAAAGCTTGACTTCTTGTGCACCGCTCATGTGCACAGCTGTAAAACATAAATGTGGGATTTCGCTTCAGGGGTGGATATCCCTCGGACTGACCACAAGTTGGAATTTTGTTTCTAGCTTGGAACAGAAAGGCTCCATGGTGAGGCACATGATTGCTTTCAACCCTGGTCTTGACAACCATGTCCTTGAGCTGTGACCAAGGGTGAATATCAATTAGGATGTAATCACTGCTACTGGTATGGACGAGTTATAAAAGGTACAGGCCCCCATCCTGTGGGATTTAGATCGTCCATTTGTAGATCTCAGCCCAAATTCTAATGTAAGTGATTTTAACTGTAGGGCAACCTCAGTCCCCAAATCTCATCCTCTTTCACCTCCAAGCTGCCATCATTATTGGTTAGGGGGCGATTGCAGTGTTGAATTCTCCTACAATTATTAAGCACGATTCACCACGATGATTTCCCAAGAACTCCTCTAAGATTGAAATAGTTGTCAACCTAAGGCCTCCTTTAACCCCTCTGGCATAGACATTATATATGTCAATGGATCTTGAGTCACCTATCGCTATTCAGACTGCTATAATATCAGAGCAATTGATGCGAAGTGGTTTGATTTTGGAATCCAGATCTAAATGGATCCATATTGGTAAACCTACAGCCGGTCTCTCTGCAGATTCACGAGTTGCAGGAATTTAAAAGTTTAGGTAGCTGGGTTTAAACACTAGTTCCAAGTACCAAGTTTCCTGAAGCAAACAGATGTCACTCAACTCAATAACATCATTTCAATCTGGGGAAACTATTATAGATATTAGGCCGGCAATGTGCCAGGAAATATTTGAAATCATGCCTGAATCGTGGACATTGGTAGGTGGAAAGCAGGAACCCTCTACGACCCTAGCCTCACAATTCAACATGGCGCTACCAAAAGAGATGGAACCTGGAGTTGAAAGGCCTTCAACTTTGCCACTGCGGCAACCCGGAGCAAAAGCAACAAGTGGATTGTGGCAAGGATTAGAAGAGTGATCGACTATGCGCTGCCTGCTCACTGTTGTTCCTATATAGGTGCTCCTCTGATGGAAAAGAATTTAAGGTGGACACTGACTGTCAATCAACTGCCCATGTAGGTGATTCTCTTGCAGGATAGGAAGAAGGAGAGCTCCAATATTTGGGATGACTGTACTCCTGGCCCCTATATTTGAAGCAAATGTTTGTATCAAACGCCACTAGATTGTCTATAAGCTCTCTACTGGGAAGGATCGACTCAATGGTGTCATGGTAGAAGGCAATTTGCGGATGAGTTAGTAGCTCTCAAAATGTCCTCCTTAATGAGGGAACTACTACCTCTCACCTTCTGAATCTAAAGTATGGATTTATTTATTAGTGTGCCCACTTCTTTATATTGAGATTGTTTGAGTTTGAGGCCATTAACCATAGAAATTGAACATCTTCGATATGAGGCTGGTAAACCCAACTTTGGGATGATGTTAGTGGGAGGTACTAGGGTACTCTTATTGTAATCAATCCCCTCCCTTGGTTCAGGTAGAGAATGCATGGGGGTATATGGCATGCAGACTGAGCATTCTTGGTAATGCCCCACTCTGCCACGCTTTTTACTTTCTCAGGCGGTTTGGGCACAAGCCTATGATTTTTTATGAGGGAGGATTTCAGAGGCTGCTCCTCCACCAAGGCAGAGGGGCGTTGCCCCACCGCTATTTCAGCATTGCAAAAAATAAAAATAAAATGATAATAACAAGATCCTATTATGATTTTATTTTTCTATGCGGGACTAAAAGCCAGGTCGGAGTGGGGCTGGGCTCTGTGATGTCAGAATGCCAGAGCAGAGTGAGGAGTGGTTTGCACTCCTCTAAGTGCTCATGACGGTATGGCTGGCTCTCTTAGGCCAGCCAAACAGTCATGTGCACTTAGCATGTTCTCCACCGCGCTGTGTTGCACAGCACCATAGATAATATGCCCAGGCTCCCATGCACTACCTGAGTGACCAGACAGGCCGCTCAAACCAATCACGATACAGCGTTATCATTGGCTGGGAGAGTACAGGATCTTGGGTGCTTCCAGCGCTCCCAACAGATTAAAACGTCGGAGGTGAGGCAGGCAGCGCTGCAATGCGAAAGGACGTTTATATTTTTAAAACATTTTTAACCGCCTCACCAACTCCATTCCAAGGCCGCCGCCACTTGAGGATTTACCAAACTTCATGAGTTTAGGATCTCTATGTCAAGTCAAGTCAAGTCAAAGAATTTGTATAGCGCACAACATACCCAGAGGGTTTCAAGGCGCTTAGGAAGGGGGGGATTACTTGTCAAATATCCAAGTTTTAAGTTGCTTTCTGAATGCTAGGTGGTTCTGGGTAAGGCGAAGGTAGGCGGGGAGTGAGTTCCATGTTCTAGCAGCCAGGTATGAAAAGGATCTGCCTCCCATGGTGGTCTTGTTGATGCGAGGTATAGTGGCGAGGGCTTGGTTGGAAGAACGTAGTTGGCGGGAGGGGGTGTAGAAGGACAGTCGTGAGTTGAGGCATTCTGGACCGATGTCGTAGAGTGATTTGTGTGCGTGGGTGAGCAGTCTGAAAGTGATTCTCTTATTGACGGGAAGCCAGTGGAGGTCTTTAAGGTGGCCAGAGATGTGTTCGTTGCGTGGGATGTCTAATATGAGTCTGGCTGAGGCGTTTTGGATTCGTTGGAGTTTCTTCTGGAGTTTTGCGGTAGTACCTGCGTAGAGGGTGTTTCCATAGTCCAGTCGGCTCGTGACCAGAGCGTGGGTGACTGTTTTCCTTGTGTCTGAGGGGATCCAGCGAAATGTTTTTTTGAGCATGCGAAGAATGTTGAAGCAGGAAGAGGATACGGCGCTGACTTGTCTGTTCATTGAAAGTGAAGAATCCAGGATGACGCCTAGGTTCCGTGCGTGGTCTGTCGGGATGGGTGCTTTTCCGAGGGCTTCCGGCCACCAGGAGTCGTCCCATGCAGATGGGGATGTGCCTAGGATGAGGACTTCTGTTTTGTCTGAGTTCAGTTTCAGACGGCTTAGTTTCATCCATTCGGCAACTTCTTTCATTCCTTCGTGTAGGTTAGTTTTGGCGGTGCTGGGGTCATTGGTGAGAGAAAGGATCAGTTGCGTGTCATCCGCGTAGGAGATGATGTTGAGGTTGTGTTGGCGTGCGATGGCCGCGAGGGGGCTCATGTATACGTTGAAGAGGGTGGGACTGAGAGAGGATCCTTGTGGTACGCCGCAGATGACTTCAGAGGCCTCTGACGTGAATGGTGGAAGACGGACTCTCTGGGTTCTTCCGGTGAGGAATGAGGTGATCCATTCAAGAGCTTTTCCTTGGATTCCGATGTTATTGAGGCGTTGTAACAGTGTTTTGTGGCAGACTGTGTCGAATGCTGCAGAGAGGTCAAGGAGGATGAGGGCGACGGTGTCACCATTGTCCAGTAGAGTTCGAATGTCGTCTGTAGCTGCGATGAGGGCGGTCTCAGTGCTGTGTTTTGCTCTGAATCCGGATTGTGAGGGGTCGAGGGATTTGTTGGCTTCGAGGAAGGCGGCGAGCTGGTTGTTGACAGCTTTCTCGATGACTTTGGCCGGGAATGGTAGGAGCGAGATGGGGCGGTAGTTTTTGAGTTCGGTGGGGTCCGCTGTGGGTTTTTTCAGAAGGGCGGTGAGTTCAGCGTGTTTCCAGTCTACCGGAAAGGTGGCGGAGTTGAAGGAGTAGTTGATGACGTCTCGGAGGTGCGGTGCTATGACGGAGTCTGCTTTGTTGAAGATGTGGTGAGGACATGGGTCTGTGGGAGATCCTGAGTGGATGGAGTTCATTAGGCGGATGGTGTCTTCAGTGGAGATTGGGTTCCAATCGTTAAGGGTGTTCGCCGGGGGAGGATGATCAGCAACTGGTAGGGTGGGTTGGTTTCCGGGTTGGTTGTCAAAGCTGTTGTGGATGTCTGCAATCTTGTTGTGGAAAAATGAGGCTAGGGAGTCGCAGAGGGTTTGAGAGGGGGTGATGTCGTTGGAGTTGGCCGAGGGATTGGAAAATTCCTTGACGATGTTGAAAAGTTCCTTGCTGTTGTGAGCGTTGTTGTCAAGTCGATCCTTGAATGCTGATTTTTTGGCCTTTCGGATTAGTTGGTGGTGAATGCGGGTGGCGTTTTTGAAGGCGTCCTTGGTGCTGGTGGTTGGGTCTTTTTTCCAGGTCTTTTCAAGGGTGCGGCAGAGTTTCTTGGACTTCTTGAGATCATCGTTGAACCATGAGGCCTTCTTGCTGCCAGGTTTGTTTTGACGTTTTTTCAGTGGCGCTAGGGTGTCAGCGGTTTTGGATAGCCAGATGGTGAGGTTGGCGGCGGCTTCCTTAGCGTTGGATGAGAGGGCTGGGGTGTTTTGAAGGAGCGAAGCGGAGATTTGGTCCGTGGTGATTTTGTTCCAGTTTCTTTGCAGGGTAGGTTGGAGGTGGATGCTGGGTTTTGGTTTGTTGTAGGTGAAGTGAACGCAGCTGTGGTCAGTCCAGAGGAGGTCTGTGGTGTGGCTGAAGGAGACATGGTTGCTGGATGTGAAGATGGGGTCGAGTGTGTGACCTGCGATGTGGGTGGAGGTGGTGACAAGTTGTTTAAGTCCGAGATTGGCGAGGTTGTCCAAAAGGGTGGCGGTGTTGCGGTCGTTGTTCTTTTCAAGGTGAAAGTTGAGGTCTCCCAGAAGGATGTAGTCTTTGGAGGGGAGCGCGTGTGGAGTGATGAAGTCCGTGATGTCTTCACTGAATTTTGCGCGGGGTCCTGGTGGTCTGTAGAGGAGGGTGCCTCTGAGTGTGGTCTTGGGGTCGATGTGGATCTGGAAGTGAAGGTGTTCGGAGTTGGCGAGGTTGGCGTCCGAGCTGGTTGAGATGCGGATTGATTTCTTATGGACGATAGCGATTCCTCCTCCTGTGTGGCCGGTACGGTCCTTGCGTGTGATTTTATAGTCTTCAGGGATGGCAATGGTGATGTCTGGTGCGGAGGAAGCGTTCAAAGACAACTTCTCTGGGCGGTGTGTGCTACTCATAGCTCTGCCAGTATTACTGTTTTTACAGACAGTTCATTGGTTAAGAAAAGTGAAGAGGCACAATACCATGGTTTTAAGTCCCCCTACCTCATTTCTGAGATGTACAATTTGCTGCGCTAAGTGAGCAAAATCACCCTCAACAGTGGACATGGAAGATTTTACTTAAAAGGGCCGTTCACACAACGGATGCTGTGGAGCAATCTGTGTCTGTTCGACAAGGGGAAGAAAATTATTGCTACACAGAATCAACTATGTTTGTGTGGCTACATTTTTTATAGTCAAAGCACTATTTAGAACTGAAACAGATGGATCATGAATTGGGAATGATTCATTAGCTTGTGTTTTCCCAGGGTGGTCTTTGAAATAACTTTTTATGTCTGAAGCATCATGCTTGCACTTAGGGACAGATCTAGCATTGGTTTTTGAATCCTGGGATGGTTCTTGCTTAGGAATGGTACCCAAATTGTCGAGAGGGGCGACAACATTGGTCTGGTTTGCATCTGTTCTGGATTCAGCTTGGGGTGTTGTGTCTCAGTCGATGAGTGACTCCACTTCCTCGATCAAAAGATCAACCTTGAGAGTTCATTTATCAGATTTGGTGGATCTCTTTAGGTTTTTGGCAGTGCCCTGACCTAAATCTGATGCCCAGCGTCCTATGGGCTCTAACAGACACAGACTGGCCTGCCCTTAGCCCACGTGCGTCCCAAGCTGCAGGATTTTTACTGCCCTTAAGAGGGCTGCACGTACGAATGGATGCTGCCTGGTTGCCTGCTGGTTGGGAATGCAGCAGAGGGTGTTAGTGGTAGTCAGTGACGGCCGGTGCAGGTAAGAGTGGTGGGGCGGTGTGCAGGGGAGTCGACAGACGACCACGAGGGGAAATAACATTTAAAAAAAAGAAAACACTTAACTTGCGCTTGCGGCATCACTGACTCGGCGCTGCGGCAAGCACATGCTACTGGTTTTCTTTTTTTAACTTTATTTTCACTCGTCATTGTCTGTCGACTCCCCCTCACCCAGCCTCACCGCTCTTACCTGCACCGGCCAAAACAGGTGGTAGTCCCCTGCTAATACCACCCAGCCTGGATTCTTGTGTATCCTATACTTTCCCATAGGGTACTCTCCACCATGGTGGCTTAGAACTCTACCCTGTGTGCAAAGTAGGTGGCTCCATCTCCTGATTTGAAGTGGTGGAGACATGTAAGTCTACACCTAGGTATAACATTAACTTGGAAATCATGCATGGCAAAAAAGAATTGAGTTAAACTTTAATGTGGTAGCAAATATATACATGTATATTTAACTTTGTGAATAGGCCCCTATGTAACAGCAAGGGCTGTGAATCTTAAAAAAGCTACATTTTCCAGAAAAGGAATATAGCAAATGCGAAACTATACACAACACCATCCCACCCTAGATTAATAATAGACAGCATCCATTATGGGGAACAGAGCCAAGAGAATTAGTAGTACAGATGCCATATTTTGATAAAAAGGACGAATGTATAAAACTGCACACTCTGGAAACATAAGAGAGAGAACTTAAAGATAATAGAGTTAAGGGCCACAATAGAGACTGCTCATTAAGCCAAAATCCTCTTAAAATGAAGTGAACACCATGAGAATGCTCCAGCACTTATGAATTTCAAAACAGAAATGCTGGAGATGAGATACATTGCAAATAAATATTGCCATCGTTTAATTCATTACACAGATCTAGGTGCCTCATTGCATCGATGCGGCAGTTTCTCTGTGCCCTCCTTGCGACATGATGGATGCGCCATATTTAATGTACGGCGCTCCATGTTGCAAGGAAAGACAGATGCGTCAGAAATTCTGATGCATCTGTCGGCACAAAACCCACGCATTGCTGGAATAGTGTCGTAAGAATGACGCAACTCCAGCAATGTATTGGGTAGGTCCGTGCCTACGGCAGGCGTAAGGTTTTGACGCATTGGCGTCCTGAAGTGGTGCAGTGAAATATCATAGATTTCACTGCACCACTTCTAAGAGGCTTACTTGCAGGGGAACAACCACCCTTCATACATTATACCTGACGAAGGTATAATGTGGCGCAGGGCTTTACAAAGTGATGCATCGGCCTTGATGCGTAATTTAGTAAATAGGCCTCAATGTGGCGAATAATTTATGCCACTGCTGCGTCACAAAAAGTGACGCATCGGTGGCAGAACAAAATGTGACGCAGGGGCTCATAAATAAGCCCCTAGGTGTGTAAGAAAATCATAATAACCAATAGGAAGATATTAAAATCAAAAGATCTAAGCATGTCAAATAATCTTACTTCCATCAAAAAAAACACGAAAGATCTTGTTTACCCCCTTTTTTGGGTGAGAGTTCATTCTGAAGAATGTGACTCAGTCTGCACTGAAAATCATTAAAGGGTGCTTCCTAGTTCTATAAAAATTGTTTTCTAAACTGCACTGTATTACAGAATATCCCTACAGAAAACAGACACAGCGACTAATTCACTTAATGGAAGACCCTTGGGCAATTTCTAATAAAGTTGTAAAATATGCAACAGCAGGACATTTCTTGGCAATCCACGACGGAACGCTTGATGGATTTCAGGGGCATATTACCAAGGGCCTTATCGCCGCTTTATCTGGAATTTTTCCCGCTAAAGCGGCGATAATTTTATTGCCCTATTACCTAGCTGTCGCTAACACCAGTTAGCGACAGCTAGTAGGAGATAGCGATCATCTGGGGGCTCACTTTGCATGTCAGCTATATTTATTGCTAATGACATGCAAAGTGGGCGTGCCAAGATGTTAGCGACTGTAAACAGTCGCTAACATCGCTATCTCCTATTATCTACAAAGGCGTACTTTTGGAAATATACGCGCTAAGCGCGAATATCTCCAAAAGCTAACAACGCCTGCCCAGAGCAGTTCTTAGCCATGTTATCCAATGGTAGGTGGATAACATGGCTAAGAGCATTAGCTCGGTAATGCATGAATATCGCTGACTTTTCAGCGATATTCATGCATTTCGGCCGTTTTTTATCGCTTTTGAGATAAACCTTGATAATAGCAAGGTTTATCTGTGATAAAAATCGGCGGAGCTCGGCGATAAAATTATTCCCGCTAACCCTGCTTAGCGATAAATCTCGCTATTTCTAGGTAATATGCCCCTTAGTTTTGTGCCATTGACCAAGTTACACCTAACATAGGAAGAGAGGACTGGAAGCTAATACTCAGAAATAAATTAAAGGGATTTATCATGTCTTGGTGCTGTGCCCCAAGTCCATTACAAAGAGGAGGGGCAATCATTGCTTAATTTGAGCCGGTGGTTTCATTTGCTCAGCACCTGTACTTATCATCTACACTGGCGCTATAGTTTCATGAGCACCAGTTAAGGACACACTCATGTTTGGTAGGCACGGGGAGATTAAAGGATTCACCCTGAATCACAGGATGTTATGCCAAGACTCAAACCTTGCTCCCCAGCTCTGAAGCCGGCGGCTCGGGCCATTATGACACATCCTTTCCCCACTTACTGGTTAGTATTTGGATCTGTTTTAGGCCGAGTTACAGGAGAAATGAGCTTGTGCAAGCGGACTCCTTATGGGAATCCCAGCACTTATTCTTTTACAAATTAACCACTGGGGCCAATATGTTCATAAAAAGGTTTCCGCACTGAACACTTTTTAGTTCAAAATGACCCCGGCCTCGAATAAACAAGAAAAGTGAACAGTGCCAAACTACTCCACACGGTGGCATTAGAGTCTTGAATATATAAAATAGAAAACAAAACTGGAAAGAAGCACTAACGAATAAAATTCGATATTCTGTTCGTTATTACAATTTAGGAATTACGTCATTTTTTAGCCTTATTGACAAATGAAATTTGTGATTTTGAGGCTGTGATATTGGATCACTTATTTGCTTACTAATATTATTGAAAATTAATGTGAGCTCTGCGAGAGTCTCAGTTGTGTACCTAACCCCAGCAATTCTCTGAAGGATAGTGGCAAGGCGTAGAATATGCGGGCCAATGCGGAGGCTGAAATTAGGTTTTGTTTTTGAATAATATGAGCGTATAAAATGTATAAATGACTTGGAGCGCGAAATGACTGGAACAGTGTGGCACTGAAAACTGTTAGTAACTGAAATGATGTCAGTTTGGAGTTTTGAGTGGGTCCCTACACCAGCTATCACTGCTTGCTAACGCGCCACGTCACGATTACTTACGGTAATCTCCATTACCGACAATTAACGTCGTGTATTATCATTCAAACATATCAAGGAAAGGGAGAGGAGAGAATTTCGACTATGAGGAGGAAGACTAGGACCAGGAGTAATGAAGATTACTGGTAAGTAATGAGGACATTCCGTACCTGTCCTGTCTTCCTAGTCATGATCCTTAGCGTAAAAGAGTATGCCAAGCAATAAGTATAGATAATGTTACCCAACTTTCATAACTTGTGTTTTATAAATTTGAATTATCACATCAGGTTTCAAAATATATAATTATAAGATAGTAACCTCTGAACCAAATCATATTGGAGACTCTTGTGTAGAGAAAAAAACAACCAAAAAAGATAGTACATTTGATTTCGAGGTTACATGCACAATACAAATCTTCTGATAAGCATATAGAATTATGTGAGTGTACCTGCAAGAGGTAATGAATTACAAATGTATGTGATGATGATCACGTTGCTGCTTCCAGATCTCCATCAATGAAATCCCCTTAGCTCCTTCCCAAGAAGCTGAAATCTCTCTTGTAGAGGAACCACATAAAAGTCTCAGGATATTCCTTTGGGAATTACTGTAAATTCAGACAATAGCACATTTCACTCAATGTCTAATGGTAGTAGTAGATGGTTGTCTATACCAGTTTCCTGGGCCCAAAGCAACTACAAGAGAATTACAAAACTGAAAAGTCTTACTTACTTTAAGAGAAATAATGAAAGATTTTTAAATTATTTTTTTTAAAAGTATTTTATTAAATGTTTGCAGACAGAGAAAGGCAGTGACAAACAAAATAAATACACAGTAGGAAAGGTAGGAGACACCAAAGGGAAGGGGTCTTGGATGTGCATAAGATAATGCAGTGAACATTCTGCAGTATTGGTTGATCAGTACATTGCATAGGGGGTAATACATAGTCACATACATGTTAATACCATGTAGGATGCATAGCATAACATTATTTTTCATATGGCGTGAGTTATAATACAATGTATACATGTTATACAACAACATTTTTATGATCCTGAGGGTTAGAAACAAGCAGGATAAAAACAGGAAGACGTATTTACCTTGACAGCTATGGCTAGACGGAATGTGCAGGAATCAAAGCTCTTTTAATACCTAGGGCTCGATTCCGATCCGCTAAAAAAATCAGCCGTACGATTCGTATTCGTAGCCGAATCCGTACGAATGGGAAACTACCGTCCGACCTGCGTAGTACGATCCATTTCCGCCGATTGCTGTACGAATCTCAGCGAACCGTACGAACCACAGTCGAAGACCCGTACGAATTAGCATCGGAAATACAACCGTACGATTTGTAAACATGCCGTACAACCACACTAGTACGATCCAGTTCGGATAGCCTGTACGCGATTCGTACGGGCCAAAGCAGTCGAATGATTTGTACGGAATTTATCGCCTCACAGCAAGCGGCATCAATACATACCACCCGTGTACCCCTCGATGAAGCGTACGTGAACCCCCCCACCCGCCAACGGCCCGTACAAGTCACCCGCACGCACAAATACGACACCCACACCCCCCCTCAAGTGACCGCGAACCCCCCCACCCGCCAATGGCCCGTACAAGTCACATGCATGCACAAGTACAACACGCACACGCTCCCTCAAGTGACCGTGAACCCCCCCACTCGCCAACGGCCCGTACAAGTCACACGCATGCACAAGTACGACACGCACACCCTCCTCAAGCGACCGCGAACCCCCCCAACCGCCAACGGCCCGTACAAGTCACCCGCACGCACAAGTACGACACGCACACACCCCAATCAAGTCTACGCGAACCCCCCCACACCCCAACGGCCCGTACAAGTCACCTGCACGCACAAATACGACACGCACACCCCCCTCAAGTGACCGCGAACCCCCCCACCCGCCAACGGCCCTTACAAGTCACCCACACGCACAAATACGACACGCACACCCCCCCTCAAGTGACCGCGAACCCCCCCACCCGCCAACGGCCCTTACAAGTCACCCACACGCACAAATACGACATGCACTCCCCCCTCAAGCGACCGCGAACCCCCCACCCGCCAACGGCCCGTACAAGTCACACGCACGCACAAGTACGACACACACACACCCCGATCAAGCCTACGCGAACCCCCCACACCAACGGCCCGTACAAGTCACCCGCACGCACAAATACGACACGCACAGCCCCCCTCAAGCAACCGCGAACCCCCCACCCGCCAACGGCCCGTACAAGTCACCCGCACACACAAGTACGACACGCAAACACCCCGATCAAGCTTACGCGAACCCCCCCACACCCCCAACGGCCCGTAAAAGTCACCCACACGCACAAATACGACATGCACACACCCCGTTCAAGCCTACGTGAGCCCCCCCACCCGCCAACGGCCCGTACAAGTCACCTGCATGCACAAATACGACACGCACACCCCCCTCAAGCGACCGCAAACCCCCCCACACGCCAACGGCCCGTACAAATCACCCGCACACACAAATACAACACGTACACCCCCCCTCAAGCGACCGTGAACCCCCCAACCCGCCAACGGCCCGTACAAGTCACCTGCACGCACAAATACGACATGCACTCCCCCCTCAAGCGACCGCGAACCCCCCACCCGCCAACGGCCCGTACAAGTCACACGCACGCACAAGTACGACACACACACACCCCGATCAAGCCTACACGAACCCCCCAGACCAACGGCCCGTACAAGTCACCCGCACGCACAAATACGACATGCACACCCCCCCTCAAGCGACCGCAAACCCCCCCCACCCGCCAACGGTCCGTACAAGTCACCCGCACGCACAAGTAGGACACGCACACATAACACAAACTCCTAAACCAGCACAAGGACTTTGCTAACGAGTCGCACAACAAAACAGGGTATGCTCAGACTCACGTCTGAGCATACCCTGCTAACAAAGAAAAACCAAAGGGGATGATGGACGGAGCGTTGACAATACAAACACTCACCCCCAGTCAACTGATCTGGGTTTAATCCATCACAATTCTTTAGCTCACTCCGCCACCCCAGTTAAGACATGGCCATATGCAAATCAGTCTGACCCTGTGCCTCATGGGAACAGCCCAGCCCGAACTGCCAAGCCATGTCTTCCCTGGACCGGAATCAAGCTTCTCAGGAACGGTTTCTGGCATTCCAGCCGTCTTCAGCCGAGCTTGCTTGAATCCAGTGGCAAAGTGAGCAAGGGACTCACATCTGAGCATACCCTGCCAACTTAGGGCGAACAAAGAAAAACCAAAGGGGATGATGGACGGAGCGTTGACAATACAAACACTCACCCCCAGTCAACTGATCTGGGTTTAATCCATCACCATGTTTTGCATCCCGAGTGGGATGTGTATGCTCAGACATGAGTCCCATGCTCTCCACACCACTGGAGTCAAGCTATCCTGGCTGAAGACGGCTGATAGCCAGAAACCGGTCCTAGGATGCTTGATTCCTGTCCAGGAAAGACATGGCTTGGCAGTTCGGGCTGGACTGTTCCCATGAGGCACAGGGTCCAGGCTGATTTGCATATGGCCATGTCTGAATTGGGGTGGTGTGGAGTGCAAAAAAACGATGGATTTAGGCCCAGATCTCTGTACTGGGGTGAATGTATGACATTGTTCTGCATTCTGTCCATCAACTGTTATTATTGCATTTGTCACCCCGAGTGGGATGGGTATGCTCAGACGTGAGTCCCATGCCCTCCACACCACTGGAGTCAAGCTATCCTTGCTGAAGACGGCTGATAGCCAGAAACCGGTCCTAGGATGCTTGATTCCGGTCCAGGAAAGACATGGCTTGGCAGTTTGGGCTGGACTGTTCTCATGAGGCACAGGGTCAAGGCTGATTTGCATATGGCCATGTCTGAATTGGGGTGGTGTGGAGTGCAAAAAAAACGATGGATTTAGGCCCAGATCTCTGTACTGGGGTGAATGTATGACATCGTTCTGCATTCTGTCCATCAACTGTTATTTTTCATTTGTCACCCCGAGTGGGATGGGTATGCTCAGACGTGAGTCCCATGCCCTCCACACCACTGGAGTCAAGCTATCCTTGCTGAAGACGGCTGATAGCCAGAAACCGGTCCTAAGATGCTTGATTCCGGTCCAGGAAAGACATGGCTTGGCAGTTTGGGCTGGACTGTTCCCATGAGGCACAGGGTCAAGGTTGATTTGCATATGGCCATGTCTGAATTGGGGTGGTGTGGAGTGCAAAAAACAATGGGTTTAGGCCCAGTTCTCTGTACTGGGGTGAATGTATGACATTGTTCTGCATTCTGTCCATCAACTGTTATTTTTGCATTAAGGATTGTTAAGGCCTCCTATAGGGGTGACTTATAAGTTTTAAGTGTTGTGACCTATAGATATAGTGAACCTATATCTAAAGTAAGTGGTGTATGCACTAGTTTACACAGGCTGCAATGACAGACTTGTAGTTCCATTTTGCATGGCCTCTCATGGGTGACATAATACATGCTTCAGCACATCGGAGGCCTCTGGGGTACCTATGCCCTGGGACATAGAAGGGTACCCCAGTATCCAATCTGAAGTGTACCAAAGTACATGGCATTACATTTTAAGGAGAAAGCAGATAGACTGGGGTCCTGATTAGCAGGATCCCAGTCATACTAGTCAACAATCAGCAATACACCAGGCAAAAAGTGGGGGTAACCATGCAGTCATATCCTACCTTCCTACAGCGCCATATTTACAAAGTGACGCTTCTAGGTAGATGCGCCACTTTGTAAAACCCTGTGCCACATTATACTGTGCCAGGATAATGTATGCAGGGGGTTATTCTGACGCATGAAAGGGTCATAGAAGTGACGCAGTGATATCTATAAGATTTCACTGCACCACTTCTAGGATGCAAATGCATCAATGTGTGCAAGAATTAGGGGGTACCCCCGACTAAAGTTCCTAATTCAGGATAAATCAAACAGTTGAAAATACAGTAAATTAGGAACAGGTTAAATTATGGACTGAGACAGACATCAGACAATAGTGAATGTATCTAAACAAAAAATCTTGGTACAAAAATGTATATTCTTTATTAGATCATATTCAATTTTAAAAGAGCAATCATATTTGGCTACTATAAATATATATATGTGACAAGCTATCTACATATATAACATACTGTAGATTCCAATTCATTGGTATTTGTATTACATTACAGTAGTTATCTAAAACATGGCTATAGGTTACAGTTTACTACGCGCGTTTCGGCTGTGAGCCTTCATCAGGAAGCCATGAGTATTCCCAGAGAACCTATATAAAGAAATATATATACAAAAATACATATCAGTGCCAGTTTATATATATCACAGTGTCAGTCTATTGTCCTATACAAAAACTTTCAAAAAGAGCCCTTAGCAGTGTCTATCTATGTACAATATTTACAAATGTTTTATCAACGCAAGTGGGGCACAGGGCTGCCTCACTTTCCTTATTTACATGTGTACAAATCTACAACTATACATGTATACAAAAAATACTATAATACAAGAGTACAAGAGTAGTTCCTGCAACTTGTTGCGCATCCTGGCTGACCCTTTATAAAGAATGGTACTGGCACTGGAATCTAAGTGTGCACTGATGGAAAACAGGGGGGAGAGAGGAAGGGGGGAGGGGTCGGGGGGAGGAGGGGAAGGGGGGAGGGGAGGGAGAGGAGAGGGAGAGAGGGCAGGAAAGGTGGTGGGGGGTGGGGGGGACCGGGAGTTGGGAAAAGTATTCATAGAAATAAGAAGACAATAGTACCTGAGAATAGGTGGATGTTACAAAGTGCGGCCTCTTGTACTCTTGTATTACAGTATTTTTTGTATACATGTATAGTTGTAGATTTGTACACATGTAAATAAGGAAAGTGAGGCAGCCCTGTGCCCCACTTGCGTTGATAAAACATTTGTAAATATTGTACATAGATAGACACTGTTAAGGGCTCTTTTTGAAAGTTTTTGTATAGGACAATAGACTGACACTGTGACATATATAAACTGACACTGATATGTATTTTTGTATATATATTTCTTTATATAGGTTCTCTGGGAATACTCATGGCTTCCTGATAAAGGCTCACAGCCGAAACGCGCGTAGTAAACTGTAACCTATAGCCATGTTTTAGATAACTACTGTAATGTAATACAAATACCAATGAATTGGAATCTACAGTATGTTATATATGTAGATAGCTCGTCACATATATATATTTATAGGAGCCAAATATGATTGCTCTTTTAAAATTGAATATGATCTAATAAAGAATATACATTTTTGTACCAAGATTTTTTGTTTAGATGCATTCACTATTGTCTGATGTCAGTCTCAGTCCATAATTTAACCTGTTCCTAATTTACTGTATTTTAAACTGCAAATGCATCAATGTCTTACGCCTGCCATGAGGCACATTTAACATGGGACTTGCTCATGTGTAATGACCCATTGCTGGAGTTGCGTTACTTTTGTGACACACTCCAGCAATGCGTCATTTTTGCGCCTACATATACGTCAGAAATACTGACGTATTTGTAACTGCTTGCGACATGATGCGTCTTACTGTAAATATGAAGCATCATTGGTGTCGCAAGGAGGATGCAATGAAAAGTGACACATCGCTGTTTTCTCGCAGCGATGCGTCACCTTTCATAAATGAGGGCCAAAGTGTACTGGTGACGTTAAAATGTACCTTGCAACTTCACAGTGGTAAGACTGGTGCACAGTGTCATCACTGAGGTGCTTATAGCTCTCTCTATGTGTGCCCTGGGGGACCCCAACACTTCACAAGAGTTTGCTCCGCTAAGCAGCTTTATGTATTTTTTGCTGACCAGAATATTGAAGTTGGACCCATCTGTTTCCACCAAAGGCAATAAATAAGGCTCAGTTTGTCCCTGCCAGAACCCTAATTAAAAAGAAACAATATGTGTGCAAAGTAATATCTAGCTTCTGCCAAGAGATATGTTGTATGTTTTGAAACTGCCTAATTTAGGAGGTATGAAGGGGCAGATTTACAAGCCCCATGGGCCGCCGGTGCATCACGTTGCATGACGCACCGGTGGCGCAGCCTGCTAAAGGATATTTAAAAGCACAGGTAAAGTCACCCTGCATGACTTAACCTGTGCTTGTAAATATCGTCCCTGTTCACGCAACACTTTGCGTGTTAGGGCCGGGACATGGGTGCTGCTGTGGGTGTTCCCACGCAACACCCATGTCCACTGATGCATTTCCAGATTTACGAGAAATCGTAAACCTGGAAATGCGTCAGTTTGCTGCACCACCATAGGGGTGGCGTAGCCAAGCAAAACAAGGAGAAATGTTTTTATTTGTCCTCGTTTTTGCCTCTTTCAAAGCGTGCTGTATTCTACAGCACGCATTGAAAGAGGAAAATGCCTGAAGTGATTGCTTTTGTGCAGGAAGGGGGGCCTTCCTTCATAAAAGCAATCTCCCCATGGCGCAGGCATCCTTGCACCATGGTGCAAGGGTGCCTGCGCCGGCGCATGGCAGCTGTTTCTGCGCCTGCGCAGGAGAGAGCACAAGAATGTGATGTATCATTGTAGATATGTCGCATTCCTGTGCTCTGAAAGTGCTGCAGCGTGGCGCAGCCAAAGGGCTTGCGGTGCCGCGCTACGGCACTGTCTTGTAGATCTGCCCCCTTGCGTTTATGACGTTTTACCAAATATCTTGAATACAAAAATATCTTGGGACTTAATATCGAAGGTAAGAATATGGTTTAAGGTATTTTATAACCTTTTTTTTATTATAGTTGTATAGAGTGTAGTTTTATTTAATATAGCTGTATTTTAACTATTGTTTTAATTCGCTTGATGCATGGTATTTTAATATTGTACGTTATTTTTATTATATTTTTATTTAATTTGTTTTAGTATAGTTTGCAGTACAATGTGTAAAGTACTAGGTTGTTGTGCAAACCAGCGTCATGCTCATACATGTAACCCAAGGAGTACAACTGCTGCCGACCATGTAACACTGTAGCAAAGTATAATGTGTAACATTAACTAATCATGACAACCTTAGCAGCCTCGGCAAAATAAGCAGCCCAAACATTTTTCAGCAGAGCTGGTCTCACTAAGAGCTTCCATTTCTCATTTGGGGAACACTGTGACAGGCTGTTTGGCACAGTAAGCAAGCAGACAGTACGTTAATACCAACACCCATGAATATTTGAGCAGTACTCTGGAATGTTCAAACACCACACATATATATTGGACGTACAGTGGGAAAATATGGCAGCACACTTACATATCCTTCTGTCTGCTAGAAAATAAAATAGTATGCATTTGCTGAAATTATACCATAAAATAAGTAATCTGATGGCATTGTACTTTGTGGCATAAGCATTTTGATGGGTTAATAATTGTCACATGAAACATTTTGAAGAAACAGTATAAGGCACTGCTTTCGTTGTGGCAGAGAAATCGGCCTTGTATTTATTGCTTAACAGAAGAAGAAAGATTTGGGCTTCTGAGCATTGACTGGCTGCAGCAATTTCTTGTTACTTGCAGACTTCTGTAATAGATCGGCGAGTTCTGGGCCAAACAGCTTTTGTCCTTTAAATGGAAGATGTGAGATGACAGTCATTTAAGCTGCATCAATTTTCCAAGGTTTCATCCATATTTAACTTCAACTAGCTGTGATTGCTCCTTCTGAGGCTGCTGTTGCACACAAAGGACTGAACATAGGGCCTGATTATGAGTTTGCCAGTCTTGGAACAGGCCGCCACGCCAGCGTCCTGTTCCAAGACCACTAAACCCGTATTCTGGCCGCCCGCCATATTGCGATTGGAATACAGGTCGGTCAGTCCTGCAGCAGCCTGCCCACGGTGTTGCATTTGAAAGGCTTGTATCTGAGCCTTAGAAAGGCAGCGCCGTGGGACCGTAACATTACGTTCCTGCAAGGCATGGACTGTTAAGTCCATGCCGTGCAGGAACTGGGGGTGCATGCCTTCAGATGGCACAACATGTGTCCCCCTGCATGCATCCCCTGGCACTGAGGCAACAGTGGGTCCTGTATGGCCCCTTAGTTTCCTCACCACCAGACTTTTCATAGCAGGTTTACTGCCATGAAAACTGTGGCAGTTAGAAAATTTGTAATGTGCTTGGCAGTGCTGCAGCGGCATCGCCAGCATATTGCGGGCATTAGATCGCTGCAAGACCGCTAGGTTTTGCGGATACGGGCAGTAGCAGCGGTCCTATAGTGGTCTGGGTGCCCAACCCATAATACAGCGGTCGGACCGCCGGTGCGGCAGCAGCCACACTGCCACTGCTGGTTTGGTGATCCATCGGACCTCTATGGTACCTAATAATTCCGTGCAGTCTTCTCCATTTTGCTTGCCATTATAAAGAGCTTGAAAGTCCTTTATTAAATCCTGCGACGGATAAGCTGCATTTGTAGACATGCGGAACAAAGAAACTTGATGCAGCGTATTCTCTATTTAAAGAACTTTCTTAACTATAGAATCAAATGACAAATAGTTCTTTGTTACTAAAGAACAAGACCTGCTAACAAGGAGAAAGTTAACTTTATCATTCTGAGAAATCCAGTATCAAATTCAATTGCAGAATATATTTGACATAAAAATCCTCAGAAGCTGGTTTTGTTAATAGCTATTATGATAATGTTCTTCTCCTTTATTAGCTAGTGTAAAGGTAATGTATGGATTTAGGAGCCAAAGTATTCCTCTGTACTTGAGGAGGAGTCTTCAATAGGGACATTGTTTTTCCTAGTATTCTGCATCACCTCTGACCGAAGTGAGCCAGAATGAGCTCTCCTTTATGAGTTCTAGGCTCTGATTCATCACCTCAATGCTGCATTGTTTGGGCCTGATTATGACTTTGGCAGTGCTGCGCCAGCACAGCACCTCCAAAGCCGTGCAAAGGCAGTCCGCCTGATTAGTAGTTGAACTCGTGCAGGCGAATGGCCCTTTTGGTGTTCCCAAGGTGGTGCCCTGAAATGGGCACAGTTGGAACAACATACTAAACACACAAATTAGTGGACAACATTAAAAATCATTTATATAGACAAATCAGTATGAGTGATGTTCTTTAATATACATCCTCAAACGCAAATTAATTGTCTGATAATTCATACATGGAAAGCATATAAATGGTCTCAGTGTCAAAGGAAGAGAGGGGACAGGTGAAGGGGGGAACCGTGGTTGGGATGGTGTGGAGGATAGAAAGCAAATTGAAAGGGTAATCACAAGTGGTCTTATGTACATTCAAAGTTCAGTACCACATTGACATATATGCATTGTCAAAAAATAAATCCATCATTAAATAGTCCTATCCTATACAAATAACACAGTCACTAAATGTTCTGTTGTTTAGGGGGTAGGATGATAAAGGTGTGTCGACGTTTCGACCCCATACAATTGTAGGCTGATTCCTGCCCTACTCTGGGGTCTTCTTCAGGACAGGTGAAGGAGGTGGGAGGGTGAAGAGGGGCACCTGAGAACAATAAATTAAATTTAAGTTTTAGGAAAGTGGAGCAGTGCTACTACTAATCAAGCGCTAAAACAGTCACAAAATAATTACCTAAAAACCACAGCAAAAGGCGTGTGGTATCGTCTGAAGTGTAGGGTGGGCCGGGCGGCTCCAAGGGGAAGGAGAGCGTACAAACCTATAACAGAGATTAGGGTGTATTAAGAAAAGTGGGCTGGTAATCAGAGTGTCCCACATTAAAGTTGAATCGTATCACAACATCGTGCTCAAAATCAGTGAGCATTTAAATATACCCAGCCGGGTTAAAAAATAATTAGGTCAGTCATACACAAGAGGGGTGACCAACACAAGGCTCATCTGGACAAAACCTAACAATTCAGTACATCATTGGGATTTAAGAGGTAATGAAATCACCGCATCTCTTAAACAAAAGTAGGATTACATCTGCCCTTTGTGCAGCAATTTAATTCATGCGAGCAACCTCATAGCGGAAAAGAGCATATTATTTACCGAAAGTTTGTTCACTCTACCCGGGCTTCTTGAGCGTTGTTTAAAGAAGAGGGGTGGATCTCCATCAAAGGCTTCCGCAATATTCGTCTGGTCGCCTATTGCAGGATGGGGAAAGGAAGGGAAGGGGATCGTAATGCTGTTTGCAAAACCGGGATGAAAACATCACGTGTTGCACTATTATAAAGAAGAGCGATGTCTAAGTCACTCGTCATATGCGGGTTCTTTTCAGCTTACCGCATTTAGTCAGCGCCTGTGCAATCGATGCATTCACGAAGGTCCGAGCATTCGTCTGGGGACCGTAGGGTGGGAGCTCTTACTGTCTCGGGTTTTTAAAGGGAATTCAAACGAAGCGCGAGGTACGCGCGCGTGTGTGCAGCAGCTGGATGGCTGCAGTTCGTTTGGGCCAATCACATGTGTACTGTAGTATTCAAGAAGAAAGACTACCGTTGTGTAGTTCTTTAAGGCCGGTTCAAATTAAGCACAACAATATGTGTAAGGCAGTTGCTTTTTACACAAACACAATACCCAATGCAGCAAAGGCCGTGTTAGCCCATGGTATCATATTAGTGGTGCATATTATTGTCATGGTTAACAAAGTTGAAATCATTAATGTGAAAACCTTACATAACGGTGTTTGTTCAGCATAGTTTGTCACATAAACACAATACCCAATGCATTAGAAGGTCGTATTCGTCCATGGTATCAAATTTGTGGTGCATATTAAAAAATTAGTTACATAGCTATCATGGTTAACAAAGTTGTAATCATTCTTGTGAAAACCTTGCATAACGGTGTTTGTTCAGCATAGTTGTGATAATTGTTTAATACATAGTTGAATGTGTGCACAGAAACATCATCTTATGCAGTTGAGCCTAATGAAAGGTTGATCTAATACATTCAATCGCATCAATCGGCATGCAGTAAATTCGTGAATAAACATATCAAGGAATCAATAAGGAAAATTGAAGGCACACAACATGTTTGAAAAAAACAAAATTAGTGTAGACATGCTAGCTGAGCATAACTGGAATCTAGTTCATTCAACCCATTTTTTATGGTGTCCAAACGGTTTATCCATTTACTTTCTCTTAGATCCAATAAGGAATTGATATCACCACCCCTGGGCCCAAGGGACACCTTTTGCAAAACCACCCATTGGATCTCTTCAACAGTGTGACCTGACCTCCTATAGTGGTCCACTAATGGTGCCCCAACGACCTCACACCTGATCCTACTCTGATGTTGGAGGATACATGCCTTAACTTTTTGCTGTGTCTGGCCAATATAGGCTAAGCCACATGGACATACGATACAGTAAATAACGTTGTTTGTGTTGCAATTCGTGAAGGTCTTAAAGTCTATGGTGTGATTTTTATAGGTGAATTGTTTTGTTTGTATCCCCATGGGACAGGCTTTGCAGTGTCCGCATCTGTTATTCCCAGTGATAATAGGTAAGTTCCACATCGTTTGTAAGGAAGGGGGTTCAGGGATTTCAAGTAAAGAACAAACTACATGATCTCGAACATTCTTAGATTTTTTAAACGAGTGCATGGGTAATTCAGTTTGTCCAATTTCCTCAGATACTAATGGCCAATATTTGTTGACAATTTTCTTTAAATTGTTACTCTGTGTGCAGAATGTGGTAACACAAATCATCCTTTCTGTTGTGTCCTCATGTTTGGGCTGCGGTTGAAGGAGTTCCTCCCTGGGACTATACCAGGCCCGTTTTTGCGCACATTCAACTATGTATTAAACAATTATCACAACTATGCTGAACAAACACCGTTTTGCAAGGTTTTCACAAGAATGATTACAACTTTGTTAACCATGATAGCTATGTAACTAATTTTTTAATATGCACCACAAATTTGATACCATGGACGAATACGACCTTCTAATGCATTGGGTATTGTGTTTATGTGACAAACTATGCTGAACAAACACCGTTATGTAAGGTTTTCACATTAATGATTTCAACTTTGTTAACCATGACAATAATATGCACCACTAATATGATACCATGGGCTAACACGGCCTTTGCTGCATTGGGTATTGTGTTTGTGTAAAAAGCAACTGCCTTACACATATTGTTGTGCTTAATTTGAACCGGCCTTAAAGAACTACACAACGGTAGTCTTTCTTCTTGAATACTACAGTACACATGTGATTGGCCCAAACGAACTGCAGCCATCCAGCTGCTGCACACACGCGCGCGTACCTCGCGCTTCGTTTGAATTCCCTTTAAAAACCCGAGACAGTAAGAGCTCCCACCCTACGGTCCCCAGACGAATGCTCGGACCTTCGTGAATGCATCGATTGCACAGGCGCTGACTAAATGCGGTAAGCTGAAAAGAACCCGCATATGACGAGTGACTTAGACATCGCTCTTCTTTATAATAGTGCAACACGTGATGTTTTCATCCCGGTTTTGCAAACAGCATTACGATCCCCTTCCCTTCCTTTCCCCATCCTGCAATAGGCGACCAGACGAATATTGCGGAAGCCTTTGATGGAGATCCACCCCTCTTCTTTAAACAACGCTCCAGAGGCCCGGGTAGAGTGAACAAACTTTCGGTAAATAATATGCTCTTTTCTGCTATGAGGTTGCTCGCATGAATTAAATTGCTGCACAAAGGGCAGATGTAATCCTACTTTTGTTTAAGAGATGCGGTGATTTCATTACCTCTTAAATCCCAATGATGTACTGAATTGTTAGGTTTTTGTCAAGATGAGCCTTGTGTTGGTCACCCCTCTTGTGTATGACTGACCTAATTATTTTTTAACCCGGCTGGGTATATTTAGATGCTCACTGATTTTGAGCACGATGTGATACGATTCAACTTTAATGTGGGACACTCTGATTACCAGCCCACTTTTCTTAATACACCCTAATCTCTGTTATAGGTTCGTACGCTCTCCTTCCCCTTGGAGCCGCCCGGCCCACCCTACACTTCAGACGATACCACACGCCTTTTGCTGTGGTTTTTAGGTAATTATCTTGTGACTGTTTTAGCGCTTGATTAGTAGTAGCACTGCTCCACTTTCCTGAAACTTAAATTTAATTTATTGTTCTCAGGTGCCCCTCTTCACCCTCCCACCTCCTTCACCTGTCCTGAAGAAGACCCCGGAGTAGGGCAGGAATCAGCCTACAATTGTATGGGGTCGAAACGTCGACACACCTTTATCATCCTACCCCCTAAACAACAGAACATTTAGTGACTGTGTTATTTGTATAGGATAGGACTATTTAATGATGGATTTATTTTTTGACAATGCATATATGTCAATGTGGTACTGAACTTTGAATGTACATAAGACCACTTGTGATTACCCTTTCAATTTGCTTTCTATCCTCCACACCATCCCAATCACGGTTCCCCCCTTCACCTGTCCCCTCTCTTCCTTTGACACTGAGATCATTTATATGCTTTCCATGTATGAATTATCAGACAATTAATTTGCGTTTGAGGATGTATATTAAAGAACATCACTCATACTGATTTGTCTATATAAATGATTTTTAATGTTGTCCACTAATTTGTGTGTTTAGTATGTTGTTCCAACTGGGACCACTCTATATACAACATTCAACTACCCAGGTCCCAGTACTAGTGGGTTAACCCTTATTCTGTACCTGAAATGGGCACAGCAATGGGAACGGCAACATTTTTCCAGTACGGCATGAACTGTGAAGTCCATGCTGTGCTGGAACTAGGGGTGTAAGCAGATAGGGGGGGGGTACATGTTGTGCTCCCCTGAATGCAACCCCATGGCGGGGGCAAGAGGGCCCTATAGGGGTCTCTTTGTTTCCCATCGTCAGCCATTTTGTAGCGGGCTCATGGCACTTGCCTGGTGAAGCTGGCTGTCCACCGCTGGAATGACGCAGAAAGTCGTAATCCAGTGGTCAGACAACCGCCACCGTGAGTCTGGCGGTCCATGGACCACCAGACTTGTAATCAGCCCCTTAATTCTTTACGTGCATTTTGCAAGGCAATGGCAACTGCTTTGTCAATGACTGCCTGCAAACCCTCACTAAATATGGCAATTAATCCTCGATCATCTGGAGAATCAGAGGGAACTTCAATATGCCTTTTTTGGAAGCACACCACACTTCTTGCTCTCCATGTTAACGAATGAGGAAATGCAACAAAATGCGCCTGGCCCACCTGAGCTTAAAATAGCATCAACATGCTCTCAAAACCCAACCAGAAACTATTTTTGACAGCATAGAAATAGCGTTTTGGCCCTTTCAAGGCACTTACCGATGCATGCGCATTGCATACAAACACGCATTCCACTGCACTTCAAGCTTGCCACAGGATCCCAGGAATGACAGAGCTCAAGAAAGCAGGATGCCGGCTCAGTGACAATGTCTCTGGTTCACAATGCCCACTCTACAAGAGCTCGCTCAATACTAAAGCAAGCCAAGCAGGCATGCAATGGTCAGGATAGCGGTATGAGTTGACTCGCTAGGACAGAGCCATACTAATGCATTACTAAGAGCTCACCTGTACAGCGTGGTATACCTCAATTGTGGAGACAGGAAAAAACACAATGGCAATTGTTGGAAATGGTGCATTATGGGCAGTGGGGAGGAGGGAAAAATTCAGTGAACACAAAGGAAGGAAAAATAAACAAGATTTTTTTTTTTAAACAAGCCTGTCTTTAAAAATGCTAAAATTCTGTGTAATAATAACCGTGTCTCAGAAGCGGGAAAGGCTCATACAGCAACGGGTGTGACAAGGATGGCATGGAGGAGAGGTAACTGAAATAACTGCACTGCTTTATTTTGGGAAGACCAGAATGTAATTGGTTTGGGACCAAGCCTCGGCTATGATGGAAAAATCTTTAGGTCCATAAATTCATGTGGTATTACATAGAAATATTATTCTTTGTGAGAGTTCAGGATAAGAATAAAAAAGTAGGAGATTCCAAGTTTATCTGCTACTGGTGACTTGTGGACAATTCGGTAAAGAGCAGAAACCATCAATGTATGATGTATGTAGATGAATATCTGACCACAATCTCTGATCAGAATTTAGGGGTGTCGCTTCAATCAATCAATCAATCAATCAATCATCGCATTTATATAGCGCACTACTTACCCAGAGGGTCTCAAGTCGCTGGGGGAGGGGGATCTGCTACTGCTCGAACAACCAGGTCTTGAGTTGCTTCCTGAAGGCGAGGTGGTCCTGGGTCAGGCGGAGGTGGGTGGGGAGGGAGTTCCATGTCTTGGCGGCGAGGTAGGAGAAGGACCGTCCCCCTGTGGTGGCTCTACGGATGCGGGGGGACGGCGGCGAGGGCGTGGCTGGTCGATCGAAGCTGGCGTTTGGGAGCGTAGAAGTTGAGGCGGCTGTTGAGGTATCCTGGGCCTTGGCTGTGTAGGGCTTTGTGTGCGTGGGTGAGGAGACGGAAGGTGATTCTCTTGTTGACCGGGATCCAGTGCAGATCTCGCAGGTGTCCGGAGATGTGGCTGCGACGGGGGATGTCCAGGATGAGTCGTGCTGAGGCGTTCTGGATCCGCTGGAGTCTCTTCTGGAGTTTGGCGGTGGTTCCGGCGTAGAGGGTGTTGCCGTAGTCCAGACGGCTGGTGACGAGGGCCTGGGTGACCGTCTTCCTGGTCTCAGTGGGGATCCACCGGAAGATCTTACGTAGCATGCGTAGGATGTTGAAGCACGACGAGGAGACGGCGTTGACTTGTCTGGTCATGGAGAGGGAGGAGTCCAGGATGAAGCCCAGGTTGCGTGCGTGGTCTGTTGGTTTGGGTGCGCTGCCTAGGGCGGGGGGCCACCAGGAGTCGTCCCAAGCGGCGGGTGAGGATCCCAGGATGAGGACTTCCGTCTTATCTGAGTTCAGTTTCAGGCGGCTGTTCTTCATCCATTCGGCTGCCTCTTTCATCCCTTCGTGAAGGTTGGCTCTGGCGGTGGCGGGGTTGTTGGTAAGGGAGAGGATCAGCTGGGTGTCGTCGGCGTAGGAGATGATGTTGAGGTTGTGCTGGTGTGCGATGTCTGCGAGGGGGCTCATGTAGATGTTGAAGAGGGTTGGACTGAGCGAGGAGCCTTGAGGGACGCTGCAGATGACTTCGGTGGCTTCAGATCTGAACGGAGGGAGGCGGACTCTCTGTGTCCTTCCGGCGAGGAAGGAGATGATCCACTCCAGTGCCTTCTCCTGGACTCCAACGTTGCTGAGGCGTTGTACTAGGGTACGATGGCAGACAGTGTCGAAGGCCGCGGAGAGGTCGAGAAGGATGAGGGCCGCTGTTTCTCCGTTGTCGAGCAGCGCTCGGATGTCATCGGTGACTGCGATCAGGGCGGTCTCGGTGCTGTGATTGGCCCGGAAGCCAGACTGCGAGGGGTCAACGGATCCGTTCGTCTCGAGGAAGGCGGCCAGCTGCTTGTTGACGGTCTTCTCGATGACATTTGCAGGGAACGGGAGCAGCGAGATGGGGCGGTAGTTTTTGAGGTCGGTGGGGTCAGCCGATGGCTTCTTGAGTACAGCGCTGAGTTCGGCGTGCTTCCAGCTCTCCGGGAAGGTAGCAGTGTCGAAGGAGGTGTTGATGATGTCCCGCAGGTGGGGTGCGATGATAGCGTCGGCCTTGTTGAAGACGTGGTGAGGGCAGGGGTCGGTCGGAGATCCGGAGTGGATGGAGTTCATCGTGCGATGGTGTCTTCGGTGCTGATCGGAGTCCAGGCGCGGAGGGTGGTGGTGGGGGGCGGTGGTTCGGTCGTGGTGATCGTCGGTTGAGTGCTGAAGCTGTTGTGTATGTCCGCGATCTTGTTGTGGAAGTAGGAGGCGAGGGAGTTGCAGAGGTCTTGCGAAGGGGTGATGTCGTTGTTTCCGGCGTTGGGGTTGGAGAGCTCTTTGGGTAAGCTTCGGGGAGGGGGGGTGTATGGGGTGTTACACTCCCCTAAAAATCCTAAACATATATTTTGTAAAAATTAGTCTGGTGCCGGTGCTTTCAGTTGGGTATGATGAGGTGCCTGTCTTGTTTCACACCTGAGTTTTACATGTACGGACAAGACAAAAAGACGCACATACACAGTCTCTCTTCTCTCTGCCTTAAAACTAGGTTAATTAGAAATTGCATTTTAAGTACCCCTGACAATACACACTCCTCTCTCTTTCCACTGCCTCTTAAGCCCCCCTCGTGGCCTGCTTCTCATAACGTATTTTAACATTATATGACAGCGTGATTGCTGGGAAATCTGAAACTCCACGCCCCCCCCCAATCTTATTGACCAAGCTAGGCCCCCTGTCTGAAAGAGGCTATTGCCACTGCCCAGGGGTGGAGCACATGGTCGTATGAATGAGAAGATGGCCGGTGGCAGCAGGGGCTGATACAACACTGAACAAAAATGAGGAAGTGAGTAAGAGCCTGAAGAATAGGAGTGTGAAAGGACAGTGAACGGAAATGAAATGTTGACCACGGGGTAACACTGCACATCTACCTACACCTGACAATGCTGGCCCTGGAAATGTGCGTGTAAGGAAGGGCATTGTGCTCGAGACATGAAGAAGGTAACATGCAGATGTCTAAAGAAGGGGGTGGATACGTCAGAATGGTGGTGATTCCGCTGAAAGCCCACGCTGACAAAGACGAGAAAGGAGGGACGTTGAAGCTAAACGCTGCCTTGCCTAAGTGAAAGGTTTTTCTTTTGGTTGATTCAGTAACTACTTACACCTTGATGGGCGAGAATGTGTTTTGTGAGATTATTGGTGAGGATGGTGTGGAGTTAGAGTGACCAGGTATAAATCCTGGGAGTTATCTAAACACCGGATTGCTCTGCAAGGTTGGGACACGGGTGACTTGAAAGACAGAGGCAGCCTGTCTTTAGTTCTGTCCTAGAGGCACACTTGCCTGCCGCACGACACCGACGCGCCACAGGAGCCATTTTCCATGACCCATCAAGACACCATCTAACAACCACAGAGCCATAAATTAGGGGCATAATATCACCTTACACAGGAAAAGGCACTGGCACATAGAGGCATCTCTGGTCTATGCTCCAAGATGACAGAAGTTGATTCATTCTGAAAGGGGATGCTTCTTTGCGGGTTCAACTTCCTCTTTCATCAGGATCTAGCTGGTCCTTTTGTCTCAGTGGGAAGTTACATTCACTCCATATACCAAGATCAGTTATATGGTTGCGTGGAGGTTTCTGGGCCCACAGCAAAATACAATCTTCTTTCCAAAATCCTTGTCCAGCACCCCAAATGCAAAATTCAATATCTGGCGACTATTGGAGTCTTCCAACCTTCGGGCTGCCCCCCTTCTGTTTGGGACTTCTTTACAGTGGATCATCTTGGTGCCCCTCTTTCCATTTATAATTTCCATTTCCTATCAAAAAATATATTCCCCCTTGACCTCTATAACTTTAACGGTACATATCCAACACTTTAATTTTGGTATTTTAATACATAAGGGCAAACAACAAAAAAAGTTTTTTTTGGAACTTTATAATTTTATTATTTTTTTCATTAGTTGTATTTCTTAGTACAAAAGTTTTTTTTCCCATTTATCGATTTATCACATCAGTTAATATATTTTATCAAAAAACACATAGTATAAAACACATCATATTGTAATATCATCAGTAATAAACTATTTCATGCAGGGAAAACAATATACAAAACAATCAACACTCTCACAGGTACATACACCCCTTACTTATCATGCATACTACATTCATTCTTGATTCTGCGTCTGAGGGATCGCAGGTGGTAGTGCAAATTAATACGCAAGGTCGACGCGTTTCGGCAGTGTAGACCGCCTTCCTCAGGACCTGTCTTGCAGAATACTCATGCACAAACAATATTTTTATGGCCCCTGCATGGTTGGGTATCTGTAACGATAAATGACATGCAATTGTTTCATTTGTTTTTCATAATCCTTTTTTTCATTGTTTTCATCAGTTACGTTGCCCTATGTATAACCAAGAGAACACTATTCATTTGCATATATTACTTTAGTTGCTATGACTCTCTTGTGGTTGAACCTGAAATGAGCAGCAGGATGACATTCCTGTGTCTCTCATAGTTGACACAAAACTTAAACCAAATGAGTTATCCCCGAGTTCTATATCAATGAACGTGTTTAAAATTTCATGAACACTCAAGTACTGTTGTTAGAGAAGACTTATTGAATGAGATTTATCTTATATATCCACAATTTATGCTAAATGACAGGTAGAAGATATTATCATTTAAGACATAAGGTGACATAAATAGATAAGTACAATTCTATGTTTGACTGCATGTGTTATCTATTTTGAGACTTTCTCACATGCAAAATAATTTTTTCAACATGACAGGTTGAGAGTATTGTCACTAAGATCAAAAACAAAGTACCTTCAATTCTGGGAAAGGATTCCTATCAGGCTTCAAGTATTGACTTCAGGGCTTATTTTTGTATTACTTCCTGTATAAGATTAGGAACAGAATCTGTCACTATTCTGAGATGTTGTCTTTATAAAAGAGGAGTTTATCAAGTAATTATACACCAATTGCTTACCTATTTTATCAGATATTATCTTTTTCTGCTGGTTGTTGGTGCAAAGGCTTGTTATTTATAGATCCGATGTTTAACTGCAGAAATCCAAAAATAAACAGAGAACAAACCCTGACTATCTGATGCTTAGTATAGAAGGGAAATGTATTGGTTATTTATTGATGTTGCCTCTATGTTACTGACCTTGTTGCCACAATGTCTGAAACTTGGAGCATGAAGTAACTCTCTCAGTGGTTATAAACGCGAGTAACCGTTGTGTTGTTATTTTCGAAACCGTGGTGTATCTGCAGAGGTATTGAGACAAAACACATAGACCTAGTCTTACTACCGTTTTAAATTACACAGATTTTAAGATTATAATTAGGTATGTCGGAATTTAAGAACTAACCTTGTCTATAGGTATAATACATCTTTCCCGCAAAGCGTTCTCTGACGGCGGAAAGTGAGGGCGACCTGAGGCAGCACTGTCTGCCCCTGTAGGGGCCCCTCGCTAAAAAACCCCTGTTGTGGAAGTTACGTTGTCCTTGTCTTCCTTGAAAGGGTCCAGGATTGTACCCCCCTCCCCCACTGGGGCCGGGGTTGCCAAAGTTGTCACTATCAGATCCTGATGAACCAGTATCAGAAAAATTCGTGTAATTTTTTCTAGGCGGGTAGTTTGATGGAAACTCATTAGAGTTACCTTGATAGTAGCCTGGATTTAAGTAAGGATACATTTTCTCCTTAGAGAACCAGAGACAATGAGTCAGAATTAAAGTGGTGTATACTGGAAAAAATTCAATGCAGGAAAGGAGAATTACCAGAGATAACTAGGAAAAAACGGGAATGTTTTTGGATTTTTTACTTTGACAGTGTCAAAAGAGGCCTAAATGAGAATATTTCGTGGTATGTGACATAATAAACTTTGTAAATAAACCGTACATATAGATATCACAATTTAAATTCCACTGAGAAAATAGTGATATAAGATTTATCACATATCACGTAAAAAGGTAATCAAATCACCCCTCAGTAATGGCCGCCGCGCTATTCTAATCATGTGACCGCATTCTAGGCGCTCCCAATGACGAAATATACCCGACTGCAGAGTGGTGTCAATACCTCCCTTTAACACCGTTGGGTATTGGTATAAACTTCGTAAATAAACCGAACATATAGAAGTCACAATTTAAATTCCACTAAGTAAATAGTGATACAAGATTTATCATATATCACGCAAAAAACAGATAACTAAATCACCACTCAGAAATGGCCGCTGCGTTATTCTAGTCACATGATCGCATTGTAGGCGCTCCCGAAGAGGAAATATACCCGACTGCCGAGTGTTGTCAACATCTCCTTTTACACCATTGGGTATTGGCTGCGAGGACTCCAACCATGTGATCAGTTACATGGCGCGAAAACAACGTATATAGGTAACATGAATAACAACAACATGTTAGGCTCCCCGAGCAGTGCGAGTGCGAAAACGTTTGGAATACTTTTGACCTGATGAAAGAGGAACTGAAGTAAGTACAGCGCACAGCGTAGCTAGCAACTTATCATACGCGATAGCATTTAAAAAGATAAGCGAGCGCTAGAAAATAGTTCTGACGAGGGTGCTTTTTTCGTCTACTTTTAGAGCATCTAAATTAATGTTTCCCTGGAACTGAACTTTGAAAGGCGCAGTGCTGCCTCAGGTCGCCCTCACTTTCCGCCGTCAGAGAACGCTTTGCGGGAAAGATGTATTATACCTATAGACAAGGTTAGTTCTTAAATTCCGACATACCTAATTATAATCTTAAAATCGGTGTAATTTAAAACGGTAGTAAGACTAGGTCTATGTGTTTTGTCTCAATACCTCTGCAGATACACCACGGTTTCAAAAATAACAACACAACGGTTACTCGCGTTTATAACCACTGAGAGAGTTACTTCATGCTCCAAGTTTCAGACATTGTGGCAACAAGGTCAGTAACATAGAGGCAACATCAATAAATAACCAATACATTTCCCTTCTATACTAAGCATCAGATAGTCAGGGTTTGCTCTCTGTTTATTTTTGGATTTCTGCAGTTAAACATCGGATCTATAAATAACAAGCCTTTGCACCAACAACCAGCAGAAAAAGATAATATCTGATAAAATAGGTAAGCAATTGGTGTATAATTACTTGATAAACTCCTCTTTTATAAAGACAACATCTCAGAATAGTGACAGATTCTGTTCCTAATCTTATACAGGAAGTAATACAAAAATAAGCCCTGAAGTCAATACTTGAAGCCTGATAGGAATCCTTTCCCAGAATTGAAGGTACTTTGTTTTTGATCTTAGTGACAATACTCTCAACCTGTCATGTTGAAAAAATTATTTTGCATGTGAGAAAGTCTCAAAATAGATAACACATGCAGTCAAACATAGAATTGTACTTATCTATTTATGTCACCTTATGTCTTAAATGATAATATCTTCTACCTGTCATTTAGCATAAATTGTGGATATATAAGATAAATCTCATTCAATAAGTCTTCTCTAACAACAGTACTTGAGTGTTCATGAAATTTTAAACACGTTCATTGATATAGAACTCGGGGATAACTCATTTGGTTTAAGTTTTGTGTCAACTATGAGAGACACAGGGATGTCATCCTGCTGCTCATTTCAGGTTCAACCACAAGAGAGTCATAGCAACTAAAGTAATATATGCAAATGAATAGTGTTCTCTTGGTTATACATAGGGCAACGTAACTGATGAAAACAATGAAAAAAAGGATTATGAAAAACAAATGAAACAATTGCATGTCATTTATCGTTACAGATACCCAACCATGCAGGGGCCATAAAAATATTGTTTGTGCATGAGTATTCTGCAAGACAGGTCCTGAGGAAGGCGGTCTACACTGCCGAAACGCGTCGACCTTGCGTATTAATTTGCACTACCACCTGCGATCCCTCAGACGCAGAATCAAGAATGAATGTAGTATGCATGATAAGTAAGGGGTGTATGTACCTGTGAGAGTGTTGATTGTTTTGTATATTGTTTTCCCTGCATGAAATAGTTTTTTACTGATGATATTACAATATGATGTGTTTTATACTATGTGTTTTTTGATAAAATATATTAACTGATGTGATAAATCGATAAATGGGAAAAAAAACTTTTGTACTAAGAAATACAACTAATGAAAAAAATAATAAAATTATAAAGTTCCAAAAAAAACTTTTTTTGTTGTTTGCCCTTATGTATTAAAATACCAAAATTAAAGTGTTGGATATGTACCGTTAAAGTTATAGAGGTCAAGGGGGAATATATTTTTTGATAGTGTTTTGCTTTTCCTCTCTTTCCCTGACCATTGTAGTAAAAATAGAGGGGGTCCCATTCTTATACTAATAAATAATTTCCATTTCCTGGCAGTGTAGTCTCTCCAGTGTGAATGATCAAGGGAGTGGGCACAATGGGGTGTAAGAGGGATACAGATACAGTTGTAGACCAGCCTGCAGAACAGCTAAGCGCAGCAGCGGAATCCTGTCAGTGCATTGGATCATCATACAAGTGCGTGTTTTACACTCAACTTTATCCTTCTGGTCATCCCACTTTAAACTACGTCAAATTAGATCTAATTTCTTTCCAGTTCAATACGCGCATACCCAATGTGCCATTCTCTTACTTTATCCATATTTCAATAATTATTTCTTCTCTTTGTCTCAACACAGAACCATACAGGAAGTGACAAGTCAGCCAGCCTATCCTTGCACTTCAGCAAAAAATTGAGAAACACTTTGCATTCTGGAAATTAGGGTTTTCTGTTATCATTGTCATTTTAGGCTCAAATTGCTACTTGGACAGTGCTTTTTTATTGCTGTAACAGGGGTTCCATGGGCCCTAATAAATGTAGTGGGCCCCTCCCACCCATAGGCCCCAGTGCCACTGCAGCCGCTGGACTGTGCAAAGCCATGCCCCTGCACTGTTGGCTAAAAAACCAGGACTGCCTGGAGGAGCCACTCGTGACACGAGGCCACGCCACAGCTATAAGCACGTACAGAACAGACATCAACTGTGAAAGACCCCTTGACACTCAGAACCAGGCTCATCAGATCGCATCAGCAATCATAGGAGTGTCATGGCTGGGTGCCAGGAGGCAGGGGTGGTTGGGAGTTTTTTCTATCCCCTGAGGTTGGAGGCAGAAACAGGAGCTGCTTTCTATCTTGACAGAGGTACGGATCAGAGGCATTGATTCCTTGGTGCTGCAGACAGCAGGTGCAGAGACAGTCACCTGAGCTGGGTTGCATTGTCCTGCATGCTGCTACCAGGGTCTACATTTCAAGAACCCTAGGTGCTGCAAGGCTGCGTGTCTGACTCCAGGGACAGCGGGCACTGTTAGGCAGTTGGAGCAGGCACAGAGGTCGAGAGTGGGCGGATGGGGAGTGGGGTGTTTTGGATTCTGGATGCAGATGCAGGGCGGGCTGGCTAGCAGCAGGCCCTGGCTACATTCGAGGGCCTGGTTTGCAGAGACAGGTAGTGTGGATGCTTCTGTTCTTTCAGGTCCTGATGCAGATCTTTCTGATTGGTTCTGGATAAAGTAACAGCTCAGAGTGCTGCTGGCAGAGGCTGGATGCATGGAGACTGGGCATCACGGTGTGCTCGAGACATGAAGAGTGTTTAGGTCTGTGAGCAAGGCGGCAGATGGTGGCCCCACAGATGGATAAGAGTGCTCTGTGTGATACGGAGGAAACTGGATTGAGAGCTCCTCCCAACCTGGGTAAGAGCTGGTGACACTATTATGTCATGTGTATTTGTAAAGTGCACTATCACCCAAAGGTATACTGACCTGATCCATCTTGCTAACCCACTTCCCTCAATGTGCACAGACTGGACTTGATATTGAAGGAGGGTGGGAGCACACTGCCTCATATCCCAGCACTCAATGTGCTCCCTCTTCCTTTTGTGACTGGCTCCTTGCTGAGTTATTGGGCTGATGAGCTCTTGATTGTACCTGAGCTCTGGGAGTGCTACTAAATCCGAGAAGACTGTGGGCAGCATTGCCAGCACCCCAAATTTCACTTGTTACTCTCTACTGCAGGACACCAATACTGAAACACGTGTCTAGAGATACACAGCACTGTCTGCAGCAACAATGGTGCATACTAAAGACTTACATGTGAAGTGAGTGCACTACATTTACCACAATGCATCTGGGTTAATTGTATTTGCATGCCAAGCAGTGTGCTTTCCCCCTTTTGTGATGGGCTTCATAGTAGCCTAATTTAAGTCTATGACTTGGTCACTGGCATCACATCTGGGGCTGAAGACACCTGCTAAAAGGTTAGGTTGCCTCTCTTACACTGCCTGTTGATTGCCTCACATGCACAACCTGGGATTCTTTCATTAACTTGCAGAGGCCCCCGAAAGAACTTCTTGTAAAGGTCGACTAGAAAAGGATACCATTGCATAGGTCCCCTTGAATGTTAAACTAGGGTTTTTACACAGACCGTTCAGAGGAGTCCAGGCAACTCTCTTGATAGAGCCACATGTGGAACAACTTAAACAAAGAGTTATTTTGGGAGTGTGCTGACCAAAATGTGATTTGATAGTGTGATTATATTTTAAAAGGTTTTTGGGGTGATCTTCCAAGCACTCTGTCAGTTAGTGATTGAAATTTGAAAACTGTAGGTGTGTATGTAAGTGCATATTGAAATAGCATAGTCCTAGCTACAGATTTATGTAGCCCTACCCTTTTTTAGGTCTCGCCTGGCGTTGCAGCGTGAAAGCGCTGTCTCCAGCGAGACCTATTGTTGTTGTTTTGCCTCCCAAGGGAGACAGACCGGTGCACGAGCTGCTTAGGGTCTGTGGACGCGCTTCGCGCGCGCACACACACACACACAGCGTTACTGAGGCCGGCCGAAGGCACGCACACAGGCGCATACACAGACAGACGCATACACCCATGCGTGCACACAAACACACACACTGCTGCCGCCCCTCCACGCAGTAACGCACACACGCGCATACACAGACAGACACATACACACAAGCGTGCACACAAACACACACACCGCCGCCGCCCCCCGTGCGCACACACACACACAGACACACACCGCCGCCCCCCCATCAGAATGATACTTGTATTCTGTTGCTCCGTGGCTTCATGTGCAGTATCCGTGACAGCCAGGCCTCTCTGCGCATGCGCGCCCGGTATCTCGCTCTGACGCTCCTAATATCCAGGGCTGGGATAGGGCGCCGGCTTTTCTTCATTCATCTGGAAGGGGGAGTGAGCTAAGGAAAAAAAACAACATGGTGGCTTCTACTGTTACTGCTGGGCGAGCCACTTCCTTTTCTTCCCCCTCTTCCACCCGGCTGAACTCCAACCATTCGGGCAGTCCGATTGAGGTTCCGTGACGATCGTAAGTGGTGTTTTCGACTCGCACGAATATGGTCGAGTCTGGTATCTATGAACCGCAAATGACGAGTTTAGTGGGTTTACGCATTTTCGCTGTGCTAACCTAAACCGTTCGTTTGTTTCGTGGGTTTCTACATCCGAGCCCACGGGTTCCATCTTAGATGCGGCATCCATTTTGTCTCTTGCCCTCAAGTAGCCAGCGAACGGACGCTGTCCGCTTCGCGACCCTGGGATTCCCAAACTCTTGCGGAAGACACGTTTCCTTTGAAGGTGTCTTTATGATAAGGGGGACGGCACTGTAAGGCAGATGGCTCTACTCGAGGCTCATCTTGCCGTTCCGGTCTATTGTCTTAGCCGTGCATCTCATTAGGCACGTCCCTTTGATGCCTGCAGCTCGTGTTTCCCGATACCACCCCCTTTACACCCTTTCCGATCTCCCCACTGTTCCTGTCTTCCTCTGCACCTGTTTCTGTCCTTTCCTCGATCTGTTTATTGTTGATTGGAATGTACTAATGGTGGGAAGATGGGTTTTTACAGTTGGGAACCACCAAACGTTTCCGTACTTAAGTTCCGGGCCTTGAATACATGAAAGTAACCCCTTATGGTTTTACGATGGGAACCGAGTTGTAACCTTTTTTGTACCATGTTAACCTATGAGAGAAAACTGTATAAAAGGAGCGACCCACAGTAACAATTCGAATCAGGCTCCGTGAACCTACGTTATGTACTTCTCGTGACTTCTGTGTTCCCTGCAGTAATAAACCTCGAATCTTTGATGCCGAAGGAAGTGTCCCGTGTCTCTGTCATTTGTACGCCGGAACAGGTTACCCACAAAGGTTTCAGGTGTTGCCCCCTGGCACCGCTGGGTCTTAGAAAAACCCAGTCCTTCAGTTGGCCCCCAACGTAGGGCTGCATCAGTGGTACCGGTCCAAGCCCGACGATCGTGAGGAACTTCGTGTGAAATCTCCGAGGGAAGGTGCACCCCGCTTCATCGATCCTGTTGTCGAAACAAGTGGCCCGATGACTTTTCCCGCGAAGATCCCCGCCTCCTGACGGCTGCGACGGACTGCTGCCCTGACTGTAGACCTGTTTTGGCGCCTGGCGTAGACCTTGGTACAGCGAGACGATTGACGGGCCTTCCTGGTGACGCCATCGATCTTTGAGTTAAGTATTTGTGGGTCGCTCCCAGAGTCCTTAGTTGTGGGTGCTTAGTTGTTGCATGGTTCCATTGCATTTGTGGTTCTTAGTACTTGGTTCTTTGTTGTGATATTTGACGTCTGCAGTCGCCAAAAACCGAGGGTTTTTGCTCTTTGCAGGGACATTGTTAATCCTATAACCCTTGAAGTTTGTGAAACTCGGCTAGTGTGCAAGATGCCTGGCCGTAGTACTTTGTTCAGTTGTTTTAGTCGTTGTGGTGCGGATTCCCGACTGGAGGATTTGTGTCCGATACCTCCGGTTGGAACTCCAACTTATGAGCTATATAGCAAGCATGGGTTAGGTCCGATTACCTTTAATGAATATTGGATTCGCTATACTAAAAAGGATGGTGTCCTCAGTTGGCCACCTCATGGTAGTTTTGAGACCCCGATCTTAGATAATTTAGAAGCTAAATTGTTTCAGAAAAAATCAAGGCCGGCCATGTTTGATGCCTTTCGGTTGTGGCGTAAAGAAGCCAAACAGAGAGAGATCAGACAGATTAAATGCAATAAGAGAGAAGGAGTTGTTACTACGGTAAGAAATGCAGAGCAGTTTCAGCGAGATAAGGAGGAAAAGGAAAAGGAAGTTTTTGATAGATTGCAACGTATGTCTGTAGACAAGTGTTACCCCGCTTTACCAACGGGTACGCATAAGAAGGAGGAATCTGCAGATGACCCTTTAATGTCTTATCTCTTGAAGTCGCCACCTCCGTACGCACAGGGCACTGTAACTCCTGTGGTTCCTCCTGCCCCTGTTCTTCCTGCTCCTGTTCCACAACCTGTCCCTCAAAATGTTCCTGCTCCTCTACCTGCTTCCGTCCCTACTGCTCCTCCACTTGTACTTTTCAATACTCCTGCTCCCGCTGTTGTCGCTGCTCCTGCTGTTCTGGTTACTCCTGCTGTTACTTCTGCTCCTGGCTCTTCTCTTGTTACCTCGTTGTGTTACTCTTCCTCTCCATCTGTCCGACGTCGTACCCCCTCTGTTGCTGCTAACTTCTTTAATTCTCTTGGACCTATTCTTGAGTCCGCTGGTTCGGACGGTCCTCAAAGACGTAGTCAGCTTCCCGGTAGTCGGGAACGTGACGCACTGTATAATATGGCGATGGGTTGGATGAAACACCCCATTAGAAATCCTCCATGTGTAGTGTTAGATACGTTTTGCCAATTCAATATGCCGACACAAAGGTTTGTTTTTGACGAAATGTGTAAGGTTCTACATGACCAAATATTGGCCGATGCATCTGACGAGGTTTTGACTGCCTTGACTGATCTTCAGCTTCAGTTTTCGAGCGGAATGTTGGTGGGCACCAATGTTCGACGTGCTGTCGAGCAGTTGTTATCTTTCCGTCCTTCTATAATGCCTCGGGCATTGTTTGTAGAAGACATCGAAGGACCGTTTGCAGCGCCTGGTCAGTATCCCATGCGCGAAGTTCCACCAGTGTGGATGCCAGGTGATGCTACTCAAAATCCTGCAGTCTTGCCGCACTTTCAGAGAGTGTGGATCCATCTTCCATGGAAACGTTCGGAAGTTTTGCAGGTGAAGCAATCTTTGCCTGACCCTCGCAAAAATCCTGCAGGGTATTATAAAGAATTGTCGCAGCTTGTGGATGCTACGATAATGAATCTTGCTGATATCGATATGCTGTTTGGCAATGTCGTACCGCAACCGGTATGGGCAAAGATTCGTCAGGAAGACCATGCGGGAGAATTAGGCGGTGACTGGAATGCATTGCGGGCTGCTGACGCTTTGCAAGTTGGTGGGGCCAAGCCTGATCAATTAATTACGGCTCTGCCTCAGAGAATAATAACTCTTATGAAAACGCTTATGCCAGCTATGAAGGTAAATTGGGACAAACTGTCCGCCTGCAAGCAGAAGAAGGATGAGAGCGTTTCTGATTTCTTTACGAGATTTGAGGAGGCTTTCATTGACCATAGTGGTCAAGACATGGGTACTGAAGGAGGTCAGCGATTGTTTGTGGATAAGTTTGTTTCAAATTTACTGCCTGACTTAAGCAACAAATTGCGTAATTCAGAAAGTGCGTGGGCTGTTTCTACTTCTGCTCAAATATTGGCTACGGCCCAATATTATGAGAATAGGGAGAAAGAGGAGAATGATCGTGCTGACAAGAAAACGAAAGAGCTCAAAACTAAAGTGTTGTTGCAACAGGCGTATCCTCCGCGTTCGAATCAGAATGACTCGCAACAGCGGAACAGATCACAATCTCAGTCAAATAGGTCACAATCACGAAATGATTCCTCTTCGCAGAGATCTTCGTTGGGGTACAATCAGTGTGCCTATTGTAGGAATGAGGGTCATTTAAAATTCGATTGTCCAGTTCTCAATGAGCGTAATAGTGGTAATTCGTCTAGAGGAGGTCGTGGTGGTTCTCAACAGACATCACGTGGTAGGGGTCGCGTTGCTCAAAACGATCGTTCCACTAATACTTCTGACTCCAATAATTGTTTTGACCAGCGCGGATCATCGCAAGGGCGATCTGCTCAGTACAATGTGGACGATTATTACGTCGATCAGGATGCTGACGACGGTAATTACTAGGACAGCCATAGACAAGGAGAGGGAGTAGTATCAGTTCCGGTTGATCAGAGCAGAGAGGGCCTTACGTCACAGTTGCCACCTCGGGCGTCGTTGAGCCTTTTCTGTTGGACACTGGTGCAGCGAAAAGTTCCATAATGCATTCGAAACTCCCTGGCGCACCTTTGTCTGGCTTAACAAATGTTTCCGTTGGATTCTCTGGCGCCCCTGTTAGCAATCCGGTTTCGTGCCCTTTGCCCCTTACGATTGGGCCGGGTGAGCTGAAAGCTCCGCTGATTTTGACCACTGGGTGTGGCGAAAATCTTTTGGGCCTGGATTTGCTAAAACGTTTGTATGCGACTTTGTATTGTTCTCCTGCGGGAGTAAAGCTTACGTTAGGTGAGAGAGTTGTCTCTCCTATGTACTTATCCATCGATAAGCTTCCACCGGAATTGAGTTCTCTTCCTGCATCTTTGTGGGCAACAGGTCCCAACGACGTGGGCCTGCTTGACATCTCCCCTTATGTTGTTCATTTGAAACCTAACGTGCGACTGCCACGTATTCCCCAGTATCGTATCTCCCTTGATGGTGAGCGAGCATTGTTAGCCATTATCTACGATTTGATTGAAAAAGATGTTATCGAGGAGACTCGGGGAAACGTGTGCAATAGCCCTGTACTGCCCATTTTGAAGCGCACGGATCCGTCAAAACCACCTGTTTATCGTTTTGTTATTGATTTACGGGAGGTAAATAAAATTGTGATTCCTCAGTTCGCTGTTGTGCCTGACATCACGGCGCTACTGACTCTGATTCCAGCCTCTGCATCTTGGTTCTCTGTGATCGATCTGAAGAATGCTTTCTTCAGTATTCCGATTGTTGAGGAAAGTAGGGACCTTTTCGGTTTCTCTCTTGGTGGCCGCAGCTTCCGGTTTAAACGTGCTCCTCAGGGCTACTGTGAGAGTCCATCGATATACAGTCAAGCCTTGAAGGGCCAACTTGATGCGTTTGTGTTGCCGGCTGGTGCAGCCTTGATCCAATATGTTGACGACTTATTGGTGGCTGCAGATACTCAGGACATTTGCAAAATTGCCACGGTATCGTTGTTGCAGCATCTCTGTGACTTACATCACAAGGTGTCACCTTCTAAACTTCAATATTGTTGTCAAGAAGTAACCTATCTAGGTCACTTATTGTCAAAGGAGGGAAGGAGGTTGACCCCAGAGAGAATTGCAGCGATTGCTCGAATGACTGTGCCAACAACTCAGAGAGATGTGCGTGCCTTTTTAGGTATCACGTCATACTGTAGACAGTGGATTCCGAATTTTTCATTGTTAGCGAAACCATTGGTAGCCCTTACGTGCAAGGATGTTCCAACTCCTTTACCATGGACGGAAGAATGTCAGAAAAGTTTTTCTGAACTGCATGACGCGTTGTGTTCGGCTCCTGTGTTAGGGACCCCTGACTACAGCAAGCCGTTTACACTGTACGTTCACGAGAGAGAAGGTTGTGCGTTGAGTGTTTTGACGTAACAATTCGGCGGTAAGCAACGTCCATGTGCATATTTTTCCTCGACATTGGACCCGGTAGCTAGAGCATTGCCGAGTTGTCTGAGAGCAACAGCGGCAGCTGCGGTGTCCATCCGACAATCTGCAGGATTGGTCATGGATAATATGCTTACGGTGATGGTTCCGCATGCAGTTGACACTCTCTTGAATCGTACGAAAACTCAGCACTTGACGAGTGCAAGGTTGTCTGGTTACGATTTGACGCTTTTGGCAAGTCACATTCAAATAAAACGCTGTAATGTCCTGAACCCGGCGACTTGGTTGCCAATCAGTATGGAGTCAGATGAAGTAGCACCTCACGATTGCTACTTGCGAACCGAAAAGGAAACAAAAGGTCGTGTAGACCTGAAAAACACTCCTTTGGAAGATCCCGAGGGGACTTTGTATGTGGATAGTTCATGTTTTAAATTACCGAATGGTGATGTAACGACTGCTTATGCTGTGGTGACATTGAATACTGTTGTGGAGTCTGCGAGATTGAATCAGAATTCTGCTCAGGCAGCAGAACTGATTGCCTTGACTAGAGCGTGTGTGTTGTCGAAAGGGAAACGGGTGAATGTGTTTACCGACAGTCAGTATGCATTTGGCGTAGCGCATAGCTTTGGACGTTTGTGGCGAGAGAGAGGTTTTATGACATCGCATGGCACGAAGATCCAACACGGACAGCTCGTGAATGATCTTTTGGATGCACTTACATTGCCCAAGCAGGTGACGATTGTTAAATGTAGTGCACACCGTAAGGTGACGGATGATGTTGGTCGTGGGAATGCGTTCGCTGATGAGACTGCTAAGGAGACTGCCCGGAACTTTAGCACTAGGATGTATGTGACGAGTTCGGTTAGGTGGCCTACAGAGACTAGTATGTGTGAGGATACCATCGAGAGCGTGAAAATGATTCAGAATGAGGCCACCGAAACTGAAAAAACGAAGTGGAAAGAGAGTACGGGAAAGTTGGATGCGAATGGTTGCTGGATTGATCTGTCGGAGAATAAGAGGTGGATGTTGCCAGATGCGTATGTACTAGCTGTTGTGACGATGGCACACGGCTTGGCACATATTAGCGCGAAAGGTATTTGTAAGTTGTTGTCCCCTGTATGGAAGAATGATGGTATCACGAAGTGTGCTGAGAGATTGGTGAAGAATTGTATGATATGCATGATGTACAACCCTGGAAAAGGAACCCCTACACCTCCTGGCCATTTTGCTCCCCCTTCATGTCCCTTTGAGGTGATCCAGCTAGACTTCATCCATATGGAGCGATGCAATAACCTGAAATACGTTTTAGTTGTGGTTTGCGCATTCTCCCGATGGATCGAAGCCTACCCTCTTAAAGATAACACTGCCCTGTCCACTGCGAAAATCCTACTGAAGGAATACTTTCCTCGGTATGGAATGCCACGAATTGTATGGTCTGATAACGGAAGTGAGTTCGTGGGGAGTGTGATGAAGAGTGTGTGTAAGGGCCTTGGAATTACTCAGAAATTCCACAGCGCCAATCATCCCCAGTCAGCTGGTTTGGTTGAAGGGTACAATGGCACCCTCAAATTGAAGCTGGCGAAGGTTCAGGCTACGACTGGTCTTTCGTGGCCTGACGCCTTACCTCTAGCCCTTCTGTCCACTAGGGCGACTGTACACTCCCGAGTAGGGCTTAGTCCCTACGAGATCGTGTTCGGCCGCCCTGCGAATGTTTGGGGGGTTCCTAGACCGAGTGTGTTCTCTGATCTTGAGTACCCAATGTTGATTGATTATTTGCATGATCTGACCGCTAAACTGAGGTTAATTCACCAACAGGTCTTTGAAGCACTACCGACGCAGACGGAGGGTCCAGGCCACCAGCTCCAGCCCGGAGACTGGGTGGTGACTCGCAATTTCGGAAGAAAACGAAACCTTGAGCCCCGCTTTACTGGACCCTACCAAGTTCTACTCGCCACGAGGACTGCTGTTCGTTTGGAAGGTCGTAAACACTGGGTGCACGCCACCCATACTAAAAAGGTACCTCTACCTTTGCCGGCAGACTCGTGGGTGAGGAAAGGCATTGCTTCGTCTGAAACGGAAACTGCACAGACCTTTGTTCCTTTTAGCGATGCTCAGCTTGTTGGAGAAACCTCAGCGCAGCAGGATGACATTGTTGAACAATTGCCACAAACAAACTCAAGATCTGAACAATTGACTGACCAGCAGAACTCTGTCCCACCATCGGATCAGTTGTTTGATGAACAGACACGTCCTGGGAGAAGCCGATACTTCCTGAGATCTAATATTAAGGACAAATAAAAAAGTTTTTGCTCTCTCCCTTGACATCCACATTACCCCATTGACACCAGTCAGTCTGAACACACTCGTACCATTTTGGTTTTTGTAAATATTGTGAGTTTGTTTCCACATGTTTTTGCTTCCACAGCTTGGAAATATTGTGTATATTTGTAAATAAGTACCTTACATCCGGGTGTACCGTAGGGCCGCGCGTGTACTTCCTTCTGGTTAGTAGGTCTTGACACTAGGTCGAAGGCCGTCGGTTCCTGGGAACTCCTGGGGATTGACTACTTCTACACAGAACGAAGTGCGTCAAGAAACGTTGCGGACGGTTTTAGAGGATGCCGTTCTCTAAGCTGGTGGATTTGGAAAAAGCTCAGGCTCAAAGATTCAAATTGCAACAAATTACTCGTACAAAATGCTTCATGATTCAAATGTTCCTACTGTTTCTAACTGTTTCTTCGCTATTGGTGGGTGGGGTGTATTACCTGATATTAACGTTCTTGCCTTCTGCTTCACCTACCCTTTCTCCTGAACCTAAAACTACCTCCACTGTTTCTCCTCATTCCTTCCACATCTTACCCCAACACGAGCAGGCCAGACGTGCGGAATTTATGAATAACTCCTTTATTCAGCTCCTTCATCAGCATCAGTGGGTGGTTAACACTACCAATTGTTGGGTGTGTGGGTTGATGCCACATACCACCGATAAGGGGATTCCGTACTTGGTCCTTCCTTATAGTTCCCAGGGTTCAGCTCGGGCATTTCAAACAATGTTTCGAAGTGCACTAGATTCCTACCCCAATCGAGAGCCACGTCCTTCCCACTTTGGTCCTGGTCCGTACCACAAGCCTTTGGCTATAGCGATCGCTGATTTAGATAGGGATATCTATGAGCCGTCGCTCATCCCAGAGGAAGAGGTGCGAGCCTATAGGGATCTGAGTGAGGCTGAGTATAGTGCGCTCGTGGGTGAAAGACAGCTTAGAAGCTCGTCTCCGATATGGATCGTACCCCACCTTGGTAATTTCTGTCTAAAAGGTTGTGGCCGAAGACCGAGAGCTCATCTTGGAGAGAGTGCTTGCTCCGAGACGTATGTCTTGCCGATGCTCTCGTCCCCTGTGTTTCTGACTGCCAAGGGTACGTACTTTGTCTGTCATGATCGTGCGTATACGTGGTTGCCCTCCGACTTTGCGGGCACAAGTTACATTGCGAATTTGTTGCCTCCGACTTTTACAGTCACCTCCGATTACCACAAGACTCGAATTGTGAGGGGCGTGATTAGCGAAGAGGACACTGCCGGTCAAGAGGCAGGAGACTTTTTCAAAGGTTTCTTTCCGTTTTGGGGACCTATGGTTAATAGTAGGAACCTGAGACAGTTGACCCGAGTGGTGGAATCGACAGCTAATATCACTGCCAGTTAAGCATGGGCGGAAAATCCGTTTCGCTTGCGGATTTTGCGGATTTTCGGTAAATTCGCAATCCGCGAGATTCGCGAATCTCCCGCAAAATCCGCAAATCCGCGAGCACCGGATTTTGCTCGCACTGCTCGCACTGTTCGCGTGAGTTCGCGGCTTCCCAGTACAACTTCGCGCCCCGCGAATAAGTGCAAAATTGCAGAAATACGATCTTAGCAAAACTGAAACTACTTACCAGGTTCAAAAGTTCAGGCTCATCATTAGTAGCCATTTCCTGTAGTGCTTCCTGAGGGGCCCCTCCAGAGTTCAGTTGCCAGTTGCAACTATTATGTGACCCTGCTCTGAACCTCAGAATAGTTACACATATGCCACAAAGGTCCTGAATTACAGCTAAGGGAGACAAGCAGGAGCCAGGCTGGAGGTTCAAATCCATTAATCAGCCCCTAATTCATTATTGTCAGTTGGGGCAGGGCAGGTGTTGTAACTAATTTTGCAACAATGAAAGCACTTAGCAAGTGCAACAGATCACTAATCAGGAAGCACTAAGGAAGCAGGTGCCAGCTAAAAAAATATTCTGTGACACATTAATCAGCCCCAAATTAATTCAGGTCACTTGAGGCAGGGAAGGTGTGCTTGCGTTGCCACAATAATGTACACTGACTGGACAACCAGAGGGTGCTGTGATGAAACAGAGGGTGGCATGGGTGGGCCAGAGGGTGGCATGAGTAGTCAGAGAGTGGCAGTGGTGACAGAGAGTGGCAGTGATGAAGAAGAGTGTCCCAAACAGGCTGGACACATAGAAACAACAAGTTCGCGAAACTTGCGACCCGACAGGTAAGTTCGCAATTTGCGACATTGTACAAAACCCTCGCGAACTGGCAGAAACCCGCGCAAACACAAAAAAAAAAAATCCGCAAATTCTCGAGAATTCGCGGATTTTGCGGATTGCGAGTTCGCAAATCCGCAAAATTCGAGAACGCGAGATTCGCAAAATTCGCCCATGCTTACTGCCAGTGCCCTTGGTAACATCACAGCAGAACTTCAGGCGGATAGGCTCATGACGTTACAAAACCGTATGGTTTTAGACGTTGTTTTAGCAGATCGAGGTGGAGTATATAAGGTGATCCATTCGAGCTGCTGTATTTTCATTCCAGATAACGCTCCGACTGTCTATCAAGCCATTTCAAAGTTGCATAAGATCTCTGAGTCCATACACGTGGATGTAGGGGATTGGACGCTACTTGGGTGGTTTTGGGGCCTGATGTCGACTTGGGGTTGGAAGATTCTGATGATCATCGGGGTTGTTGTAGCGTTTCTGTTCACATGTTGCCTTTGTGTGCAGTGTGGTCCTGCCTTATGTGGCCTCTGTGCTACAACGTGTATAAGACAGCCGCCTGTTACCAAAGGAGCTCGGATGGATAGAATTATGCTGCAGCAACATCTGGATGGTTTGATGAATATCGAATATGATTCTGACTAGTGCTTGCCTACATGAGGGCAAAAGGAGCGTCTGAGGTTCCGTGACGATCGTAAGTGGTGTTTTCGACTCGCACGAATATGGTCGAGTCTGGTATCTATGAACCGCAAATGACGAGTTTAGTGGGTGTACGCATTTTCGCTGTGCTAACCTAAACCGTTCGTTTGTTTCGTAGGTTTCTACATCCGAGCCCACGGGTTCCATCTTAGATGCGGCATCCATTTTGTCTCTTGCCCTCAAGTAGCCAGCGAACGGACGCTGTCCGCTTCGCGACCCTGGGATTCCCAAACTCTTGCGGAAGACACGTTTCCTTTGAAGGTGTCTTTATGATAAGGGGGACGGCACTGTAAGGCAGATGGCTCCGCTCGAGGCTCATCTTGCCGTGCCGGTCTATTGTCTTAGCCGTGCATCTCATTAGGCACGTCCCTTTGATGCCTGCAGCTCGTGTTTCCCGATACCACCCCCTTTACACCCTTTCCGATCTCCCCACTGTTCCTGTCTTCCTCTGCACCTGTTTCTGTCCTTTCCTCGATCTGTTTATTGTTGATTGGAATGTACTAATGGTGGGAAGATGTGTTTTTACAGTTGGGAACCACCAAACGTTTCCGTACTTATGTTCCGGGCCTTGAATACATGAAAGTAACCCCTTATGGTTTTACGATGGGAACCGAGTTGTAACCTTTTTTGTACCATGTTAACCTATGAGAGAAAACTGTATAAAAGGAGCGACCCACAGTAACAATTCGAATCAGGCTCCGTGAACCTACGTTATGTACTTCTCGTGACTTCTGTGTTCCCTGCAGTAATAAACCTCGAATCTTTGACGCCGAAGGAAGTGTCCCGTGTCTCTGTCATTTGTACGCCGGAACAGGTTACCCACGAAGGTTTCAGGTGTTGCCCCCTGGCAACGCTGGGTCTTAGAAAAACCCAGTCCTTCACGATGGTAGCCCAGCCCAGCCACGACCACCATGCCTCAGGGGAGGAGGATGACGGGCAGAACCTGTGGTAAAAACACACCCTCTATTATTTAAATCCAATAATGTCCCATGCTAGTAAATGCGTTTGATTGTGCTTGCTCTAAATACGAGTTCTTGTTTGTTTTTTTTGTTTTTAAATGCGCTTTGCTTTGCTGACTTTGAGAATAGTCTGCAACGCTTGCCCAGTTCTGGAGGGACAGGAGATTCCGGTGCCCAAGACCATTTTGGCAGCTGCCAGTCCATTCATAAGGTGAGAGCATCCCACTGGTCTAACTTTAGAAGCAGCGCTTCTCACCTCCCACGCTATTTTTATTATTTAAAAAAACACATAAGGTCTCACTGCTCTGTAATCACTTCCTTCGGTGCTCGCCTCCCCTCCGGTGCCCGTAGCGGCTCGTTCTGCATGTCTGGAGCAGTGATGGGTGCTCGTGGAGCCGCGCGTGCCTCCTATGCCCTCCCCGGCCCGGGACAGTCAGCGACCAGGTCTAAAATAGGCAGCGACTGCAGGGAATCCGAGGGAGCAGCGGGACCCGGTCGTGCGCCCTGAGTGAAGCTGCGCGCGTCCCCGGGTCTCCTGTTGGCCAGCACGCGCCTTACATCTCGTGTGCTGCTCTTGGCCCACGCGCCACTAGGCGGAGACAACGATCAGAGCGCGCGCCCCTTTGTTCTGTAATGAAGCAAAAAAACTCTTCGCGTCAAGTATTTAGCGAAATGCCACATCGTCACTTCATGTTAATGTGCATTGGAAATGGAATAAAGTATTCTCAGCTGAAAGAGTTATTGATCGGTCCTATTCTGGAAACTACAGTCCGTTTCGTTACAGGGCAATAAAGAGACGACTGCTTGAAATGAAAAATTGCAGGTACACATTCTTCGTGACTTCCTAATTCCCTCGTATGACCCTGGTGCCTTGTCCCATAGACTCTCGTCACAGTTCTGGCTCAAACAGCATTCTGAATTTGTTGCCTAGATAGCGATTCTTGTCAATGTCCGTGTCTTCTACTTGTAGGTCAGACAGTTTTGCCAGCTTCTTGCATAGCTGCAAAGGTTTCCGATTGCCATGTGACATTTTCATAATTTCAGTGTAATTATGGGTGATTTCAACACCTATGAGTGATGCTTTCCTGCGAGCAAAATTAAGCAATGAAGACAGGGAAACATATTAATATTCGAAACTACATCCATTTGAGTAATCTGAAACTTAAAGATCTTAAAATTGCTGCACAGCACCAAAAATGGGAAGACACTACACTAAGCAGGGCGAGCTTTAGTGCTGGTGGCGGGATCTATGACGTTACAACGCGTTATTTTACAACGCAGACCGTTACATCGCAATTTTTACAACGCAGGATCCATTACAATGCATGCCTTTACAACGCATGTCATTACATAGCAGATATTATTACAACGCATGCCATTACAACGTAAGTATAGGTAAGTATATCTTTTTTAAAATAATGTAATTTAGTTAATTTAAGTAATTTAATTTAATTAATTAAATTTTATAAATTTTAAAAAAGTAATTAATTTAATTTAATTTAATTATTGTAATTTAATTATTATTAAAATTGTAATTAATTTAATTTATTTATTTTAATTTAACTAATGTAAATTAATTAATGTTTAAAATGTAAATAATATAATTTAATTTATTATAATAAAGTTAATTTAAATAATTTTAAAATAATAATTAATATAATTTAATTTAAATTAATTAATGTAATTTAATTAATTAATAAATTTTATATAATTTAATTTAATTTTATTAATTTAATTAATTTTAAAAATGTAAATAATTTAAATTAATTAAAGCAATGTAATTTAATTAATTTATTAATTGTAAATAAAATAATTAATTTAATTTAATTTAATTAATTTAATTAATTAAATTTTTTTAAAGTCGTGTTTTTAAAAAAAGTGAACACTAAAAATACCCCTGTACCCCAAAAACCAAACCCAGCCCTAAAACCTAAAAATACCCCTGTACCCCAAAACCCAAACCCAGCCCTAAAACCTAAAAATACCCCTGTACCCCAAAACCCAAACCCAGCCCTAAAACCTAAAAATACCCCTGTACCCCAAAAACAAAACCCAGCCCTAAAACCTAAAAATACCACTGTACCCCAAAAACCAAACCCAGCCCTAAAACCTAAAAATACCCCTGTACCCCAAAAACCAAACCCAGCCCTAAAACCTAAAAATACCCCTGTACCCCATAACCCAAACCTAGCCCCGAACCCTAAAAAACCCCGGTACCCCAAAAACCAAACCCAGCCCTAAAACACTAAAAATACCCAAACACCCCAAAACATATACTCCTATACTCATACTTATTTTTTTTAAATTACTTAAATTAATATATTTAATTTATTTTATAAAAATTACATAAATTAATATATTTATTTATTTTTAATATTAATTAAATTAATTAAATAATGTAAAATAAAATATAAAATAAAATTATATACTTACCTATACTTACGTTGTAATGGCATGCGTTGTAATAGCATCTGCTATGTAATGACATGCGTTGTAAAGGCATGCATTGTAATGGATCCTGCGTTGTAAAAGTTGCGATGTAATGGTAGTGCGTTGTGAAAGTTGCGTTGTAACTGTGCAATACCCTGGTGGCGCCCTTTGCAACGCTGTTTGTTGGTGCCCACCAATGACTGCCTCCACCAGGGATTCCCACACCACCATCCTTTAACATTGCCCCTTAAGTCTTCATAACCACTCTCTCTCAGATGCATTTAATTAGTAATATAGCGCCACTCATACCAGAGTAGGGTGTCAGAGCACTTTTCATCACACATGCATTACACAGAGACTAGACAATAATACGTTTATGACTCAGTGTATAGGAAATGTTGCATAAGCCAGAGGGCTACAAGGTGTAGGAGTGACATGTCATCCATACTCGTAAGCAGTATCGTTTAAGAGTGTTTGGCCTAGAGAAGCACAAAGTCAGAATTTAACAAGCATTTGCAATGCAATAGGTCTCGCATTTACGCAAGTTTAAGCTATTGGCAATGTAAATGACAATGCATTTTATTTATGTTTTGCGTTTTAAAACATAAATAAAAGGCATTGTCATTTATAATACTAATAGCTCAAAGTCACGTAAATGCGAGACCTATTGCATTGCAAATGCTTGTTTTATTACAGTTTTTATTAAAATGCTCAACAATCATATGATTAAACAAGGGACCTACAAACTTGATGTCATGTCAAATCCAGATTGGGGGAATGCAGGTGAGCACTTGATAGCATAGAGTGAGTCAAACATGCGTGCAATCATTATTATACATATTTTATTTAGTTATTTTAGTTATCCCCAAAACCAGATGTACGTGGATCAAAAGTAGAAAACCCTGCTACAGGAACAACAAACCGAGGTCAAACTCCGGCAAATGCTCCACCAAAGCAAGTGTGTGTAAAAATTAAAGGTCTACAGGCGAATGCTACAATACCAAAGGTATCTGACTTTTTATTTGCCTCCTAACAATCAAGGGCATATGTATGTCACAGATTATCATATTTTCAAAAGGGCTTTTCAAAAGCAGGGACATTTTGAACAAAAAGGTAATTATCTCATGAAATTAACCTTTTCTGTCTGCTATACTTTTTGTTTGTTTTCGGAGTATGCGCAACGATGTGTGCTGTCAGCTTTTCACCGATAGGATGTAGAAAGTGTCAGAAAGCAGGCAGGTTAAAAAGAGTTAAAATCTACTTATCCTTTTCATCCTAGTCTGCGGTATTTAGCTAGAGAGGGTACTGCTGTACTGTGATAAAGACCACACTTGTAGTGCTCATACGAATGAATGGGCACTGCTGTATATTTGTGCTAGAGTGTGGTTGCACGGGTCTGTGTTTGTTGTACATATGAATGTTTGTGTGTACTTTTAGATTTCTCAGTGTGTGTTTGCTTTAAAATCTGGGTGTGTGCATGATTTTTTTGAAAATCCGTTTTTATTGATTTTATATGCTTAACAATCTTTACCAACATATGCAGGTTATTTATCAATTATGTAGTGCTATCCTTCAATATCATTCTTTACCAATTTGAACCCTTTTGGTATTTTTTCAAAATAAGTCTCTTGGAGGAGGATCTCAAAACTCACCGTTATAATTGTATAAACCCTGTGCACTTTAGTCCTTTGATGAAAAAACATACCATTTTGCTTGTAACTGGAGAGAATTGTCTTTGAGGAAGACACTTGCAACCCCTTAGAAACTGAAATTGTCTTTAAAGTCTTTCAAATATGGATCAGCATGTAGGTGCTTTAAAAATGGATCACATTACTAATAAATGTCTTAATCATTTGTCTGGAAAAGTAAACTTCCTTCTAATTTTTTACTTTGCTGTGGTTTCGTAAGAGTTCACACACCAGATATTTGTCTAATCAAATGTTCCCTCAGTGGTTGTTAATTGTTCATCTTCAGTGCCTGGTCATGGTTCATCTTTGTGAAGTCCTTTCAATTACATGCATGTGGCCCCTGCTCAAACCCCAAACCATATTTGTATTTCTCCATGCTAAAAAGTATGCACGTTCTCCTGTCCTGTACTATTACAACACTACTGCTTTAGGCATTTGTGAGAGGCTGGCTTAGTATATGGTACTCACTTATGTAGGTTAAGCACCCTCCCTGCACTAATCTAGACAACCCTTATGGTGATGTTAGTGGTCTTAGACAACCGTAGAACACTCTCTAAGTGGTAGCTGTCGTGAGCAGCCTTCAGACTTAGTCCAGAAGGAGTGTACAGCAGCTTTTTTTTTACCAGTACTTAAACTTATGGTATAGGTTAAGTGAAAACGAACCAAACAGTGTAGTTATAAATAGATGTATTTATTATTAACTGTAGGAAGGTGGCTACCTGACTATGGTTACCCCAGATTATTTTGCCTTGTGTTTAGCTGGTTTTCGACTTAGTTGGCCTGGTTCCCTGCTAATCAGGGCCCCAGGCTATCTGCTCTCTCTGTAAAATTGATTCCATGTACCCTAGGTGCATAACTAAATTGGCTTGGGTCACCTTATCAGCCCCTGTACAGAGCACTATAGGTGCCCAGGGCATAGGTGCATCCAAGGCCTACCAGGGGCTGCAGCATATCTTTTGCCACCCCTGGCTGGCTATCCAAAATTGACACAACTGACTGATCACTCAGCTGGGGCAAGGTGGTGTAATCACCCCTTGCTTAGATATAGTATGCCTATATCTAAACCTATCTAGACACATATAAACCTATAAACCACTCCTATGGCAGGCCTTAACAATCCTGGAGGCAGAGTGCGTGGTTTTATGTGAGATGGTGCTCTGGCATGAGCTGAGCCTGTCTGCAGCTATCGGGACCAATTCCCTAAGCTGTTCCGGGATATTGCCAACCCATATACTATTAAGTGCATTATAATCCTCGCGGTTATATGTCAACTTTGGTTTGGCTTTATCAAAACATGTCGTGTAAGGTGTCATACGATTTGGAATACTATCCCCTCGCCAGTCCTGGTGACGGGGGTAGCATTCCACCCCTCTAGAGGGAGACGACATGTTACTTTGCTAAAACGCGGTTGATTTTAAAAAGAGCCTCAGATCCACAAAATGGATGCTTCTGCCACAGACACGAGTCTGACCTCCTGCGGCTGACTGAAACTCAGCCAAGGAGGCCCGGACAAAGGATTTCCTGTCACAGGGAGGTGTCACACCACCCCAGACAGGAGATAGTGGATTGTGGCAGGGAGGTTTGAAAGAAACCAGACACTGCCTGGGGAGCACAAGGCTTCCCCTTGCATAATCCGGCCAAACCGGTTCTGGGGCAGACCAGCCCCAGTCCCAGCGCAGCCTGGACAAAGGGAAAGGGGTGTATCCACCCCCTTCCTGGGTCCCACCCATAGGAGGGGACCTAGCAGGTAATCCAGCCCCCTAGATTGGTATGAGAATGGGAGCAGTGCCAACGCACTCAGATTATCCTGATGAAACACTTGAAATGAAACTCTGGACCCTTTGACATCCTACTTGACGTAGAAGACTGAAGAATCTCCCTTGTGGTCAAGGAGTAACCACCCTGTGCAAACAGGCACCATCCAGCACCTCAGCGTCTGCTTTGTTGCAGTCCCCGCCGGAACTCGAGCAACAGAGATTGACAAGATTAAGCTTGCCTGCCTTCAACCAGCCCGATCCACAGTCCCTGCAGAGCTGAGACCCGTGGAGGTGACCAGAAGCGTGGGGCCCGCCATCTTGAAAAGACCACAAGACGCTGACCGTGCAGCCCACGAGTGACCCGTGAAGCTGTACATCGGGGTTTGAGAAGCCCCATCCCTGAGCCATTTTTGCACCGAAGCTCACCCCTCTACACTCAACGAGTATTGCGTGGGGCCCTTCTGCTTCTTTTGGCTCAATGCGTTGGCTCGGTCATTTGCCCGCTGGCTTGTGGCCCCTGTGCCAACGAAACTTGAATTCCAACTTGTGATTCTGGTTGCTCCAGACTTGACCCCGCTCCTCTGAAAAGGAGCACCCACTCTGACCCTCCTGGTCCGAGTGAGAAGCAATCTTCCAGTCCTGCTTGGATTGCTCTTGCCAAGTGTTGTTTGCTCTGATCTTGAAGCCAACAGCGCCGACGGTGAGAGCTTTTGTGGGACAGCTTCTGACCCGCTCCTGGACATCGCAGATGCCCCAGAACCCACGTGGCAGCGGAGAGAAGCTCCTCAACAACCACCTGATTGCGCCCGACATTGCCTGGTTCCGTCCTGGTTCCACCCTGGACGCTGCTGAGTGACCCAGACTCTGTCCCCTCTGCTTTCAGGTACTTTACGACTCTGATCCACCCTTGGATCACACCGGACACTTCTCCTTCACATCGCCTGCAGCATCTTCAGCTTCAAGCACCAACAACCTGCGTGACGAAACCCGACGCCACTTCGACCCTATTCACCCACTTCCTGTGGGTGAGGTAACTCAGCAACGCCGGTGTTCCCACACTGGTACACACCTCTAGGGTCTGTGTCTAAAGTTTTATCCTTCTAGGTTGAGCGGAAGTATCCTTAAACAGTAACTTTATAACTTTTACGCGCCATTGACTTTGCATTGGTGCATGCGTGTGCTTTAAGCGCTGCACCCGAATTCCGCGGGCTTTTCCCGACTTCAGCATTGCTAGTCCCGACTGCTCCCAGCGATTCCCTAAGCCCTAGGCCTAACCACTGTTCGATTGGTATCTCTTATACCACTTTCTTAATATATGGTTTGAGTGGCCACCCGCCCTCATCCATAATTGTGCAACTTTCATATGTTATACTGTGCTTTTGTTTAAACGCTTGTGCCCCTTTGCTCATAAAGAGTACTGGGGATTATTTTAGTAATAAACACATATCTTTTTATAATATATACTTGTGTGGTGTCCTTTCATTTGATATTACAGGATTGTGATTGGTAAAACAGCTCGCTTAACACGACCTCTTGAGTTTAGCCTTTCAGGCTGCTTAGTCCATGCAACCCCTAGGATAGCTTGTCTATAAGGTTGACTTACAACCAGACACCATAAGGGATTGTTTGGACTGATACAAGGTGTTTCCAGAATTGGAAACATCATATATCAGGCCAACTTCTCACATTGGTATGCAGCGGTGCGGATTTGAGCTTGCTGTTGTTTTACCATTGCAATCTTTTTTTATCAAATTGAAAGATCACATCAAGTACCTTAGGTACATATAAACAAAAGCTTAGCATATTTAAGTTCTACTGAACTCAGTAGTTGTAGATTAAAGGGATTAGCACACCCTGACTACAACTCACTAGCAAGGTACAGTAGGAAAACACTTAGTGCAGGTAAGTGCACCACTTGCACCTCACTAGCAGTCATGTCTGACACAGGTGTAGCCTCTGACTCACAGCCTGTGACAGTTGACCAGACCAAGGCAACTTCCAGATATGACACCCTCAGCCACATAGACCTGAGTACCTTGTGTACTGTAAGGGGGCTGAAAAAGGGTCACAACCCTACCATTCCTAAACTTATAGCCATCCTAGAGAAGGGTGACCTTGAGCAAGCTAGCATAGCTCCCTTAAGATCAGGAGATAGAGTGAAACCCCAAGAGAATGAGAATAGCACCCCAGAGAATGAGGTGGACCCTGAACCAGATAATGATGAAGATTCAGATCAAGATCAAGGGGATATCCAGGTACATGTGGGGAGGCTTAGCAAACCAACTTGGACCTATTTGGAAATGGAGAGGGCCAGCACCTCCCCAGAGTACAAAGCAGAACTGTTCCAGGCAATAGAAGGGTGAGATCTCCCTCAGTGGATTCTCACATTTCTAGTGTCTCAAGAAACTCTCAAAGGGGAATGACTTCCCCCCAGAGAAGAGATCATAAGGTCAGGATGAGAGCTGTAGAACTCCAGATAGAGAGGGAAGAGTTAGCCCTGGCCTAAGCTAAACTTGCTTTAGCAAGGTAACAGAAAATGTGTGGCTTAGATGCCACTGGTGGCAGCAACAATATTCCTAGAGAGAAAGACAGGTCCTATAATACTAGAAACCTGACAAATATTGTGCCCCCTACACAGAAGGGGATGACATCCACAAGTGGATAACTGCTCTTGAGAGAGCCTGCATGGTACAGCAGGTTCCTGAGGAACAGTGGGCAGCAATCTTATGGTACTCCTGTTCAGAGAAAGGGAGAGATAAGCTCCTCACTGTCAGACATGAGGATGCTAAAAACTACAAAGTCCTGAAGAGTGCTCTAATAGATGGGTCTGGCTTAACCACTGAACAGTACAGGTTGAAGTTCAGAGACACCCAGAAGACACAGACATAGGACTGGACTGATTTTGTAGATTGTGCTACTAAGGCTCTGGAGGGCTGGCTACATGGCAATAAAGTACATGACTTCACAGGATTGTATAATTTGATTATGACGGAGCAGATCCTAAGTAATTGTCAGAACCAGCTCTTACACCAGCACCTGGTGGACTCAGATTTTACCTCTCCCCAAAAATTGGGAAGGAGGGCAGATAAATGGGTCAGAACCAGGATTAGGCCTAAGAATCAGGACAATAACCAGAAGAAGGAGTCTACCAAGCCTCAAGATAAGGGTGGGGATAAAAGTAAAGAAAAGACTTCCCCAGGGCCCCAAAACTCCAAGGGTGGGGGTGGGTCCCAAGACACTTTATCTACCCAGAAAAAGCCATACTGTCATGTCTGTAAACAGACTGGCCATTGGAAATCAGACAGCTGTTGTCCAAAGAATGGCAATAAAGAAAATATACCTCCAAAGCCAGCTCCAACACCTCCTGTTACTGTCAGCAGTAATCCCCCAGGAAGTGGGAGCACACCCAGGAATCTGGGTGGGTTTACTTTTGGAGCACAGGTGGACCCTGGCCTATCCAGGTCCCCATCCCCAAATGATCTTGTTTATGAGGCTGGCATGGGGTTTGCCAACTTCTATGATTGCCCAAATACCTTGAGCAAATATAGACAAGAACCCATCATCAATGGTTTGAAAGTTGAAGCCTTTAGAGATACAGGGGCTAGCATCACCATGGTGGCTGACTGCATAGTCCCCTCTAAGCAGCTTTTACCTGGTGCCACATACCAGGTGACAAACATTGATGGAATACAAACCAATCATCCCATGGCAGTAGTAAGTCTCAGCTGGGGAGGTGTCACTGGCCCAAAGAGAGTGGCAGTGTCACCAAACTTGCCTGTAGACTGCCTACTAGGAAATGATTTGGAAATCTCAGCCTGGGCTGAGGTTGAACAGGAAATCCATTCTAAAATGGTAAATGTCACTGGAAAGGTTAGTGGGGCTGTAATGGCTACAGATCCAATTCAAGATGTCCTTCCTGAAAAGGTTGGTAGGGCTGTGCAAGACTCAGCCCCATCTTTAGCAGAAGCTCTTCCTAAACAGAATAGCAAAGCTGTTATGATAACAGGAGATACCCAAACTGAGTCTCCTCCTGAAAAGGTTGGTGGGGCTGTGATGGCCACAGCCCAAACTCAAACAGATATGTGTGTTGTGAAGCCTGAAATGATGGATCACTCCACCCAAACTGAGAGCATGGAGGAGGAAGAGACATCTCCCCCTCACTAGACATTAGGACAGGATCAGCCTCCTCAGGGAACTGATCTTACCCCTGATGAAGGAACTGCCCCAGAGGTTGTTAGGCCTGGCCTGACAAAGCCTCTAATGGCAGTGGACCCTTCTCAGGTGGGACCCAGTCTGGAGCAGGTATCCTGCCCCTCTCTACCTTGCCTTAGTCAGCCCAGGGCTGCAGAGGACAAGAAAGACAGTGAGCCCCAAAGGGCCCCCTGTCAAATAAAGCACCCCCATCAACAGATTAGGGGCACCGAAACTAGTAGCCCTAGTAAGGTGAAAACTTTAAAATCTCCTGAGGGAGCCCCCTTAAAAGTAGTTAGGGACCTCCCTACAGATGGATTCTGTTGGGCACAGCCAAACCTGGGACCCAAAGGGCCCAAACCTGAACTGTCCCTCCAGTAAGCCAGAACAAGGGACCCAGCCTCCAGCTTTAGGTAGCCAGAGGTTGACCCTGAGAGCACAGTGCAACTCAGTTGAAGAAAGAAAGGCACACATGGTGGAAGATAATTGGAGGAAGCTGAGCCCTAAATTAGTGGAGCCTCACTTCAATACTCCATATCAAAACCAGCCTTTTTTCTTGCATAAACACACCCAAGGTAGTGATTCCCTATGGTGGAGACCCTCTAATACCCCAAGGGTGAGGGACTGCTTAGTGGACCATGAGACAGGGGGTACCCATGCTAGTGCAGGTACTTCCTTATATGGCCACTCAGGCAATATAGGCTTACCTGGACAAGGATAGCCTTATCTCCTTTCGTTTGGGGGGGGTTGTGTAGGAAGGTGGCTACCTGACTATGGTTACCCCAGATTTTTTTGCCTTGTGTTTAGCTGGTTTGCGACTTAGTTGGCCTGGTTCCCTGCTAATCAGGGCCCCAGGCTATCTGCTCTCTCTGTAAAATGGATTCCATGTACCCTAGGTGCATAACTAAATTGACTTGGGTCACCTTATCAGCCCCTGTACAGAGAACTATAGGTGCCCAGGGCATAGGTGCATCCAAGGCCTACCAGGGGCTGCAGCATATCTTTTGCCACCCCTAGCTGGCTATCCAAAATTGACACAACTGGCTGATCACTCAGCTGGGGCAAGGTAGTGTAATCACCCCTTGCTTAGATATAGTATGCCTATATCTAAACCTATCTGGACACATATAAACAATAAGCCACTCCTATGGCAGGCCTTAACAATCCTGGAGGCAGAGTGCGTGGTTTTATGTGAGATGGTGCTCTAGCATGAGCTGAGCCTGTATGCAGCTGTCGGGACCAATTCCCTAAGCTGTTCCGGGATATTGCTATACCATATACTATTAAGTGCATTATAATCCTCGCGGTTATATGTCAACTTTGGTTTGGCTTTATCAAAACATGTCGTGTAAGGTGTCATACGATTTGGAATACTACCCCCTCGCCAGTCCTGGCGACGGGGGTAACATTCCACCCCTCTAGAGGGAGACGACATGTTACTTTGCTAAAACGCGGTTGAGTTTAAAAAGAGCCTCAGTTCCACAAAATGGATGCTTCTGCCACAGACACGAGTCTGACCTCCTGCAGCTGACCGAAACTCAGCCAAGGAGGCCTGGACAAAGGATTTCCTGTCACAGGGAGGTGTCACCTCACCCCAGACAGGAGATAGTGGATTGTGGCAGGGAGGTTTGAAAGAAACCAGATACTGCCTGGGGAGCACAAGGCTTCCCCTTGCATAATCCGGCCAAACCGGTTCTGGGGCAGACCAGGCCCAGTCCCAGCGCGGCCTGGACAAAGGGAAAGGGGTGTATTCACCCCCTTCCTGGGTCCCACCCATAGGAGGGGACCTAGCAGGTAATCCAGCCCCCTAGATTGGTATAAGAATGGGAGCAGTGCCAACACACTCAGATTATCCTGATGAAACATTTGAAATGAAACTCTGGACCCTTCGACATCCTACTCGACGTAGAAGACTGAAGAATCTCCCTTGTGGTCAAGGAGTGACCACCCTATGCAAACAGGCACCATCCAGCACCTCAACATCTGCTTTGATGCAGTTCCCGCCAGAACTCGAGCGACATAGATCGACAAGATCAAGCTTGCCTGCCTTCTACTAGCCCGATCCACAGTCCCTGCAGAGCTGAGACCTGTGGATGCGACCAGAAGCGTGGCGCCCGTTATCTTGAAAAGACCCCGAGACGCTGACCGTGCAGCCCACGAGTGACCCTTAAAGCTGTACATCGGGGATTGAGAAGCCCCGGGCCTGAGCCATTTTTGCACCGAAGCTCACCACTCTACACTCAACGAGTGCTGCGTGGGGCCCTTCTGCTTGTTTTGGCTCAACGCGTTGGCTTGGTCACTTGCCCGCTGGCTTGTGGCCCCTGTGCCAATGAAACTTGAAATCCGACTTGTGATTCTGGTTGCTCCACACTTGCACCCGCTCCTTTGAAAAGGAGCACCCGCTTTGACCCTCCTGGTCCGAGTGAGAAGCAATCTTCCAGTCCTGCTTGGATTGCTCTTGCCAAGTGTTGTTTGCTCCGATCTTGAAGCCGACAGCGCCGACGGTGAGAACGTTTGTGGGACAGCTCGTGACCCGCTCCTGGACGTCGCAGATGCCCCAGAGCCCACGTGACAGCGGAGAGAAGCTCTTTGACAACCACCTGATTGCGTCCGACATTGCCTGGTTCCGTCCTGGTTCCACCCTGGTCACTGCTGAGTGACCCAGACTCTGTCCCCTCTGCTTTCAGGTACTTTACAATTCTGATCCACCCTTGGATCACACGGACACTTCTCCTTCACATCGCCTGCAGCATCTTTTAGTTCAAAGAAAAATTTATTAAGATAACTGAATAATGGCAACATAATATACAGAGAGAAAACAAGCACCAACAACCTGCGTGTCGAAACCCGACGCCACTTCGACCCTATGCACCCGCTTCCTGTGGGTGAGGTAACTCAGCAACGCCGGTGTTCCCACACTGGTACACACCTCTAGGGTCTGTGTCTGAAGTTTTATCCTTCTATGTTGAGCGGAAGTATCCTTAAACAGTAACTTTATAACTTTTACTCACCATTGACTTTGCATTGGTGCATGCGTGTGCTTTAAGCACTGCACCCGAATTCCGCGGGCTTTTCCCGACTTCAGCATTGCTAGTCCCGACTGCTCCCAGCGATTCCCTAGGCCCTAGGCCCAACCACTGTTCGATTGGTATCTCTTATACCACTTTCTTAATGTATGGTTTGAGTGGCCACCCGCCCTCATCCATAATTGTGCAACTTTCATATGTTATACTGTGCTTTTGTTTAAACGCTTGTGCCCCTTTGCTCATAAAGAGTACTGGGGGTTATTTTAGTAATAAACACATATATTTTTATAATATATACTTGTGTGGTGTTCTTTCATTTGATATTACAGGATTGCGATTGGTAAAACAGCTCGCTTAACACGACCTCTTGAGTTTAGCCTTTCAGGCTGCTTAGTCCATGCAACCCCTAGGATAGCTTGTCTATAAGGTTGACTTACAACCAGACACCATAAGGGATTGTTTGGACTGATACAAGGTGGTTCCAGAATTGAAAACATCATATATCAGGCCAACTTCTGACATTGGTGTGCAGCGGTGCGGATTTGAGCTTGCTGTTGTCTTACCATTGCAATCTTTTTTATCAAATTGAAAGCTCACATCAAGTACCTTAGGTACATATAAACAAAAGCTTAGCATATTTAAGGTCTACTGAACTCAGTAGTTGTAGATTAAAGGGATTAGCACACCCTGACTACAACTCACTAGCAAGGTACAGTAGGAAAACACTTAGTGTAGGTAAGTGCACCACTTGCACCTCACTAGCAGTCATGTCTGACACAGGTGTAGCCTCTGGCTCTCAGCCTGTGACAGTTGACCAGACCAAGGCAACTTCCAGATATGACACCCTCAGCCACAGAGACCTGAGTACCTTGTGTACTGTAAGGGGTCTGAAAAAGGGTCACAACCCTACCATTCCTATCCTGATAGCCATCCTGGAGAAGGATGACCTTGAGCAAGCTAGCATAGCTCCCTTAAGATCAGGAGATAGAGTGAAACCCCAAGAGAATGAGAATAGCACCCCAGAGAATGAGGTGGACCCTGAACCAAATAATGATGAAGATTCAGATCAAGATCAAGGGGATATCCAGGTACATGTGGGGAGGCCTAGCCAAACCAACTTGGACCTACTTGGAAATGGAGAGGGCCAGCACCTCCCCAGAGTACAAAGCAGAACTGTTCAAGGCAATAGAAGGGTGAGATCTCCCTCAGTGGATTCTCACATTTCTAGTGTCTCAAGAAACTCTCAAAGGGGAATGACTTCCCCCCAGATAAGAGATCATAAGGCAAGGATGAGAGCTGTAGAACTCCAGATAGAGAGGGAAGAGTTAGCCCTGGCCTAAGCTAAACTTGGTTTAGCAAGGGAACAGAACATGTGTGGCTTAGATGCCACTGGTGGCAGCAACAATATTCCTAGAGAGAAAGACAGGTCCTATAATACTAGAAACCTGACAAAGATTGTGCCCCCTACACAGAAGGGGAGGACATCCACAAGTGGATAACTGCTCTTGAGAGAGCCTGCATGGTACAGCAGGTTCCTGAGGAACAGTGGGCAGCAATCCTATGGTACTCCTGTTCAGAGAAAGGGAGAGATAAGCTCCTCACTGTCAGACATGAGGATGCTAAAAACTACAAAGTCCTGAAGAGTGCTCTAATAGATGGGTTTGGCTTAACCACTGAACAGTACAGGTTGAAGTTCAGAGACACCCAGAAGACACAGACACAGGACTGGACTGATTTTGTAGATTGTGCTACTAAGGCTCTGGAGGGTTGGCTACATGGCAGCAAAGTACATGACTTCACAGGATTGTATAATTTGATTATGAGGGAGCAGATCCTAAGTAATTGTCAGAACCAGCTCTTACACCAGCACCTGGTGGCCTCAGATTTGACCTCTCCCCAAGAATTGGGAAGGAGGGCAGATAAATGGGTCAGAACCAGGATTAGGCCTACGAATCAAGACAATAACCAGAAGAAGGAGTCTACCAAGCATCAAGATAAGGGTGGGGATAAAAGTAAAGAAAAGACTTCCCCAGGGCCCCAAACCCCCAAGGGTGGGGGTGGGTGTCAGGATCTGCCAAAGGCGCCTACCTAAATACTGAACTACATCTCCCAGAATGCCTGAGAGGGGGCGTGGTGCTATATAAGCAGGGTGAGCCCTTCCCACTCTGTTCGTGATTTTGTAACAGCAGTGCTTTGGTTTGCATCGGTTGTGTGCTGTGTTTGTCTTCTTTCTGTACTGAACAGAGAGAGTTTTGTTCCCTTTCACCAACGTGTCCTGTGCGAGCGGAGCAGGAGACGCGCCTTGGAATGTGGATTACTCGAGTCATTACCGAGTAGCGCGTGGGTCGCGCATCTTGTTTGTTACTTCCCCTGGCGTTCCAGTTATCTGCTTCTTGTTTGAGGCAAGGAAGGAGAGGAATACTAACAATCGAAGAACGAACAGAGAATAAGCAGCAACAGTACTGTGAGTTATTTGAGCTGCGCATGATTGCTAACGCGTTGCTTGAACAGTATTGCAGGTTCTTCCTAAGTGGCTAATGTGGCACGGCGAAGTGCAAGTTCAGGCGAGGCTGTATCCTGCTGTGGGATTTTGTTCGGATATAAAGAGAGAGCGGAGTGTAGTGGGGGCCATTCTCCTGCATACTACCGTTACGAAGATAGGCACTAGTGTCCGCAAAGTTAATTGCCAAAGCGGAAGGTAGTGGGGTAAGCCTACACCTTGCCGTGTTTGGAGCTTCGGTACCTAAGGACTTTGTGCTTGTGGATTTGAGAGCGGAAGTCTGTAGTAGGACGCTACGCCTTACCGTTTCCATTAAGGATTATGTTTGTACATTCCTAAAGGAAGGATTTGTCTTTCAAGAGACTGACTTTTGTTTTGGATTTACATTTGTGGTTGGAGACATATACACGTTTATTTTTGAGCACAGAAATAACACAAGGCGGGGTATGTACGAATCCTCTAGAGGGAATTGAATACATGATCTTTGGGTTAGCTGGGAGTAACTGGTGTTTTTGTTCCATAGGGACTATCGTTGCAGTTATTCATATTTGATATACAGGGAGGAGGTGGAGCGCAATTCTTCAGGAAAGGTGAAACTCTTAATTCCACGTAGTGAGAATGAAATGAGAGTAGGATTTCCCTGTGGACATTTATAACCTGTATGCCTGTTGTTTTTGTCTTTCAGCCATCCCTTCCCTGCAGTCCCCTTCCGTCCCCTCCTTGTTCTGTTTCCTTTTTTATTCCCTCGCTCTATCACTCGAACCGGCTGTGTTATTCGTACCAGCGTGTTGGTGAGATAGGGAGGTGGAGTTATATGTACAACGATCGGATCCGGCAGCGTGGAGTCTGACAGTGGGTCCCAAGACACTTCATCTACCCAGAAAAAGCCAAACTGTCATGTCTGTAAACAGACTGGCCATTGGAAATCAGACAGCTGTTGTCAAAAGAATGGCAATAAAGAAAATATGCACACAACAGACGATGAGAGTAGGGTCTAAGGGCGAGTTTACCGACCGACCAGGTACATGCCCCAAGATACAATATTATCACAACAAAATATACCTGGGGGTCACAAAGGGGAGTCAAAACAGAATGGATCACAACACCAATACTACACAAAAGACACCAGTGAGAAAGTCATCTATATTAGTGAAATGCAGCCCAAGTAGAGGCTCAAGAGCATATGGAGAAATAGTTCCCATCAGAAGCCACACTGTACCGCCCTCTTTCTCATCATTTGGGTTCTCCTTACCCAGGAGACAGAACGGCCGGTCAGATGTTACCGTAACCGATATTTGTGAGATAAGGGGTGGTGTATAGAGTACAAAAATTAACGTGGCTACTGAAAAAAGCAGTGTTGCAGTGATAAGAGTGTTAAGTGAGGGGAAATACAATAAAATTAGGTGATCAGGTAGACAAACAACATTTATTCGTGTCTCCCAATCCCTAAGGTTTAAAAAGCAAATGTGAGTGTGGGTTTTAAATAATCACCATACTCAATCGTGGTCAACATGTTTCTGCATTATATTGAACATAGTTTCGAAATGCATTCTTCAGGACCGGAAATATAAAAACACTGCTACTGAAATTGAAGAATTAAGAACAATATCACCTGAACTTCAGGTACATACTCAACCGTATACTGTTGTGTCGCACGGCATTAGATCCACACAGAAAGACAAACAAATAGAAAAAGAACATGAATATGTCATATTCCCATGAGTTATATACTGTGATGAATGCACATTCACATGTATAGGGACAAACATTGTCAATTAACAAACTCACCCAAATTTGATGGTTGAGAGGCTTCACCCCACCTGGCTACAGCGCAGGTATGAGGAGCACCGCTCTAAAAATAATTCATAAATAGCATCTTTAGAGCAGAAAAACAAAAAAGAAAGTGAGTTTATAAGGTGGCAGATTACTCAGTATCTCTACAGAGTCCACGTTAGTGAAAATGTGGGCCATCCCACCAGTACTCGACTCCATCAGTCCAACAATGGCAGACCTAGTCAAAGACCAAGTTAAAATAAACGTCAATATTGTAAAACGTTAGGCGTTATGAGTAATTGAGCTATTTCGCTGGTCGAATAAATATACTCCTTAAGTGTCAACCTGATCGCTTTCAGGCATCGCGCTTATGGTATAATTGTCATAATTGTCAGCGCGATGAAAAGCAGGTAGCCACAGTGCGCGATGAAAAGCAGGTAGCCACAGTGTGCAATGGGCATTCCAGCGCGAAAAAACGCCGATCCACATAGTAGCGCGATTGGTTTCTAGCAGCGCGTTGTCAATCAGGCAGCGTGCTCATGCCAAACGAGCGCTCGCTTACCTGTCCGTCGGTGTCTCCTGGCAGTCAACTGTACTGTCTGGGGGGGCACCAACGCTTCTCAAAGCAGGACTAATATGCACTTCCTCGTTTCGCAAGTCGGCAGTCACGTGGTGTGGTCACGTGATCACGGGCATGCTGGGATATGTAGTCCCAACAAGGAAAAGTGCATATTATGGACAACCAGGCGGATTGGTCTATGCGCAAGTTGTATATAGAGGTTCAAATAGGCGACCAATAGCAAAATGGGGGTGCTGAGAGGCAAAGCAAGAAAACTAGCGAAAACCCATATCATTGACTGCTTAAGGGTTCATATTGGGTAGGAAGACATTGGTTACAAGGACATCCAAGGGATAGGTTCGTTCAGTCCCTCTTTGTCACTGTTCATGCGGTACACCCACTTTTGTTCAATTTTGAACAAGAAACGGCTGGTGTCAGTGCAGGATAGGGGTATTAGTGGTTGTTCCAGGACAGTCCAACAAAAATCTTCAGGGCCATGTCCCTTTTCCAAAAAGTGTGCGGTGAGACGGGTAGCTTGTTTTTTACATCGCACTGTACTTTTATGTTCTTGAATCCTTGTCCTGATTTTCCGGGTCGTCATGCCGACGTATCGTAAAGAGCATGGACAGGTTATCAAGTATATAAGATTACTGCTGTTGCAGTTAGTGAATCTTTTCTGTATCCAAGGGCGATTGGTCCCAATATCGACCTCAGTGGATTTTTGGGTTTGGGGACAGACAGTACACGCCCCACAAGGATGGTGTCCAGAAACTGGAGGTAAGTCCCACAACGTACCCACTTGCCTAGGTTCTTTGTTTCGTGGGCGCGTATGGACCAATTGATCTTTTAAGTTTTGTCCTCTTTTGAAGGCAAAAATGGGTAAAGCGATGTCATCATTTCCAGTCTTCAGGATAGACCAATGCTTCTTTATGATTTTCTGTACCTGGTTAGAGCGAGTATTGAAAGTGTTCACAAAGGCAATGCGATTAGTCTTGTCTTTTGGTGGCTGTATTTCCAATAGGGCCTCCCTGTTATTGTTGGAAGCCCTCTTTTTTGATTGCCGAATGATCTTTCTCGGATAGTTCTTTTCACTCAGTTGGGTTTCCAAGTTCTTAGAGTGAGTTTCGAAGGCTTCTTTACTGGAACAGTTCCTTTGTACCCTAAGAAATTGGCCGAAGGGCAGATTGTCCCTCAGGGCTCGCGGATGACAACTGTCATACCTCAATAATGCATTTCTAGCCATCGGCTTCCGGTAGAGTTCCGATTCAATACCATTATTGGTCGCATGTAGCCTCAGATCTAAGAAGGCTAGAGATGTTCTACTGTGTTCGATAGTGAATTTCAAGTAGGCGTTCTTACTATTCAACCAACCATGGAATAGTAGTAAGTCCTCTTCAGTGCCCCGCCACACCACCAGAATGTCGTCTATATATCGTTTCCATATATATAATGACGAAAGATATGGGTTGGTGGGCGCCAAGACCTCCTGCTGTTCAAAGTTGTGGACGTAGAGGTTCGCCAGGCTCGGCGCGAAAACACTGCCCATACTGGTCCCGGATGTTTGCAGGTAGATGGTATCCTCGAAGCGAAAGTAGTTCTCTTTCATCGCAATTTCGGCTAGATGCATGATGAAGCTCGTGGGCGTGATGGATTGGTGATCACTCTGTTCCAGTAGAGCACCTACTACCTCCAGGGTCTCAGTTTTTGGAATGGACGTATATAGAGACTCTACGTCAAATGATACCAGAATATCGGTTCCGATGTCATATTGTATTGTTGGTAATAGTCTGAGGACATCTTTTGTGTCCTGCAGAAAAGTAGGCATCGCCTTGACCATTGGATTCAAAAAATGATCAACAAAAGTTGATAGCGGTTCAAGGACCGAGCCGATACCAGAAATAATAGGCCTGCCAGGTGGCGGCCTCTGGGGTTTGTGCACCTTTAGAAGGCAGTAGAAGTACGGCACTGTAGGATGTTTAGTGATAAGATATTGTCCCTCTTGGGGCGTTATCCAACCCTCTCCGGTTGCTTCCTCTACCAGATTATTGATTTTAATCTGCAATCTTTCTGTTGGATCTTCTCTCAATGGGAGATATGATTTCTGGTCACTCAGTTGCCGTATGCACTCATTTCGGTATGTCTCAGTATCCAAGATGACTGTTGCTCCACCCTTGTCGGCAGGCTTGATAATGATCTTGTCGTTAGATGATAATGAACGAAGAGCAAGCTGCTCGTCCTTTGAGAGGTTCATGAATGGTCTAGTCTCTGTTTTGTAGATACGATTGATGTCATTTTCCACTGCTGCTTCAAAAGTCAGCACCTTCGGTGGTAAAACGGCGGCAGGTGGATTGAAATTAGAAGGTTTTCTCAATCCCGTGTTATTGTCTTCAAGGACAGTGCTTGTGTGTTCTGGTTTAGAAAAGAAATAATCCCTGGATGTTTGGACCTCAATGTCCCCCCCAAATGGGTGCTTTTGGCCCCCCTCCAATGCAACAGGGTCCAGGGTCGTTTCCTTTTTTAGGTTTTGGCCCGAGACGAGGCAGGGGCAGGAGGAGACAAGGAACCACGACACCACGACACCACAGGTTCACTGGAACACGGAAACTCCTCAACAATCGAGAATGGATCTCCGCAGCGGAAAGAAAGTCCCACAGGACACTGCAGGGACCAGCAACCAACAAGCCTCGTGATGAACCTTAGTTCACACACACTCTCTTCCACTGAAGAGCGTCTTCTGAATAAAGGCTTGGGTTTCGTGGCTACTCAGAAAGGGGATCCTTTCGTAGCCCAAATTGAACTGGCTAAGTTTTTCCGAAAGATAAGATTACATTATTTCTTTTCTAAACCAGAACACACAAGCACTGTCCTTGAAGACAATAACACGGGATTGAGAAAACCTTCTAATTTCAATCCACCTGCCGCCGTTTTACCACCGAAGGTGCTGACTTTTGAAGCAGCAGTGGAAAATGACATCAATCGTATCTACAAAACAGAGACTAGACCATTCATGAACCTCTCAAAGGACGAGCAGCTTGCTCTTCGTTCATTATCATCTAACGACAAGATCATTATCAAGCCTGCCGACAAGGGTGGAGCAACAGTCATCTTAGATACTGAGACATACCGAAATGAGTGCATATGGCAACTGAGTGACCAGAAATCATATCTCCCATTGAGAGAAGATCCAACAGAAAGATTGCAGATTAAAATCAATAATCTGGTAGAGGAAGCAACCGGAGAGGGTTGGATAACGCCCCAAGAGGGACAATATCTTATCACTAAACATCCTACAGTGCCGTACTTCTACTGCCTTCCAAAGGTGCACAAACCCCAGAGGCCGCCACCTGGCAGGCCTATTATTTCTGGTATCGGCTCGGTCCTTGAACCGCTATCAACTTTTGTTGATCATTTTTTTAATCCAATGGTCAAGGCGATGCCTACTTTTCTGCAGGACACAAAAGATGTCCTCAGACTATTACCAACAATACAATATGACATCGGAACCGATATTCTGGTATCATTTGACGTAGAGTCTCTATATACGTCCATTCCACAAACTGAGACCCTGGAGGTAGTAGGTGCTCTACTGGAACAGAGTGATCACCAATCCATCACGCCCACGAGCTTCATCATGCATCTAGCCGAAATTGCGATGAAAGAGAACTACTTTCGCTTCGAGGATACCATCTACCTGCAAACATCCGGGACCAGTATGGGCAGTGTTTTCGCGCCGAGCCTGGCGAACCTCTACGTCCACAACTTTGAACAGCAGGAGGTCTTGGCGCCCACCAACCCATATCTTTCGTCATTATATATATGGAAACGATATATAGACGACATTCTGGTGGTGTGGCGGGGCACTGAAGAGGACTTACTACTATTCCATGGTTGGTTGAATAGTAAGAACGCCTACTTGAAATTCACTATCGAACACAGTAGAACATCTCTAGCCTTCTTAGATCTGAGGCTACATGCGACCAATAATGGTATTGAATCGGAACTCTACCGGAAGCCGATGGCTAGAAATGCATTATTGAGGTATGACAGTTGTCATCCGCGAGCCCTGAGGGACAATCTGCCCTTCGGCCAATTTCTTAGGGTACAAAGGAACTGTTCCATTAAAGAAGCCTTCGAAACTCACTCTAAGAACTTGGAAACCCAACTGAGTGAAAAGAACTATCCGAGAAAGATCATTCGGCAATCAAAAAAGAGGGCTTCCAACAATAACAGGGAGGCCCTATTGGAAATACAGCCACCAAAAGACAAGACTAATCGCATTGCCTTTGTGAACACTTTCAATACTCGCTCTAACCAGGTACAGAAAATCATAAAGAAGCATTGGTCTATCCTGAAGACTGGAAATGATGACATCGCTTTACCCATTTTTGCCTTCAAAAGAGGACAAAACTTAAAAGATCAATTGGTCCATACGCGCCCACGAAACAAAGAACCTAGGCAAGTGGGTACGTTGTGGGACTTACCTCCAGTTTCTGGACACCATCCTTGTGGGGCGTGTACTGTCTGTCCCCAAACCCAAAAATCCACTGAGGTCGATATTGGGACCAATCGCCCTTGGATACAGAAAAGATTCACTAACTGCAACAGCAGTAATCTTATATACTTGATAACCTGTCCATGCTCTTTACGATACGTCGGCATGACGACCCGGAAAATCAGGACAAGGATTCAAGAACATAAAAGTACAGTGCGGTGTAAAAAACAAGCTACCCGTCTCACCGCACACTTTTTGGAAAAGGGACATGGCCCTGAAGATTTTTGTTGGACTGTCCTGGAACAACCACTAATACCCCTATCCTGCACTGACACCAGCCGTTTCTTGTTCAAAATTGAACAAAAGTGGGTGTACCGCATGAACAGTGACAAAGAGGGACTGAACGAACCTATCCCTTGGATGTCCTTGTAACCAATGTCTTCCTACTCAATATGAACCCTTAAGCAGTCAATGATATGGGTTTTCGCTAGTTTTCTTGCTTTGCCTCTCAGCACCCCCATTTTGCTATTGGTCGCCTATTTGAACCTATATATACAACTTGCGCATAGACCAATCCGCCTGGTTGTCCATAATATGCACTTTTCCTTGTTGGAACTACATATCCCAGCATGCCCGTGATCACGTGACCACACCACGTGACTGCCGACTTGCGAAACGAGGAAGTGCATATTAGTCCTGCTTTGAGAAGCGTCGGTGCCCCCCCAGACAGTACAGTTGACTGCCAGGAGACACCGACGGACAGGTAAGCGAGCGCTCGTTTGGCATGAGCACGCTGCCTGATTGACAACGCGCTGCTAGAAACCGATCGCGCTACTATGTGGATCGGCGTTTTTTCGCGCTGGAATGCCCATTGCACACTGTGGCTACCTGCTTTTCATCGCGCACTGTGGCTACCTGCTTTTCATCGCGCTGACAATTATGACAATTATACCATAAGCGCGATGCCTGAAAGCGATCAGGTTGACACTTAAGGAGTATATTTATTCGACCAGCGAAATAGCTCAATTACTCATAACGCCTAACGTTTTACAATATTGACGTTTATTTTAACTTGGTCTTTGACTAGGTCTGCCATTGTTGGACTGATGGAGTCGAGTACTGGTGGGATGGCCCACATTTTCACTAACGTGGACTCTGTAGAGATACTGAGTAATCTGCCACCTTATAAACTCACTTTCTTTTTTGTTTTTCTGCTCTAAAGATGCTATTTATGAATTATTTTTAGAGCGGTGCTCCTCATACCTGCGCTGTAGCCAGGTGGGGTGAAGCCTCTCAACCATCAAATTTGGGTGAGTTTGTTAATTGACAATGTTTGTCCCTATACATGTGAATGTGCATTCATCACAGTATATAACTCATGGGAATATGACATATTCATGTTCTTTTTCTATTTGTTTGTCTTTCTGTGTGGATCTAATGCCGTGCGACACAACAGTATTAGGCATGAGCGAATTTTGCGGATCTCGCGTTCGCGAATTTTGCGGATTTGCGGATTCGCAATCCGCAAAATCCGCGAATTCCCGCGAATTTGCGGATTTTTTTTTTTTTGTGTTCGCCCGTGTTTCTGCCAGTTCGCGAGGGTTTTTACAATTTCGCAATTTGCGAACTTACCTGTCGGGTCGCAAGTTTTGCGAACTTGTTGTTTCTACGTGTCCAGCCTGTTTGGGACACTCTTCTTCATCACTGCCACTCTCTGTCACCACTGCCACTCTCTGACTACTCATGCCACCCTCTGGCCCACCCATGCCACCCTCTGTTTCATCATCACACCCTCTGGTTGTCCAGTGTACATTATTTTCGTCAAAGCAAAGCACACCTTCCCTGCCTCAAGTGACCTGAATTAATTTGGGGCTGATTAATGTGTCACAGAATATTTTTTTAGCTGGCACCTGCTTCCTTAGTGCGCCCTGATTAGTGATCTTTTGCACTTGCTAAGTGCTTTCATTGTTGCAAAATTAGTTACAACACCTGCCCTGCCCCAACTGACAATAATGAATTAGGGGCTGATTAATGGATTTTAACTTCCAGCCTGGCTCCTGCTTGTCTCCCTTAGCTGTAATTCAGGACCTTTGTGGCATATGTGTAACTATTCTGAGGTTCAGAGCAGGGTCACATAATAGTTTCAACTGGCAACTGAACTCTGGAGGGGCCCCTCAGGAAGCACTACAGGAAATGGCTACTAATGATGTGCCTGAACTTTTGAACCTGGTAAGTAGTTACTTTCAGTTTTGCTAAAATCGTATTTCTGCAATTTTGCACTTATTCGCGGGGCGCGAACTCACGCGAACAGTGCGAGCAGTGCGAGCAAAATCCGCTGCTCGCGGATTTGCGGATTTTGCGGGAAATTCGCAAATCTCGCGGATTGCGGATTTCCCGAAAATCCGCAAAATCCGCGAGCGGAACGGATTTTCCGCCCACACCTAAACAGTATACGGTTGAGTATGTACCTGAAGTTCAGGTGATATTGTTCTTAATTCTTCAATTTCAGTAGCAGTGTTTTTATATTTCCGGTCCTGAAGAATGCATTTCGAAACTATGTTCAATATAATGCAGAAACATGTTGACCACGATTGAGTATGGTGATTATTTAAAACCCACACTCACATTTGCTTTTTAAACCTTAGGGATTGGGAGACACGAATAAATGTTGTTTGTCTACCTGATCACCTAATTTTATTGTATTTCCCCTCACTTAACACTCTTATCACTGCAACACTGCTTTTTTCAGTAGCCACGTTAATTTTTGTACTCTATACACCACCCCTTATCTCACATATATCGGTTACGGTAACATCTGACCGGCCGTTCTGTCTCCTGGGTAAGGAGAACCCAAATGATGAGAAAGAGGGCGGTACAGTGTGGCTTCTGATGGGAACTATTTCTCCATATGCTCTTGAGCCTCTACTTGGCCTGCATTTCACTAATATAGATGACTTTCTAACTGGTGTCTTTTGTGTAGTATTGGTGTTGTGATCCATTCTGTTTTGACTCCCCTTTGTGACCCCCAGGTATATTTTGTTGTGATAATAAAGAAAATATACCTCTAAAGCCAGCTCCAACACCTCCTGTTACTGTCAGCAGTAATCCCCCAGGAAGTCGGAGCACACCCAGGAATCTGGGTGGGTTTACTTTTGGAGCACAGGTGGACCCTGGCCTATCCAGGTCCCCATCCCCAAATGATCTTGTTTATGAGACTGGCATGGGGTTTGCCAACTTCTCTGATTGCCCAAATACCTTGAGCAAATATAGACAAGAACCCATCATCAATGGTTTGAAAGTTGAAGCCTTTAGAGACACAGGGGCTAGCATCACCATGGTGGCTGACTGCATAGTCCCCTCTAAGCAACTTTTACCTGGTGCCACATACCAGGTGACAAACATTGATGGAATACAGACCAATCATCCCATGGCAGTAGTAAGTCTCAGCTGGGGAGGTGTCACTGGCCCAAACAGAGTGGCAGTGTCACCAAACTTGCCTGTAGACTGCCTACTAGGAAATGATTTGGAAATCTCAGCCTGGGCTGAGGTTGAACAGGAAATCCATTCTAAAATGGTAAATGTCACTGGAAAGGTTAGTGGGGCTGTAATGGCTACAGCCCCAATTCAAGATGTCCTTCCTGAAACGGTTTATTTATATTTTATTTATTATTAATTTTATTAAGCGCACAGCTACCCAAAGGTTTCCCGGCGCTGACCAATAAGGTATGGAAATTACAACAATTACTGGTTGAATAGCCATGCTTTCAAATTCCAGCGGAACTTCAGATAGTTGGGCTCAGTCCGAAGACAGAGCGGAAGAGAGTTCCACAGGGACGGACCTAAAAAGAAAAATGAGCGGCCACCCATTCTTGCTCTCTTGATCCTAGGAATCAGAAGCTTGGATTGGAAGGATGATCTGAGAGTACGGGAAGGGACATAAGAAATTATAAAAGATTTAAGGTATTGTGGGGCATTGCCCGCAATGATTCTGTGTATAAAATGGTTGGTAGGGCTGTGCAAGACTCAGCCCCATCTTTAGCAGAAGCTCTTCCTAAACAGAATAGCAAAGCTGTTATGATAACAGCAGATACCCAAACTGAGTCTCCTCCTGAAAAGGTTGGTGGGGCTGTGATGGCCACAGCCCAAACTCAAACAGATATGTGTGTTGTGAAGCCTGAAATGATGGATCACTCCACCCAAACTGAGAGCATGGAGGAGGAAGAGAAATCTCCCCCTCATCAGACATTAGGACAGGATCAGCCTCCTCAGGGAACTGATCTTACCCCTGATGAAGGAACTGCCCCAGAGTTTGTTAGGCCTGGCCTGACAGAGCCTGTGATGGCAGTGGACCCTTCTCAGGTGGGACCCAGTCTGGAGCAGGTATCCTGCCCCTCTCTACCTTGCCTGAGTCAGCCCAGGGCTGCAGAGGACAAGAAGGACAGTGAGCCCCAAAGGGCCCCCTGTCAAATAAAGCACCCCATCAACAGATTAGGGGCACCAAAACTAGTAGCCCTAGTAAGGTGAAAACTTTAAAAACTCCTGAGGGAGCCCCCTTAAAAGTAGTTAGCGACCTCCCACAGATGGATTCTGTTGTGCACAGCCAAACCTGGGACCCAAAGGGCCCAAACCTGAACTGTCCCTCCAGTAAGCCAAAACAAGGGACCCAGCCTCCAGCTTTAGGTAGCCAGAGGTGGACCCTGAGAGCACAGTGCAACTCAGTTGAAGAAAGAAAGGCACACATGGTGGAAGATAATTGGAGGAAGCTGAGCCCTAAATTAGTGGAGCCTCACTTCAATACTCCATATCAAAACCAGCCTTTGTCCTTGCATAAACAAACCCAAGGTAGTGATTCCCAATGGTGGAGACCCTCTAATACCCCAAGGGTGAGGGACTGCTTAGTGGACCATGAGACAGGGGGTACCCATGCTAGTGCAGGTACTTCCTTATATGGCCACTCAGGCAATATAGGCTTACCTGGACAAGGATAGCCTTATCTCCTTTCTTTTGGGGGGGAGGGGGGTTTGTAGGAAGGTGGCTACCTGACTATGGTTACCCCAGATTTCTTTGCCTTGTGTGTAGCTGGTTTTCGACTTAGTTGGCCTGGTTCCCTGCTAATCAGGGCCCCAGGCTATCTGCTCTCTCTGTAAAATGGATTCCATGTACCCTAGGTGCATAACTAAATTGCCTTGGGTCACCTTATCAGCCCCTGTACAGAGAACTATAGGTCCCCAGGGCATAGGTGCATCCAACGCCTACCAGGGGCTGCAGCATATCTTTTGCCACCCCTGGCTGGCTATCCAAAATTGACACAACTGGCTGATCACTCAGCTGGGGCAAGGTAGTGTAATCACCCCTTGCTTAGATATAGTATGCCTATATCTAAACCTATCTGGACACATAAACCTATAAGCCACTCCTATGGCAGGCCTTAACAATCCTGGAGGCAGAGTGCGTGGTTTTATGTGAGATGGTGCTCTAGCATGAGCTGAGCCTGTCTGCAGCTGTCGGGACCAATTCCCTAAGCTGTTCCGGGATATTGCCATACCATATACTATTAAGTGCATTATAATCCTTGCGGTTATATGTCAACTTTAGTTTGGCTTTATCAAAACATGCCGTGTAAGGTGTCATACGATTTGGAATACTACCCCCTCGCCAGTCCTGGCGACGGGGGTAGCATTCCAACCCTCTAGAGGGAGACAACATGTTACTTTGCTAAAACGCGGTTGATTTTAAAAAGAGCCTCAGATCCACAAAATGGATGCTTCTGCCACAGACACGAGTCTGACCTCCTGCAGCTGACCGAAACTCAGCCAAGGAGGCCTGGACAAAGGATTTCCTGTCACAGGGAGGTGTCACACCACCCCAGACAGGAGATAGTGGATTGTGGCAGAGAGGTTTGAAAGAAACCAGACACTGCCTGGGGAGCACAAGGCTTCCCCTTGCATAATCCGGCCACACCGGTTCTGGGGCAGACCAGCCCCAGTCCCAGCGTGGCCTGGACAAAGGGAAAGGAGTGTATCCACCCCCTTCCTGGGTCCCACCCATAGGAGGGGACCTAGCAGGTAATCCAGCCCTCTAGATTGGTATAAGAATGGGAGCAGTGCCAACGCATTCAGATTATCCTGATGAAACATTTGAAACAAAACTCTGGACCCTTCGACATCCTACTCGACGTAGAAGGCTGAAGAATCTCCCTTGTGGTCAAGGAGTGACCACCCTGTGCAAACAGGCACCATCCAGCACCTCGACATCTGCTTTGTTGCAGTCCCCGCCGGAACTCGAGCAACAGAGATCAACAAGATTAAGCTTGCCTGCCTTCTACCAGCCCGATCCACAGTCCCTGCAGAGCTGAGACCTGTGGACGCGACCGGAAGCGTGGGGCCCGTCATCTTGAAAAGACCACGAGACGCTGACTGTGCAGCCCACGAGTGACTCTCAAAGCTGTATATCGGGTTTTGAGAAGCTCCAGCCCTGAGCCACTTTTGCCCCAAAGCTCACCCCTCTACACTCAACGAGTGCTGCGTGGGGCCCTTCTGCTTCTTTTGGCTCAACGCGTTGGCCCGGTCACTTGCCTGCTGGCTTGTGGCCCCTGTGCCAACGAAACTTGAAATCCGACTTGTGATTCTGGTTGCTCCAGACTTGCAACCCGCTCCTCTGAAAAGGAGCACCCGCTCTGACCCTCCTGGTCCGAGTGAGAAGCAATCTTCCAGTCCTGCATGGATTGCTCTTGCCAAGTGTTGTTTGCTCTGATCTTGAAGCCGACAGCGCAGACGGTGAGAGCCTTTGTGGGACAGCTTGTGACCAGCTCCTGGATGTCGCAGATGCCCCAGAGCCCATGTGGCAGCGGAGAGAAGCTCCTCAACAACCACCTGATTGAGCTCGACATTGCCTGGTTCCGTCCTGGTTCCACCCTCGTCACTGCTGAATGACCCTGACTCTGTCCCCTCTGCTTTCAGGTACTTTACGACTCTGATCCACCCTTGGATCACACCGGACACTTCTCCTTCACATCGCCTGCAGCATCTTCAGCTTCAAGCACCAAGAACCTGCGTGACTAAACCCGACGCCACTTCGACCCTATGCACCCGCTTCCTGTGGGTGAGGTAACTCAGCAACGCCGGTGTTCCCACACTGGTACACACCTCTAGGGTCTGTGTCTAAAGTTTTATCCTTCTAGGTTGAGCGGAAGTATCCTTAAACTCTAACTGTGTAACTTTTATGCACCATTGACTTTGGATTGGTGCATGCGTGTGCTTTAAGCGCTGCACCCGAATTCCGCGGGCTTTTCCCGACTTCAGCATTGCTAGCCCCGACTGCTCCCAGCGATTCCCTAGGCCCTAGGCCTAACCACTGTTCGATTGGTATCTCTTATACCACTTTCTTAATATATGGTTTGAGTGGCCACCCGCCCTTATCCATAATTGTGCAACTTTCATATGTTATACTGGGCTTTTGTTTAAACGCTTGTGCCCCTTTGCTCATAAAGAGTACTGGGGATTATTTTAGTAATAAACACATATATTTTTATAATATATACTTGTGTGGTGTCCTTTCATTTGATATTACAGGATTGTGATTGGTAAAACAGCTCGCTTAACACAACCTCTTGAGTTTAGCCTTTAAGGCTGCTTAGTCCATGCAACCCCTAGGATAGCTTGTCTATAAGGTTGACTTACAACCAGACACCATAAGGGATTGTTTGGACTGATACAAGGTGGTTCCAGAATTGGAAACATCATATATCAGGCCAACTTCTCACATTAACACTCACAAACACAATGTATTATCTCCTATCCAGAGATACAACACAATACACACAATACTTTGTCAATAGAATACATTAACAGCACAAAATACACAGTGGTCCTCAGGGGGGACCAAACCATATACTCAAATAGTGGAATGTGAGCCATGAACTAAGTTGAGAATGGACCCAGAAGACGTTGAAGAGCCAGTGAATATCTAGGTACCCCACGAAGGTTGTGCGCAGTGTGGGGACATGACCGCATGCTCAATGTTATTCAACAGGTAAGTTGCGGTTGCAATTTGTATAGAAGGACACTTCCCAGCGGACCCTAACGAAATCCCGTGGAAGATGGAAGGTTGAAGAGTCACCCCACCATGAATACCCCAGGAACCAGGATACCTACACCAGAGAAGCTGAGTGCGTAGGTACGAAGTGACGTCGGAAACCGCCGTAGACCACAATGGAAGAATTGAAGAAGATGCCGCTGGCAAAGAAGGTGAAAGTGTCCGGTGGAACCCAAACGTGGATTCAAGATGAGAGGTACCTGCAAGGAGAGGGGACAGAGTCTATGCCACTCAGAAGTGACCAGGAGGCATGGAAGACGAATGCCCACTGATTTTAGAGATGCAGGAGAGTTGACGGTGACCTTGAAGTTAAAGCTGTATGGACCAGGCAACGCAGAGGAGGACCAGGAGTCATGCACGAGCAGTTCCACATTGGCTGTCAAGAGCCAAGGGGTCAGTGTCCGGCAGGGCCATCAACAAGCCTTAGCAATGGCAACCAACATGGTTGAAGAAAAAAGTGCACTGGTCCAAGTGATTCACCACAAGCAGGTAAGTCAGAGCAAGCTCAAGCAAGTATGGGAGCCTACAAAGAAGACCCTCAAGAGGACCCAAGGGCCGAAGGCAGAGGAGTCGCAAGAGGACTTCGAGCAGCTCACCAAAAGATGAAGACCAACGGTGCAAAGGATGCAATGCAGGCAATGATCTTGGCTACAAGAGATGCTTGAGGTAGGAGCTTCTTGGAGCCTGAAGATCTCTGGAGGAGAGATTCAACAAACCTTGGCAACTGCAAGTCGACCTGGTGCACAGTGGTTTGGTTCCAGCATTTCCGACAAGGGATACTGGCATTAAGCTCAGTGAGAAGGCAGTGCAGTCCTCTAGGGAGTTGCAGAACCACCACCTGTGTTGCTGAGCCTTTCAGAGTCCATGAGAGCCAGAATCAGCAAACCAGTCAGGTGCGTTGCAGTGCCTGCAGATGCAGGGGAGTGACTCCTTCACTCCCAGGGAGATTCCTTCGGGTGTCTTGGATGTCCCCAGGTCTTCTGAAGAACCTGTATGGAGCACAGGCAGACATTGCAGCAGACTTGCAGGAGCAGCAGGAGTCTTCCCAGTTGCAGTCTCGGTTCCCAGCGCGAAGTTCAGCGAGGTCCAGAGTGCCCAGATGGATGACGTTGAAGTGTTAGTTGATCTGAATCTTGTCAAATGACAAATCTAGGGACCCACCCACAGGTAAGCCCTTAAGTACCCAAAGGAAAGGGTTGGAATGATTCAGGGAACCCTTCCAGAAGAGGGGCTGGACAGTGGGGAGGATACTCACATGTTCTTTGTCCAGTTTCAGGGCCAGAGTGGGCGCTTATGGCTCCCTAAACTTGTTTGGACTGGAGTATGCAAGGAGGGCACTAAATGTGCCCTTCAAACAGTCTGAGTGGCGTTGTCAAGTGCCCCCATCCTGTCCCAATATACTAAGCTCTGTCTGGGAGGTGGTCACACCTCACTGTGACAGGATACCTATTGTCCTGCCTTCCTCTGCTCAAGCTGGGCTCAGCAGCAGGTTGGCAGAATTGTGTCTCTGGTCAGCAGCAGTCATAGTTTGCTGTCCGGGTCTAGAAGACTGGTACCGGGAGCACTGAGGGCCTCCCAGAGGAGCTCTACAGTGCATGCAATCTTACTTCCCACACCGTTTACAGTGTGGCGGTATGATTCCAACATGTTTGATACCAAACACAACAGGGTTAGATACAGTCAGTTTAGGGATGGTCATCACGTAATGATGCATAGCCACTCTATGTATCTTAAATGCTGATGCACTTACAACTCAGGAGAATGGACTCCGAAGGTTGCAGGGGTGTCCTGCTCATTCAGGGGCACACTCACACTTAGAACCGAGAACCCTGCCTTCAGGATTGAAAAGTGTAACTGCAACAAATGATGGACGGAATGCTGAATGATTCAGAGATTCTCCCCCAGTCAAGAGATCTGGGTTAAATCCATTGTTCTTTTGCCCACTATGTCACCCCAGTTTGGACCCCGACATATGCAAATCAGTCTTGACCCTGTGCCTCATGGGAACAGTCCAGCCCGAACTGCCAAGCCAAATCCTCCCTGGACCGGAAACAAGCATCCTGGGACCGGTTTCAGGGTATGTCACCCTTCATCACCCAGGCTAGCTTGAATCCAGTGGCCTGGGGTGAATATATGACATTGTTTTGCATTCTGTCCATCAATTGTTCTTTTTGCATTCAGGATTGAAAGGCCTGCCTTAAGGGTGACTTATAGGTTTTTTAGAGCAGTGACACCAGATATAAGGAATCTTATATCTGTTGTAAGTGGTGCAAGCACCAGCTTACACAGGCTGCAATAGCAGGCCTGTAATCACAATGTGAGTTGTCTCTCATGGGTGGCATTATACATGCTTCAGCCCGTGGGAGACCCCTGGTGTACCTATGCCCTGGGTTCCTTAGTACCATATACTAAGGATATATCAGGGTACACCAGTAGCCAATCTGGAGTGCACCTAAGTACTCACCATGTCCAATTTAGGGAAGAAGCCCAGAGACTGGGGTCCTGATTAGTAGGATCCCAGTCAGACTAATTAGTAAAACATAATGACACCAGCAAAAAGTGGGGGTGACCATGAAAGCAGATCCTACCTTCCTACAGCATTTTACTTGGAAATCCAGGAAATAGTTCCTCCTCAGTGATCATCTGCATCTTGTGGTCAAGGAAAAACTTCTCCAACCAATGAGTAATGCCACTCCATAACAATTAATTCTCCCTGGTTCAGTTTTGTCAATAAGTTTATGTGGCAAAGTTGAAGCTCTCCAAATGGTGCCAAATCTATGGAGTCCATTTCAGGTAAAACAATTACATACAAGTCGTTCTACTATATGAAAATGTTGGGAGCCCAATTGAAAACAGTGTAGTGCTCCGGGCTTCTAATGGCCAGTAGAAGCCTGGGGCTCCAACATCCCAATGTTGGTTCAAAGCTGTTGTTGTGAACAAAGGCTTCTCGGAGCTTGAGAGGATTTCATCCCCTCGGGCTCCATGAGGTCTTTGTTTTATTTGTTAGAACATTCTGTCCTCTAGTGGTGTAATGTTTAATAGCCTATTAGCCCTCCGAACCTGGGCTATACCAACATTAAGGTCCTGCTCCCTTGTTGAAGGCCATGCCTTCGGATCAGGCCTTTATCGCCAGATTGGCCCTTTTATGACCAGCATAGCCAGCTAGGGCAGGCTCTAAGGCTATAGTAGATGCACCATACAGATTGAAAGAAATACCTTCACCAGCCAAAAATTACATGATACTTCTCAGAAAGATGAGGCCTAATGTATATCTCATCACCAGAGCGTAGATTCCAAGACCACACATCATATAGCACCAAAAAAAGAACTAGATCAGAAATACAAAGCAGCACCTTGCCATCAGCCATATTACCCAAAAGGTTTCATGAATAAATTGTTGTGTGTGACTGATACTTGGATGAATGAATTTACTTTGTTACATGGAGAAGATGACTTTTGAGTAAATGGGTAGATTGTGTGAATTAGAGGTGGATTTTTGCAACAACGGTGGATGAAATTACTTTTCAGTAAAGGATAGATGACCGTCTGCTAATGGATGTAATTCAATGACTCAAGGAAATCTGTAGTTGGAGTATAGAAAGAGGCCCCAGCAACCAGCAGCACTATTCAATTATTTTTTGATGCAGGTGGGAATTAACTGAGTATTTTTATTTGCTTCACACGAGCTGCAGTAAAATGAGGAGAAGGCAGTGGGCATTGATCGCTCTGAATACATTTTACAATACTGAGATGCTTTTGGCTTTCCACTACAAAGCAGGGGGTCAGTCACAACACAACAATATAAAAACATACCACCCATAAAAATCAGATATTATTTTTCTCTTTATTACTATACAACACATTCATGGCTGATGTACTGTATTACATGAAATGACCACTTATTTCAGTACTGTCCTATTTTGTCACAGTTTGCTGCTCTACAGAAAATACATTACTTAAACACCAAGGTAAGTTGATATGGAGGTACAGCCACGCATAGGATTTGTGTTTGTGAAAAGTTTGATTTCTATACTGTGAGGAGGAAAACTAAATAAAGTCAATAAGGTACAGAGAAAACAAGGCTACAGCACACAGAACCATGTAGACATCGGCACACCTCCTGGCGACGTATGCTCTCTGGTCCAGCTGCCTCGGCCCTTCCCAGTGGAACTGTTTCGTAGGAGATCCGGTAAGTAACCAATTCCAGAGTCCCTTCTTTCAGAAACAAGTATGTTCAAAGGTATTTGCTTTAGCTTCTTGACTGGGCAGTGGTGGACTGGTACACTGGGAAACTGACAGATTTACTCAAAGACCGCAGTTGTATGACAGCCATCAAGGCAGATTCACAATCGTTCCAAGACAAAAATCAAAAACTTCTACTTTCCCAGTAACAGCTCTTCCAGATCACCTTGGGAATGCTCAATGATCCTCAATGTGCCTAGTAGGGTTACAGTTTGTGACGTGCACAATAAAACTAATCAAATATGATCTGAAAGTGAGAACTGTTCTGATTCGCCGAGCCCGAGATCCTTGCTTCATGGCATAATAAGGCATCCCCTTACACAGGTTGGAGCCGAGAGAAAGCTGAGTAGCATTTTCTGCAGATATACCTCCTTTTGCAACAAATACATTTGTAGCTGTTTATGTAGCTGATCTAATTTGAGAATGTAACTCTTCTTCAGGCCAGTCCTACGTAGCGGGTTTATTTCAAAGCGACAAGTCTCTATCAGATTTCCGGGTAAATTCTGACTTACTAAATCAAGGAAATGTATTGCCCGAAGATTGCATATACTTGAGAATCCCTTTAAAAATGTCCTCTTAAGAAGGTCTTAGTTACCCTCCTACTGCCCTATGAATGACGCTCATCGATTATTGACAGCACCCCCAGCTTAACGCAGAAGCTGCCTTGGATAAGGCGAATGCAGAACTAAGGGGGCGTGAGTCTGGAAAATAACACTTTTAGATGTTGGCGAAGGTGAGGGTCTAAGAAAGACAGGAAGTGGCGGGAAGGCCATCACAAATGGGCCCTACCTCCCGTTCTAGCAAGTTGAAGAGGCACTGGCTACAAACCTGCATAATTCAAGACACCACAAATTAGGACATCAGGCAGATATCCCATCAAATTTTGATTCAGTCAGAAAGAACAAGAAGTCCCTATGTAAGTACAATACCTCTGGGTGGTATGTTTCTTTGACTTTTAATACATACACAGATGCTGCTATCATACCCCGACGAATGATTTCTGGGGGAAATGGTGAAATCATATTTTCTAACAATGTTTTGGGGAATTTAAAGATAATTCAGTTTGTTGTTCCAGTTGACATCTTTCCCTGAAAGGGCGATCAGATGCTCTTTGTTTTTACTTTAAAGGAATGTTGCTCAGATACCCACAGAGCTAAGACACAAACAGGTAAAATGCAGGCAGAAAAAGCGACAACTTTTTGAAAAGCACTCCAAGTACGTGTATATTTATTTTTACACTTTTTTGGAAATCAGATTTCTCCTGCCTGGGATTTCATAGTTGATAACAATGTTCGGTGTATTAAAAAAAAAAATTAACAAGCATCCTATTTTATTACTCTTTCAAACCAGTGAGGTGGTGATCTAAATTTCTATGTCTAACTTTCATTTTTGCTGTCCTTCCAAAAGGCTTTTTTTTTATCTTGCTCAGTCATCCTTTAGCACGTCGCCACCACCATTATGGAGCTTATAATCATCCTGCCGATGGTCAGAAGGTATGCAAACAAGCCCTTAGGTTTCACAAGTGAGGGGTATTTTGGTGTTCACAGTCAGTTTGCTTGGGGCACCCAGTGCGTTAAATGAGCTGGTACTGTCCGGTACTGAGTACCGGTACTTTTTTATTTTGAGAGGGAGAGTACCTACACTTCTCAAGAAAATCGTAATATTTTTAATTGGAAAGGACCAGCAATTCTCAGAAACAAGCACTTCTATTTCTCCATTTCAAGCACTGGGGACACCCATGGCACTTGAGTGGACAAAAAACGATTTCAGTGTCAAGCACATGTGGTCCTGGCCTGAAAAGGCACTTGAAAGCCACTACTTTTTGAGGGTTTATCCAGTGTGCAATGCAGAGGGAATGGAGCTGAGGTCTGCAGAGCAGTCTTTGCACTGTTCCTGAGCAGCATGAAGAGGGACTCGTTTATCACACCACCTCTGCCTCCTTTGCCTGGGACCTTTTAAAGGATGATGGTCTCAAATACTGGTATTTTTCATGCAACCCTGATTGGTGTTTAGAAACGGTGTTCCGGCTCATTGTACAGTGCCTGAATTGTTAATCCAAGCATTTTTCCCAGCAGGATGTGGTCAGAGAGGCTTGTGGACGAATGACCGGAAAAACTTAGCATAAGAACGAGAAATAAAACGGAAGACTGCAGTGAAAATGAGAGGGAAATTGTTAACACAAAAAAAAAGAAAAAGTGGCAAAAAACAATCAAGCAAATTAGAAAGATGCAAGTCAAAATGTTGATTTGCCACAGTAGGTGGAGTTGTATGTGTTGGTTGCATGTTTAAATTAGCCACTAGTTGCAGGCTGACATTGTGGTAAGATGCTGGGCCACGAGGGAAAAAGGTATTGCTAAATTTCTTTAAACTTCTACACACACTTCAAAACAAACACATACTTTTTCCTGAGTACTACCTACATTTTAAGAAGACAGGGAAGACAGAGAGCCATCTTGGATGAGTGGTCTTAGTGCCAGTGAAACACTAGACAGCTGAGGGTAATCTGCTATTATATCACTGACAGCATCTGACCCGCATGGCACAAGCAGGTGAACCACACATCACAAACAGCTGTATGACACAGCAGCAGTAGGTGCCCCAGACAGCAGAAGGGAAGATCTGACCACCAGCAGGCAAACCACGCTTCGCCAACAGGTTTATCAGACATAACTAACACACAAACCATGTCTCAGCTAAAGGTGCATCGTATATCAGTAGCAAGCATGGCACACATCCCCACAGGATGTATCACAAAATCTACAGCTATTTCCCACATTATCAGCGGGGATGTCATTCTTCAGCAGCTGGCACATAATAAAACATTGCAAACACAAGTTGATGATGGGCGGCTTGCTGAAGCTTTTCAGGCACTCACCCCCAGCCACAGATCTGGGTTGAATCCATCATCGTCCTTTATCTCACTCCGCCACCCCAGTTCAGACTCGGCTATATGCAAATCAGTCTGACCCTGTGCCACATGGGAACAGTTCAGCCCAAACTGCCAAGCCAGGTCTTTCATGGACCGGAAACAAGCATCCTGGGATTGGTTTAGGGGTATTATCCATCATCCCAATATGTTTACATAATAAAACATTATCATCAAGTGTAGCACATTTCCTCAGCAGGAATGCCACCTACCATCCGAAGAGTGAAGTGCATATCAGCAGGAAACACATCACACATTATCATCAGATGTACCACATATCACTAGGAGGCATATAGCTCATTCCCAGGTGGTTTATCACACAACTGCTGCAGGTGACCCACCAGCAGCAATTGTATAACACCTGACCCCAGGTGTATACCACATCAGCAACTTGCATGCCACACATCACCAGCAGGTGTATCAGGCATATGCAGCATGCATAATATCACAGATCAGTAGCAGGGGTATCACATAGCAGATGAAGGGACACGACAACACCAAATGCCGTATCACACGCCATCAGTTGTGCTTGGGCAGCAGATGATGTGAACACTTTTAGCACCTGCTTACCGGCAGCAGCAGCTCCACGAATCTAACACCCACACAAGCATCCGTAGCTGGCTACAGCAGTCACCATGTTTGCCAATGTTATACTTTTCAGAAATGAGAAACACCAACAGAAATTGGACAACACAGGAATAAATAACAAGTGGAAATGAAAGAAATAAAATATAGAGATAGAAATCAATGAGAAAAAGATAGTAAAGGAAAAAGATGTGGACAGAGAGTTTCCTTTTGAATCCCATTTATTACCAACGTTGTGAATTCTACTCTCAGTAGGCCTTCTTGGAAGTTATCCTTGACTCTCAGCAAAACCTTGGCTTGGCTTTTGTGCCAAAGACATGACAAGGCCAACCAAATGTTTCCATCTGCCTGAAGCCCTGCAGAGGCACCTCACTCAAGGTGTTCCATTGTTCATGGAGACACCTTCGACTCTTTGTGGTTTGTGATCAAGCGCCGAGTAGTTGGAAGCCCTCTGTGACACCCTCCTGAATCAAGATCCCGCGGTTACCCACCGTCCTTACCACACAGAGACGACTTCAGTTGCACCAGAAACAGAGAAGTGACATACATTATTTACTAGAACACAACATTATTTTCAACAACAAATGTTCAGAGATATGGGAGTCACACTTCACATACACAGTACTGGAGAAGGGCACATATTGTGGCCACAGACACAGTGTAAAGGGATTTAGGGAGGGGGGCCATCTTCCTTTAGTCTCCCTTTCTGGGCCATTCTCAACTTCTTTTCTTCTTTCAAACATCACGCAATGTGGTCCATGGGTCCACTGCAGTCATCAGCTCCTGCCCAAAAAAAGATGGAAATCAGTGGCATTTAGTTGCATATAACACCGAGGACTTTACAGACAAATAATAACACTCTGGTGCCCATGCATTTCCGGTGCTTTTGGGTGCCCACATTAAGGTCTGTGTGGTAGGGGTGGGACAGGAATTACCCAACATGATGATCCTCATCTGAAGGGCAAAGTGTGTAAAAACGTTGTGTACAAAATAAAGTAACTATAAGTTCAAATCTCTTGTACACAACATGATAAAGACAAGAAGCCTGGGGCGGCTCCTCAATTTGAGCAGAGGAGCATCACCCCAGAGCTGAAAAAATAAAACAATAATAAAGTTTATTTATTGCAGTTTTATTTTCGCTGCAACACGTCCTGAACTGTATGGATGGGGCGGGGCCAGCACTTCTGAATGGCAGCATTAGGGAGCTGTGCACTTTAAAACGTGCATGTCTCTTTGGCTGGCCATCTTGGGACAGGCAACCAGACATGCGCATTTTAAAGTTCTCTAACCCAGCTGAAAGCGCAGGCTTCCAGTGTTTTTAGGAGCGCTGAGAAAGGCTGATTTATCCAATCCTGACAGTGCTTATATGCTGTGAAATCAGCGTCAGGATTGGGTAGTGCAGTTTATTGCATCTGGAGCTTCCTGGAAGACACCTGAGGAAGGATGACGTTGCGCTACAAAGGTAAGTGAATTTATTATTTTTTTGTGTGCACCCCTGCCTCACCACCCCCGGTACAAGGCAGCCACCACTGCAAGAAGCCTGAAAATAAATGACATGTTATATCGAACTTGGCAGAATTAGTAAGTATGACATCGAGTACATCCAGCTTTTTTTTAAGTTCCTGCATGAGAATGCTGCTCTCTGAGAAAGCAAGGCAGAAATTAGGTAGATTGAAAAGCGGAAGGCTGCCTGTGGCATCAAATCCAACCTCTGTGACTAATGGAAATTGATTAACCTTGAAACCCATGAAACCCATTTCACAGTCGATAATACATATATAACAACTGATATTGATAACATGAACCCTGGTGTGCGAGTCCCTTTCTTTGTGCAAACTTGCCCACGGGATTTCTGAATATATATATATATATATATATATATATATATATATATATATATATATATATATATATATATATATATACATATATATAAATAAAATATACATACATAAAAGGTCAGCAAAGCATCGCTAGTATATACCTATTGCATGTACAGTGTGCTGTGAAGCCCACTCAGATGGGTTGGAGGTGAGCTAGAGGAACACAAACAAGCTGCAAAAAATACTGAACCCCCCAAAGTTAAAAGTTGTGGGTCTGTGGGTCTGGCCACGTGGAGTAGGCAGTCGATGTGTGATCTGGTGGCTAAGTTATAATGAGGTATAGCAGTCAGGTTGCGACAGCCTTATGTTTTATTTGATATGTGATTGTGGTTAAGTTGAGATGTGGCTTAGAGGTAGCATTGATGTGTTGCCTAATGGTTGGATTTAGTGGTTAGGTTGTTATGTGGTCTACTGGTTAAGCCGAAATTTAGCCTGGTGCTTAAGTTGAGTTGTGGTTTAGTAGTTAAGCTGAGACATGCCCTAGTGGTTAATTGAAGTTGGAGTCTGGTGGATGAGATGTTCTGTATTGGTTGCATTCAGATGTGACCTAGGGGGTCATTTAGACCCTAGTGGATGGCTTGTTAGTAGCCACCCCACAGTGGACCATCCATCCTACTTAGAGATCCTCCACCTGCCTGGTGGCGTCTTCATGCTGTGAAGGGAGCTGTAGTGACTCTCTTCATACCACTGAAGGTTATCCAAGCGGATATCATGTTTAAGGCGCCCAATTGGCAAACAATTTTCTTTAGAGAAAATAAACTCTCAAAGCAGAAGTTTGTTTACTCTAAACAAAATGCAAATAGCCCTGACACGCGGGGAGTTTTCTCCCTCCGCATGGTCCCATTCTGCATTTCCCCTGCCAGTGTCTGCCAGGCATCGCAGGGGAAATGAATGACAGCTGCCCCTATGGCAAGCGGGCCTGCTGGTCAGAAGTTTACAATGGTGAATACCTGGCACTTCCCCACACTGTACATTTAGCTACTGAACTGCAAGGCTGGGTCTGCGGAAGCACTGCTGATTTACAGAGCCTGTCTCTAAATTGCGTTTAAGGGGAGATGTACGTAAGTGGCCTGCTGGTTTCACTGAGTTGTGAATCAGTAGTATGGTGAAATGTGGAGCAAAATGTGCACCCGTAAACCGGGTATCCCTGAAGTCGATGCACAAGAGCCTGTTGCCCCTTGTGTAGTAAGGAACTAGACCTGCAGTACCACAAACATCCTAGAAGGCCAACAACGGAAGCACACTTGTTTCCTAATCAAAACCTTAGTGCAAGTCCCAATTACTTTCCAGACAAATGTCTTATGCATGAGCTGGGACGGGAACGTTAGCAGTAGTAAGGCAATGCAAGAACCTTTTGTGGCTCAAGACATGACATCTAATCACTGAAGGGCTTTGATTCTGGATAGGGTGCAACTCACCTGCTACAGAAGAATCTTTGCCCTACTCGAATGAACAACATGTGCTCAAATTCACTTACAATTCTGCCTGATTTCACAGCATCTGATATTGAACGCAAAATGTTCAGCCCACTGCCTAAAGGCTAAGCAAGCACAGACTGACATATTAATACATAACATATGAAAGGTAATAAGCTCCCCACAGTCCGGATATCATCAGTATTTTGCCACCTCATTGGCCGAATTGTAGGCACAAGACATTTGACCAACTAACCTCCCAGCTGCCTAGACATCCAAGCTACTATTAAAACAGGCAAAATAATTATCCATGTGCCCGGTCACTGAAGGGAAAGAGTCATGGTAGCTGGACTGCCACGCTCGATGAACCAGGTGTTCTTCCAAACTATGTTTCCCAATCGCTTGGTAAGGAAATGAAAAAACACCTGATGAATCTAAGATTTGGACTGATCCTCTTAAAAGTGTATTGGTGCGGCCAGAAGGAACCCAGTGAGATCTGGCAATGCAGCCTTAGTGACAGGGGAGTCGAATCCTTGACTCACATTCTCTGCATTTGTGAACCATTAATTCTGTATATACGATTCTGGTGGTGTCCAATATTTTGAGCATTAAATATTCAGACATGACACAACACCATGTAATCCTGTTTGAAAGGTTAATCCACACATATATCTGATCCCTTTCTGGAATTTATCACAGTTACAACTTCCTGGACTGTTCCCATGAGGCACAGGGTCAGACTGATTTGCATATGGCCATGTCTGAACTGAGGTGGCAGAGTGGGCTAAAGAACGGTGATGGATTAAACCCAGATCTGTTGACTGGGTGTGAGTGTTTAATTGGTTCAAATGCTCCGTCCATCACCACCCCCTTTTGTACCGCTTTGTTCGCCATAAGTTGGCAGGGTATGCTCAGACGTGAGTCCCTTGTTCACTTTGCCACTTGATTCAAGCAAGCCTGGCTGAAGACGGGTATATTGCCATCCTTTACAGGGATACGTTAGTGTGTAAGGTTCAAGATGGAGGGTTGAGCGACTGCGAGAGCTGTCAGTTCTCCCTACGTCTGTCGCCTACGGCGTCCCTAGCTGGCCTTCTTATTTACCGCCCCCCTGGGACTATGATTTAGAAAAGGGGGTGGTGATGAACAGAGTGTCTGAGTTAAACAGACCACTCTTACCCAGTCCAAAGATCAGGGCTTGATCCATCACCGTTGTTTATCTCACTGCCCCATCCCAGCTCAGAACCTGGCTATATGCAAATCAGTCTGTCCCTGGCCCAGTGCATCATGGGAACAGGGCAGACTAAACTACCAAGCCAATTCTTCACCAGAAAGGAGACAAGCTACCGGGGACCGGTTTCTGGCATTTCAGCCTTTTTCGGCCCGGCTTGCTTGAATCCTGATGGAGCAGTGAGAAAGGGACTCATGTCTGAGTATACCCTGCCACACCTATAGTGGCCAAAAACGATTTAGAAAAGGGGGTGGTGATGAACAGAGTGTCTGAGTTAAACAGACCACTCTTACCCAGTCCAAAGATCAGGGCTTGATCCATCACCGTTATTTATCTCACTGCCCCATCCCAGCTCAGAACCTGGCTATATGCAAATCAGTCTGTCCCTGGCCCAGTGCATCATGGGAACAGGGCAGACTAAACTACCAAGCCAATTCTTCACCAGAAAGGAGACAAGCTACCGGGGACCGGTTTCTGGCATTTCAGCCTTCTTCGGCCCGGCTTGCTTGAATCCTGATGGAGCAGTGAGAAAGGGACTCATGTCTGAGTATACCCTGCCACACCTATAGTGGCCAAAAACGATTTAGAAAAGGGGGTGGTGATGAACAGAGTGTCTGAGATAAACAGACCACTCTTACCCAGTCCAAAGATCAGGGCTTGATCCATCACCGTTATTTATCTCACTGCCCCATCCCAGCTCAGAACCTGGCTATATGCAAATCAGTCTGTCCCTGGCCCAGTGCATCATGGGAACAGGGCAGACTAAACTACCAAGCCAATTCTTCACCAGAAAGGAGACAAGCTACCGGGGACCGGTTTCTGGCATTTCAGCCTTCTTCGGCCCGGCTTGCTTGAATCCTGATGGAGCAGTGAGAAAGGGACTCATGTCTGAGTATACCCTGCCACACCTATAGTGGCCAAAAACGATTTAGAAAAGGGGGTGGTGATGAACAGAGTGTCTAAGTTAAACAGACCACTCTTACCCAGTCCAAAGATCAGGGCTTGATCCATCACCGTTATTTATCTCACTGCCCCATCCCAGCTCAGAACCTGGCTATATGCAAATCAGTCTGTCCCTGGCCCAGTGCATCATGGGAACAGGGCAGACTAAACTACCAAGCCAATTCTTCACCAGAAAGGAGACAAGCTACCGGGGACCGGTTTCTGGCATTTCAGCCTTCTTCGGCCCGGCTTGCTTGAATCCTGATGGAGCAGTGAGAAAGGGACTCATGTCTGAGTATACCCTGCCACACCTATAGTGGCCAAAAACGATTTAGTAAAGGGGGTGGTGATGAACAGAGTGTCTGAGTTAAACAGACCACTCTTACCCAGTCCAAAGATCAGGGCTTGATCCATCACCGTTATTTATCTCACTGCCCCATCCCAGCTCAGAACCTGGCTATATGCAAATCAGTCTGTCCCTGGCCCAGTGCATCATGGGAACAGGGCAGACTAAACTACCAAGCCAATTCTTCACCAGAAAGGAGACAAGCTACCGGGGACCGGTTTCTGGCATTTCAGCCTTCTTCGGCCCGGCTTGCTTGAATCCTGATGGAGCAGTGAGAAAGGGACTCATGTCTGAGTATACCCTGCCACACCTATAGTGGCCAAAAACGATTTAGAAAAGGGGGTGGTGATGAACAGAGTGTCTGAGTTAAACAGACCACTCTTACCCAGTCCAAAGATCAGGGCTTGATCCATCACCGTTATTTATCTCACTGCCCCATCCCAGCTCAGAACCTGGCTATATGCAAATCAGTCTGTCCCTGGCCCAGTGCATCATGGGAACAGGGCAGACTAAACTACCAAGCCAATTCTTCACCAGAAAGGAGACAAGCTACCGGGGACCGGTTTCTGGCATTTCAGCCTTCTTCGGCCCGGCTTGCTTGAATCCTGATGGAGCAGTGAGAAAGGGACTCATGTCTGAGTATACCCTGCCACACCTATAGTGGCCAAAAACAATTTAGAAAAGGGGGTGGTGATGAACAGAGTGTCTGAGTTAAACAGACCACTCTTACCCAGTCCAAAGATCAGGGCTTGATCCATCACCGTTATTTATCCCACTGCCCCATCCCAGCTCAGAACCTGGCTATATGCAAATCAGTCTGTCCCTGGCCCAGTGCATCATGGGAACAGGGCAGACTAAACTACCAAGCCAATTCTTCACCAGAAAGGAGACAAGCTACCGGGGACCGGTTTCTGGCATTTCAGCCTTCTTCGGCCCGGCTTGCTTGAATCCTGATGGAGCAGTGAGAAAGGGACTCATGTCTGAGTATACCCTGCCACCCTTGCTCATTGCACCATCAGGATTCAAGCAAACCGGGCCGAAGACGGCTGTAATGCCAGAAACCGGTCCCCGGGAGCTTGTTTCCTTCCCAGTGTAAGAATTGGCTTTTGTAGTTTGGTTTGCCCTGTTCCCATCATGCACTGGGACAGGAACAGACTAATTTGCATACAGCCAGGTTCTGAAACTGGGATGGTGCAGTGAGCTAAAAAACGGTGTTGGATCTAGCCCTGATCTCTTGACTGGGTGAGAGCTTTCTGCTTAATTCAGAGACTCTGTCCCTCACCACCCCTTGTTGTAAATATTTTTGTCCACCCTAAGCGTGGAAGGGTATTCTCAGATGTGAGACCCTTGCTCATTGCACCATCAGGATTCAAGCAAACGGGCCGAAGACGGCTGTAATGCCAGAAACCGGTCCCCGGGAGCTTGTTTCCTTCCCAGTGTAAGAATTGGCTTTTGTAGTTTGGTTTGCCCTGTTCTCATCATGCACTGGGACAGGAACAGACTAATTTGCATACAGCCAGGTTCTGAAACTGGGATGGTGCAGTGAGCTAAAAAACGGTGTTGGATCTAGCCCTGATCTCTTGACTGGGTGAGAGCTTTCTGCTTAATTCAGAGACTCTGTCCCTCACCACCCCTTGTTGTAAATATTTTTGTCCACCCTAAGCGTGGAAGGGTATTCTCAGATGTGAGACCCTTGCTCATTGCACCATCAGGATTCAAGCAAACCGGGCCGAAGACGGCTGTAATGCCAGAAACCGGTCCCCGGGAGCTTGTTTCCTTCCCAGTGTAAGAATTGGCTTTTGTAGTTTGGTTTGCCCTGTTCCCATCATGCACTGGGACAGGAACAGACTAATTTGCATACAGCCAGGTTCTGAAACTGGGATGGTGCAGTGAGCTAAAAAACGGTGTTGGATCTAGCCCTGATCTCTTGACTGGGTGAGAGCTTTCTGCTTAATTCAGAGACTCTGTCCCTCACCACCCCTTGTTGAAAATATTTTTATCCACCCTAAGCGTGGAAGGGTATTCTCAGATGTGAGACCCTTGCTCATTGCACCATCAGGATTCAAGCAAACCGGGCCGAAGACGGCTGTAATGCCAGAAACCGGTCCCCGGGAGCTTGTTTCCTTCCCAGTGTAAGAATTGGCTTTTGTAGTTTGGTTTGCCCTGTTCCCATCATGCACTGGGACAGGAACAGACTAATTTGCATACAGCCAGGTTCTGAAACTGGGATGGTGCAGTGAGCTAAAAAACAGTGTTGGATCTAGCCCTGATCTCTTGACTGGGTGAGAGCTTTCTGCTTAATTCAGAGACTCTGTCCCTCACCACCCCTTGTTGTAAATATTTTTGTCCACCCTAAGCGTGGAAGGGTATTCTCAGATGTGAGACCCTTGCTCATTGCACCATCAGGATTCAAGCAAACCGGGCCGAAGACGGCTGTAATGCCAGAAACCGGTCCCCGGGAGCTTGTTTCCTTCCCAGTGTAAGAATTGGCTTTTGTAGTTTGGTTTGCCCTGTTCCCATCATGCACTGGGACAGGAACAGACTAATTTGCATACAGCCAGGTTCTGAAACTGGGATGGTGCAGTGAGCTAAAAAACGGTGTTGGATCTAGCCCTGATCTCTTGACTGGGTGAGAGCTTTCTGCTTAATTCAGAGACCCTGTCCCTCACCACCCCTTGTTGTAAATATTTTTGTCCACCCTAAGCGTGGAAGGGTATTCTCAGATGTGAGACCCTTGCTCATTGCACCATCAGGATTCAAGCAAACCGGGCCGAAGACGGCTGTAATGCCAGAAACCGGTCCCCGGGAGCTTGTTTCCTTCCCAGTGTAAGAATTGGCTTTTGTAGTTTGGTTTGCCCTGTTCCCATCATGCACTGGGACAGGAACAGACTAATTTGCATACAGCCAGGTTCTGAAACTGGGATGGTGCAGTGAGCTAAAAAACGGTGTTGGATCTAGCCCTGATCTCTTGACTGGGTGAGAGCTTTCTGCTTAATTCAGAGACTCTGTCCCTCACCACCCCTTGTTATAAATATTTTTGTCCACCCTAAGCGTGGAAGGGTATTCTCAGATGTGAGACCCTTGCTCATTGCACCATCAGGATTCAAGCAAACCGGGCCGAAGACGGCTGTAATGCCAGAAACCGGTCCCCGGGAGCTTGTTTCCTTCCCAGTGTAAGAATTGGCTTTTGTAGTTTGGTTTGCCCTGTTCCCATCATGCACTGGGACAGGAACAGACTAATTTGCATACAGCCAGGTTCTGAAACTGGGATGGTGCAGTGAGCTAAAAAACGGTGTTGGATCTAGCCCTGATCTCTTGACTGGGTGAGAGCTTTCTGCTTAATTCAGAGACTCTGTCCCTCACCACCCCTTGTTGTAAATATTTTTGTCCACCCTAAGCGTGGAAGGGTATTCTCAGATGTGAGACCCTTGCTCATTGCACCATCAGGATTCAAGCAAACCGGGCCGAAGACGGCTGTAATGTCAGAAACCGGTCCCCGGGAGCTTGTTTCCTTCCCAGTGTAAGAATTGGCTTTTGTAGTTTGGTTTGCCCTGTTCCCATCATGCACTGGGACAGGAACAGACTAATTTGCATACAGCCAGGTTCTGAAACTGGGATGGTGCAGTGAGCTAAAAAACGGTGTTGGATCTAGCCCTGATCTCTTGACTGGGTGAGAGCTTTCTGCTTAATTCAGAGACTCTGTCCCTCACCACCCCTTGTTGTAAATACCCCTGGGACTATGGGCAATTTTATCAACTCCTTTCTCAAAACGGTCGCGCTCCTTGCCTCCTCTACTGCCAACTTTGTGGCATTGGGTGATTTCAACATTCACTTTGACGACCCCTCTTGCTCTCTGGGTGTAGATCTTCAGTTCGATCTCAAGGCGTTTGAGATCAGCCTAGCCAACTCGGGTGCAACGCATGCAAAGGGACACCTGCTTGATCCTATATTCTCAAACTCGGTTCGCCTCAAAGTATTGCCCGCGCTGGCTCTGCCCTGGACAGACCATTTTATGGTCCCGGCCCGATGACAGCTTGATGTCTCAGTGGTACCAACCCCCAGGGTATTTACGGTTGAAAGAGCCTGGTCTAGGCTTCCAGTGGACATCTGGGCAACACACTTGGAGTCGTCCCGGCCCCTTTTCGGGTCTGATCCGCTGGTAGCCAATGTGAACCTTAGCACCTGGCTGACTAATTCGCTTGATGCCATTCTCCCGAAGAAAAGATTACTTACCAGGGGTAGAAGAGTGGGATCAGCCCCCTGGTATACACCAGAGCTGAGAACACTCAGGAAGGGCTGCAAGAGGATGGAGCGGATTTGGAGGAAGGACTGGAGTAAAAACAGCCGGACAGAATATCGGGTGGCTCTCGGTACCTATAAATCTGCCATCAAGGCAGCGAAAGCTGTGTTTTTCGAGGAGAGAATAGGTCTCTCTTCTAACTCCTCGAAGGAATCCTTCAGGGTTATCAGAGAACTCCTGCAAACTCCTGAACCCCCGGTTACTCACGATAACCCTCGTGAGAAATGTTCCGAACTTGCTTCTTTTTTTAAGACCAAAGTCGAAAACATCTTGGCATCTCTTCCTCGGCTAGCCCAGGAGACACACTCGGGTGGCAGCCCAGGGCCTCGACCCGGGCCGCGGTCAGTGGAGCTGGATTCCTTAGGTCTAGTCACTGTGGAGGAAGCTCTCGGGGTTCTGGCGACTGTGAAGAGTGGGTCCCCGAGAGACCCTGTACCGATGAAATACCTGAAGCAGGTCGCCTCTACCATCGGCGGCCCTGTGACTGACCTTATAAATCTTTCTTTTTCCAAAGGAGTGGTGCCCCCCAGCTAGAAGGGGGTGGTTGTCAAGGCCCTCTTGAAGAAGCCTAGCCTGGACCCCGCCGACCTTGCTAATTTTAGGCCCATCTCTCTGCTCCCCGGCATTAGCAAGGTGGCGGAGAAACTCGTGAACAGGCGCTTATCGGGTTTTTTGGAATCCAATTCCCTCCTGGGTGATTCCCAAACGGGTTTTCGCCCTGGTCAGGGGACGGATACTGCCCTGCTCGCAGTCGTGGAGAATGCCAGGAGCATTTTGGATTCAGGGGGATCGGTGGCAGTGATCCTCCTGGACCTTAGTGCGGCATTTGACACCGTAGACCACCAGGTGTTACTCCAACGGCTGGCGGGGGTGGGGGTCTCCGGGATGGCCCTGAAATGGTTCGCGTCATTTCTGGAAGGCCGGACGTTTGAGGTTTGGGAAGGCCAGGAGAAATCAACATCTGTCCCTCTCCAGTGTGGTGTGCCACAGGGCTCATCGTTGATCCCTACATTGTTCAACATTTATATGGCCCCGCTGGAGAGTGTGGTGCTGCCACTGGGTATCAAGATCATCAGCTATGCTGATGATACCCAGCTGGTGGTAGGGCTCCCCCAGTCGGCAAACCAACCCGACCGGCTGCACACCTGTTTATCTCAGATCTTTACGTGGATGTGCAGCTCAGCACTCAAACTTAACGGTTCGAAAACCGAATTGATGATGCTGGGGAACTCCCCTCCCTCCCTCTCACCTAGCAGCTGGCCCAGCTGCCTGGGAGTGGCACCCACCCCCAAACAGGAGATTAAGAGCTTGGGGGTGTGGCTGGAGCAGGACCTTTCTTTTAGGACACACGCTAAAAAGACAGCAGGCGTGTGTTTTGGTCTGCTCCGGTCTGCCCGGAAGATCTTACCTCTTCTCCCGATGGCTTCGAGGAGGCTGCTAATCCAGGGACTCATCATCTCACGGCTGGATTTCAGCAACGCGCTGTTTCTGGGGGCCCCAGAAACAACCCTAAACAAACTGCAGCAAGTACAAAATGCTGCTGCTAGGCTCCTGACGGATCTTCCCAGGCGTCAATCTGCCCGCCCGGCGCTTAAGGCGCTTCACTGGCTTCCTATCAGAGAGAGGGTGAATTTTAAAGCACTCTGCATGGCCCACAAAATACTGCAGGGGAAAGGGCCACCTATCCTATGGGAGATGGTTCAACCCTATAAGGCCCCTCGTACCTTGCGCTCGGATCACCAACATCTGCTGCAAGTTGCGAGAGTAAGGAAGGCCAGGACTGGCGGCAGAAGATTTTCCATTAACGTTGCAACTTTGTGGAACTCCCTTCCGTTATTCCTACGCTCTGAAACGAGTACTTTACGTTTTCGTAAACTTTTAAAGACCAACCTGTTCCCTGCATAATGTCTCTGTCTTTTGTTATGGTGCCTCCTTCTGGAAGAGCGCGGGGATGCCCAAGGGTAACCAGGCGCGATATAAAACTCAGTAATAATAATAATAATAATAATTATGCCAGAAACCGGTCCTAGGAAGCTTGATTCCGGTCCACGGAAGGCATGGCTTGGCAGTTCGGGCTGGACTGTTCCCATGAGGCACAGGGTCAGACTGATTTGCATATGGCCATGTCTGAACTGGGGTGGCAGAGTGGGCTAAAGAGCGGTGATGGGTTAAACCCAGATCTGTTGAGTGGGTATGAGTGTTTGATTGGTTCAGATTTTCCCTCCATCACCACCCCCTTTTGTACCACAGTTACAATTTCCAGCGGCGGCTCCTCCGCTGTGGTGGGTGAGAGCACCCCCCTTTCCAGCAGCCCCTAAACTCGAAAAATTAAATGATAATAACACAGGTTTACTATCGTTTTATATTTAGCAGAAACGGGTCTTGGGGGCGGGCAGACGATGACAGGCTGGAGCGGGAGTGGTGCGCCGCACTGCTGTCAGTGCGCATGTCGGTTTGGCTGGCCGTCTCAGGACGGCCAAAAAGACATGCACACTGAAGCTGTCTCCAAACCAGCGGTGTTGCCGGGTTGTAGACAGCAAAACACAGGCTCCCAGTCACCCTGGGAGTGCAAGTTCTAAGTGCACGTGCCAATCATGACCACTCCTTTGAAATATGATAGCAGCATCAGGATTGATCGCAGTGGAGTCTGTGCAGTGCAGCAACAAAAGGGCACCAAGTGGCAAGAGTGACAAGTGGCGAGAGGAAGGTAAGTGGTTTTACTCCCCCCCCCCTGCCCCGCCACTCTGCCCTGATACCAGCCGCCACTGCCAATTTCACTTCTGCAAATGACTGGCATGGGACAGCGACTTGCCAGATGATAAATAATATGGCTGCAACGAGCACGCCTTTGTAAAGCTGCAACAAAGGGTTGTTAATTGTTTTTTAGGGCTTGATGCACACGGCACTTTACCGGTCTCTCATAGAAGGGCTTCCTAAAATATATGGATTAGAAGCTATGCATTTCACTTTAACCAGCTACACAGTAAATCGATTATCTTGGGTTTACATTTTAAATACGGCCGTTTTTTTCACTTTGTGAACTCATAGGTTGATTAGCTTTTATATGAGGCCTGGAGAATAATAATGCGATTGTAATCATTTTATTTAATCGCACAATAAAAACCATTCAGGTTCTAACTTCTGACAGCTCGCCTAGTTCTCGCGCGCTCTTCCCGCCCTCAGACTTGGACCAGTCAACTTAGGAAGGTGACTGAGTCTGCAGGAGCACTTACGAATTTCCAAGGCAGCAGCCTTTACGAGAATCTCTTTATTCACCTGCGGGCCTGTCCACCCCTGAGTGCACGCCAGAGAAGTCACACAAAGGAGCCCTTTTTAAAAGCGTCATAATTAATGTGGCCTTCTCCCTTGTAACCGTGGAGCCGTGGCCAGGGAGCGCTGTTGTCGTAGAAACGCAGATTTAATGTGCTACAAGTTATTACTTGGAGCTTTTCACGTAACATGTCATTACAAAGCACTTAGCTGCACTCTGCAGGCCTTTTCAAAGAAGTGCTTGTTAGCTACTAAACGCAGGCACTATAATATTCAAAGGGTTCACAGGAAGAGGTAAGAAATATTAGAATATCAAAAGGAGAACGGATGACTCTCTCCTCGTGGCTGGGGGTCCTGCAAATCTGAACATAACAAAAGACGAATCGTTTTAAAGGCGCTCGCGCAGCATTTCGAGCACAATTTGTCTGAGAAGCACGCTGTGCTTAACGCAGCTCGAAGTGTTCTGCAGAAATGTGGGGCTAACGTTGCAATGTTTAAATATCCCCTGGAGTGTGCGAGTTGCTGCACCTCAACTTGGTTTAAGAGGCTCCTTAAGGTAGGAGACCCACAGTGATAGCCTGAGTACTTACTGGCAATTGCCATTACACAACTACTACTCATCTTGTGGCGCTGTTTGATGACGTCACTAGTGCATACTATATTTGTTATCCAATCCAATATTGTTTGTAAAGCTTAAAACACACAGGAGGCGTTCAAGTGCAGACATAGAAGAACAGGTAGAAAGAGAAGAGCGACTCGTGTTAAATGAGAAACGTTTTCACCTGGCATCAGAAAGATAGGTGGCCTTAATTTTCTCATGTGCCATATCTCCGGGAGAGGAGGTCTGCCTGTCCAGGGTCTCCGTCACAGGGGGTCTGTTTTGTGCCAACCCTCATCACTGGGTCGCCTAGGATACCTGGCCTTCACTTGCGACCAGGGCCTCCAGTGAGAGTGTACCAGGTTGGCAGCCAGGCAGGCAGAAGACTTGCTACTCTGACTAGTCTCGCCTTTAGAACTAGAAGCAGACCTCATCTTGAGACGAAGTGTATGGAAAGGATGGTGAGACAGTGACTTTTTTTAATTCACTTAACCATGACTGAACCATACAGATCAATGGATGCCAGTGCTGTCGGTACTTAATGAGCAGCCAGTGCAGTTTACGTTACACAGGAGTAAAGTGCACCATTTTAGAGTAGTGCAACTATTTTAACTTTCCCATACAGTTGTTTGCCCTTTAACAAATACCCATTCCCACACTTTCTAGCAAACAGGAGGATCTCGATTGCCAGTGTTTATTGTAAAAGGATATGTGCCGCTGACCAAAGTTTTCTATAGGGACCTGCTGCTGGTGAATGTCGGGGTTGCCAAGGCTGTCGAGCCTACATGCCAACTCATGCCTCTTTCATCTGCCACCCTTCACTCTTTGGCCATTTATCACACTTTCCATGTTGTTTTTCATGCCTGTGTTCTGACTTTGCCTTTCATCCTTTCTCTCTCCCGTTATGGATCAAAGTCTGATGATAAAATATAAGTGCCAGTTCACAAAAATGAGTGTGGTGGGCGCCCCACCCGCAACCACAGACTCACATTCAGCACTGTCTATTCCAGTTCATTCCCCATATTTCCTGCACCCTTGTCAGCAGCACAAGCTGTTGTACACTCACTGTAGTGAAGGTTCCACATGCAGGTGCCAGGTCGCAACACAAAGGACTGTGGCTCACGGCTCACCTAAATGATTTTCCCAGTAGCCAAAGGAAAGCTAACTTAAGCAAGAAGTTAACCTGACATAATGAAGAGGGGAGGTTTGATGAACGTCAGAGGTCCCTCACTCCTCTAAGTAGCCCCTTTCTATGCCTTCAACCTCAGTCTTGGATCTTTCATTGTCTCACAATCCTCAAGAGGGCAGGTCTTCTGCAGTAACGTATGAGGATTTCAACCCTTATTTTCTTCATTTTCCATTCTAACCCCTATTTTCTTCTTTTTCCACAAATTTGTCATAAGTAGATCAGGGAACATCTTTTCTTCCTTCTAAGTTTGTGAAATTGAGAACAGGAAATACTGAAGAGAGCAGAAAGAAAGGCAGTATCTAGAGAGGGCAGAAAAACTATTTAGGATCTAAGGCACCCCAGTCTAAAGCACTGGACTCTAAGGCCATTAAGAAGGAACATATGAACCAGAACGTTAATGATCTAGAACGTTTATAAAGGCTGAGATGCCTCAGCCAGAATTTGTGTCCAGGGTGTAACACACTCTTTGGCTTGCTTCGCATTAGTAGAATCGTGAAGGGTCCCAGGAAGTGTATAAGTAGGGTTTAAAGACAGCACAATAAAGGTCGATTAATAAAGGCCCTCAATAGTTCACATTGTTGCTCTCTATGTAGCCTCTTACTCGGGAGTATGGCAGGCAGTTATTACAGGGGATTCTCAGTTTTTAGGCAACGCCTATATGGGTATTGTCCTCTGAGCGACTGTGTGCGGTTCTCCTCAATGTACGTCTCTCAGCAGGAGAGATGGCTTAGAATGAGTGAGGTTTAGTTGTGGAGAGTATGAATTTGGCTCCTGATTCTCAGTGAATTCTGCTGGTGCTGAAGAGGTTGAATGAACCAGAGGGGGTGAAAACCACATTCAGTCAATTCTGAGTGCATAGGTTTTACAGGGGTGTATACTGGCTACGATTGCTTCAATGTCTTGACCTATTATAGAGCTGTAGGCTTCTTAGGCAGTCAAGAGATTCTTTCTAACATGATACTGATAAGTATTGTTGTAGGGAGTTAGATTTCTAGGTACGTGACCCTACATCGATTAACTGTGCTGTTGAAGAGTCCTTGGCAATGCATATTACCTAATACACTTTGAACAAAATGCGGGCTCAGCCTCGTCCAGCACAACAGAGTGGGATGCACATAATGTGGTCATGCAGAGGGGTTACATTGCCACCACATGGGGGGTTCGTCAGACGGTACGTAGTGAACTGCTAGCTATGGAGCGGACATTGAGGCAACTAGCATCCGGGGAGGTCATTACAGACCAAAATGGTAGACCAATTTTGACAACTAAGAAAAGAACATAGAGACGTGGAAGTGCACCCGGGGATACTTGACTATGGTTAACATCTCGCCCATTTACATGGCAAGGGTGAATGTGTGAGTAAATGGTTGTTGTGGCTAGTGCGTTTCAACCAGATACGCCCACAGATAGGGGTGATTAAAAAGGATGGCACACTTCTCAATGTGCAAATGGACATTAACACAGCCTTTGTGGATTACTATCACACCCTATATGCAGAGGGTGACCGTCCTGACATTGATAGATTATAGGAATTCTTACATGGGCTCCTCTATCCTCATCTAAATGCGAAACAAAGTGCAGAACTAGATGAACCACTCCATCAAATGAGGGAATACCCTCTTCAGTATTATAGAAGGGGCTGCACAGGAGTCTGCAGCTCCTTCTGTTATACCATAATGCCCCGGAGGTGCGCAAAGTGGGTGCACATGCCTGTTGCGCCTCTGGAGCACATTCTATTATATGGCCCCAGGTTGACCTCGGTATGTCATGGTTTTTGTTCTTTGTTCTGTGTTGCAAAATCAATACAAATATGGGGGGGAAAACAGTGTTGTTGAAAGTTCATTGAAGAACAATGTTGGGATGGAACCCGTAGACAGCAGTTGGTTAAAGCTCTGGCTAGCAGCTGTATTGCATTAACCTATAAAAAAGAAATTATATTTTACTTCCGGAATATGTTTTGTTAGGTGACTGTTTAGCATTTTAGACCTTGAGCCGTAGAAGAGGTATTCAGAACAGTAACACCTACCACTTTGTGGCTGTCAATGATTGTGCGATCGAACGGAGAAGAGTACTGCACTATTTTAGTCTTGACTTGTTCAGCCTTCTTCCTGTATCTGGTGATGCAGGTTGGCCTAACTGATTATTTATCTTGTAGCAGAATTCCATTTGTGACCACCTGCCGGCTACATACTCAGTAGCACTAGTGCAAAGCTGCTGCACCAGTGTGAGCTGTTTATTGACAGAAACGGGGGAAGAATAAGAGATCGAGCACCCAGAGACACACACTAGTGTCAGCTGCTCTACACAAGGGAGGAATGGGGGAAAAGCTAGAGCAAGGGAACTGAGGGGCATTTTTACAAGAACTGATGCATCAGCATCGATGCATCAGATTTCTTGCGCCTGCTGCAAATGCCCTAATGACTCCATGGATGTGCTGTATTTACAATACAGTGCTCCGTGGTACAAGGATTCACAGATGCATCAGAAATTCTGATGCATCTGTTGGTGCTAAAGTGGTGCATCGCTGGAGTTGGTTGTAAGACTGATGCAACTTCAGCAATGCGTAAGAACATAGAGGTGAGTCCTGTGTCAAAAGCACTGTGCCAATCCTTACGTCTGGTTTGAGAAAGCTCAGGGATTTTGACGCAATCAGGTCATAGAGGGATGCTGTGAAAAGTTGTAAATTTCACTGTGTCAGCTCTGCACGGCTACTAACGTGGGAACGCCTACCCTCCCTACATTATACCTGGCACAAGTATAATGTGACGCAGGCCTTTACAATGTGAAGCATTGGGCCCAATGCGTCAGTTTGTAAATATGGAGCAGTGTGCAGCACTGACTGCGCCACCCCTGCGTCAAATAAAGGACGCTGCAGTGGCACTAGCTCCCTGCAAATATGCCCCTGCACAAGAAGAAGAAGGTGCACAGTACCTTTCACATGAAGTTCAGTCGTGTTCACATGACAATCCATTTCTGCAGTGTGTATCAGTCGTCTGTGCTTACTACGGGAGTCACCCAAGTTACGTTAAAAATTATTTGTAACGCGCTCTATCACCATCGGTTTCTTGGCGCAAGTGTCACTGAGATATGTACAACATTTTAATGGACACTCAAAGTTGCGTATTTTGAGCCACACCATTGCTGATGAATGTATTAAAGTGAAATTAAAGTTGATAGAGGCAAATAAAAACATTATCTTGTACCGTGTAAATGGCTTAATAATTGTAATTTTTCAAACTGGAGCATTTTACTCAAAACCTTGACAACAATTATGAGCATGACAAAAAGGTACCGAGAACTTGATAAAAATAAGTTTGAGGTATTCTGGGCACGAGAGCGTGAGGAGGCGATCGAAAAAAAGAAGAGAGAAATAGCTGAACCACGGGAATTAAGACTGATTAAGACTGACGCATAAGTCTGTAGCAGTTGCAGAAGCTACTTCTTGGTGCTGGATACAGCTCTATTTATGATAAATGATGGGGATGGGGGGCATAGTGGGTGTGTTATGTTAAGGATATTTAGATTGCAATTACTCTGTGACCGAGAAAGAAGCTCTAGCTTGTTGGCGGGGTAGAGCATTTTACAAAGTATCAGATCCCACAGGATATTGCGATTTTGCAATTGTCAAAGAAAATTGCAAAATCAGTACTTTTGTAAAAGTCCAACAATTTTTAGGAAAGTACCCACAAAAATAGAACATTTGCATAAATAAATAGGCAGATTTTCTTTTTATTGGCTCAGAAACAGCGCAGAGCCAATAAAAGAAAGGCGAGCAACAGGCCAGGAGGTGTTAACCCCTTCGACGCTCATGACAAGCTCAGCTCGTCATGAGTTACGGTTCTCGTACGCTCATGACGAGCTGAGCTCGTCATGTAACGCGGGTTTTTTAAAAAGTCAGCGCGCAGCGGGAAAAGCCGCCTAGCAAGTTGTGGCCTGGCTCCCTGCATATCTTCTCAGGGCCCCTCCCTCTCCTCTGCTTTTTGTCTCCTGCCCACCATGCCCCAGCAGTCCTTTGACTATTCTACACACCCTACACCCTCCTGTACTCCTTCCTCCCATGACTTCTGTGTCCTCACCTTCTCTGTCCTCGTAGACTCATTTATTTCCCCTGTGATCTCCTGGGTTCTTCCAGCACAACACATACTCTATCCTAAAACAGACCTAACACATCCTCATCTGCCACGAAACTATCCTGGGAGGAAACGTTCATGCTCCATTGGTAAAAAAAAAAAAGAAAAAAAAAAGTCTATCAACAGCTTGCTTCTGTCCTTACAACAAATTCAGCCTTAGAATTAATTCACTCCCCATCTACAGGTCAGAGCCTCCCTCTCAAGAAAACAACAACTGGTCTCTGCACTTTTTAACAGAACGTTTTCCCATCCAGTGTACACAGAGTGCCTAATGAGCGAGCTACATTGCAGTATTACATAAAGAAACAAATGTAAAGCTGATGGTACACATTCCATTAAAGTCTCTGAATGGCTGCCACCTATTTTATTAACCTGAAACCCCAATGGCACTTGCCGATGTGTGTTGATCTGAAGCATGTGGGGGATTTACAGACCAGCAGCTGTGTAGTAAGCCAACCGTTAAAACATTGGTGAAATCTTTATGGGGCTTTGGTTATCTTCAGGTCATCAAATATTACATGATGTCCAGGCTATGGACATTGTTTACCACCTCTGATGGGGCATGTAACCTGTAGCACATGTTTTCTGGCCTCAGATTTGCATCCACTACATTCCAGATGGCTCTGCACCTTTTGCATGATGTAGAACCAAATGATACACACAACTATTTTTCTCCGTAGATGAAGGAGTGGGGCGTTCTGGATGATTAGCCCCAACAAACAGAGGAAGCTCCCGCAAGGGCGGTGCTACGGACTTAGACAGGCTGATTCCTCCCTGGGGTCATTTATTGTCTTTAAAGAAATGACCAAACGCTAATACTTCCATTGGAGGGAATTTGTACTTACCCAGCAGCCTCCACTCAGTTCTCTGCCTTCTGTGACCCTCGTCCTGTGTGAGCAGACAAGAAAGGAAGATGTCTTAATATGAGCACATGTAAATATGGTATGGTGGGTTAGAATCCAAATAATCAATAAGAGAATGGACACTTGGTTAGAATCCAAATCAGGTGCTGAAATGGACACAGGTAGGAAAAAATACCAAATATTAATGGTAGGTCACCCACCTTTTGAAGTAATCAGATTCTCGGCTTGGGCTTCCTCATCCCCAGGAGCTCTGTGAAAAAAATAATACACCATTAGAGATAAAGACGAGAATCCCCACATCAGGGACTTATGAAAATTACACTGTGAGGAGGAAATCCCTTAAATGCAGTGTGATACCTATATCTTAATGAAATCACAAAATCAAGTAAAGACTCAAAGATTTGTGTAATCAGAGTGATGAGTGGTTTCAACGACAGATGTTCAGAGGGGATTGGAGCCCTTATAAATTAGGGCTCTGATACTGTCTGACTCTTGTACTTGCATCAAGGTTTTCTATATCACGTGTATCTCAGACGCTAAGACCACCTGTTTTAAAAGACTTCAACAAAGTTTGCCTTGAGGGGCTCCTGAGACCATCTTTATGGTCCCCATGAATTGGAACTTAAACCATCTACATTGAGGGACTCTGAGTCTGTCTGCATCAAGTGAAGTGCCTCTGAGACTGTTTACACAGGGGCTTAGCTACATTATGTGCAGCAGGTGCAGTGGCACCCATGCCTAGAGCCCTGAGGGGCCATGTGACCCCTGACAATGTTGTATTTGACTACCCGAGACTCAGTAAAGGGGGTCATTTTTCCTGCTTGCACTAGGTCCTATGGCATTCTTGCTAAGGTGCCTGCGCTGAAGAGGCAATATTAACCAATGGGATTCACAGAGCAGACAGACAAGACTCTTAGATACACTTGCCTATGAATTATGTTTAAGGATAGTACAGCCATATTTCGGATCGACATTCCTCTGAAACTCTCGTACCCGTAATCAGGATTCAATCTGATATCCACCCTACGCCCGCCCTCCCCTTGCCCCCTCCAGAAGGTGCAACCCAAACAGCATAATCAGTTTGACAGATTACCTTGGCTTCTGGTTGAAATTACCGCACCTGCACCTCCTGCCTAGGGTTAAAAAATAGAGACATCAAATCATCAGATATCGCATGAGTTCCTTTTATAATGCAGTGATATTCAAAGTACGGCCTAGGGGCTGCCTGCAGGCCCCGAGTTAAAAGCAGCACCGAGCTCCTGTTTACTTCAGCAAGCACTAACATTCAAAAAGATGTTACATAAATGGGGAAACTTTTAATTACAAGCCAACTGAAGTAAATGAAAATAACCTAATACGGTATCCTGCAATATGTAACTACCCACAAAGCACCACTCCCATCCTGCAAGCTTCGATGTGGCCCTTGGGCCCACCACAGACCATACTTTGTGCCCCTCGGAAAATGTAAGTATCTATGCCTTATTGGAATCTTCTCTCCACTCTTCTGGCTGTATATTTGTATGTGAAAAAAATGGCCTATATAGACACTGGTGTCAGCCTTCAGTGTTGGCCAGTGCCTGCGATGATAGAGTGTTTTGTGGAAAATAAGTGTTTTGTGGAAATTAAAAAGTTCAGATAGGGGCCATCACTGAAAAATACCCACCTTTTACTGGGCTATTCCTAAGTCTGATACTTACTGTTCCTCCCAATCCTTTCCCCCTCATTTTGGCCATTGCTTTCACAATTTCTGACCAATTAAATTCCAGATTGGTTACAAAAACATACAGGCTTCTCCTTAATGTTTCTATGAGTATAACTGGACATGGTAGGCTATGTAAATACATGTCAGCAGAGTCAAAGGAAAAACACATGTTGTGGGTGCCGACAAAACTGCCCAGGTTATGAGGAAATGTGGAATCGAGCAATATTTCCCTGATTCTACTGACAGTTTCCTCAAGCCATCAAAGAATCACCTTGCCTTTATTAACTGTTGCATTACCCACATTTTCCTTACAATGCTTTCCCTCGTATTGGCTGTTCATGTGCCTTATTTCATTCCAACACTTTCAGTTCACCTGGTTAGTTCTTCTACTCTTCTTCCCTTTGCAATGGTTTGTACTCTACTTATTGTTTCTCCAGAGCAGTACCTGCCCTTTCTTCATGTCTGTACTTCCCTTCTCTGTTCCCCCTGATTGTTTACATTATTTATTGTCCTAATATTTCTGAAGCTGTGATGACCTCTTTTACTCAAGGGCGATTCTCCAAGCGCCTCTTTCCTAGGAAGTCCACCAGGGCCAGCATCCCTGCTTGGAGTTACTGATCCGGAGTGGGGGAGAGGGGGGCGGCGGAGGGTGTATCAGTAAACAGGGTCAGCAGGTATTACGATTTGTACCCTCAGGTTACCATCGGAAATGAGGAATTATCAGACATTTCAGTTTCTTTCAGGAGCCAAAATGTCCACGTGAAAGGCATCAATCTGTAGTCTTCCAGCAGATCTTGTAATTCCAATGGGGCTGGTAACTCCACTTACCATTTGCCTGTATCTGATTGGAGCCTAATGAACATCTCTGTTGAGACCTTGTTTTGCTCGCTTACTGTAGTACATGGAGTTCTGAGACCTTAATGGACAGTGTGTCGGTAGCTGCCAAGAATCTGTTTGCCTTGTATTAACCAAGAAAAACTATACCTGGATTTCTCTCTTGGGTGAGCATAATTACACTTCTGATTATTACAGAAAGTTTAACAAGTCTGAAGTGATCATCAGATTAACCCTTCAGGTGCTGTGCTAAAGTCATACTTAGGGGTCACATCGCACCCTTCTGATAAATGCCTCTGTAGTGTTTCATGACCAAGTTACTTGCCTTTGGTAATGCCTTATCTGGCAGAGAATCTATTTAGCCGCAGATCCCTTACCTTAGAATTATCCCCCAGTGTCAAATTGAACACGGAAAATTTGCATGGGCAGTGCCCCTTCGCACTGGCAGTTGGCACAGTTCGACTCTACATGACGTCGTTCGACTCGCCATGGATTCCACCAGGCCAGAAGTGACGTCTGAGGTGCCTAAATAAGTGCCACCCAGGCATGCTGACGTCAGCTACTCTTTTTGACTGTCCCATTCAAGTGGAGCAGAGCCACGAAGTACACTAAACACTGGTGTGGAAACCTAAAGCCCTGAAAGGGGAAAGCCCTGTCCCCAGAAATCCATTGGCAGACGGGGAGGATGGGTGAGTCAGTAAGGAATCTGTGGCTAGATAGAGTCTCCCCCAGATAAGCTGTTTCCGAGGGTAAGTAACTTGTTCATCTGATAGACTTCTAGCTGCAAATCCCTTATCTTAGAATAGATACCCAACCAATATCTCCCCAGAGGTGGGTCGGCAGACCAATTTCACATGAGGAAGTCCTGCAGGACCGGATGGACAAAGTGCTCATCCCAATCGATCTGACTGTTCAGACAGTAGTGTTTGGTAAACGTGTGCAGGGAAGCTCACGTTGCTGCTTGGCAGATGTCCAGGACCAGAACTCAGTGAGCTAACACAGTTGCAGTATCTTTGGCCATGGAGGAATGAGCATGCAAACCCTCAGGGGGTTGCTTCTTAGCCAATGCATAGAAGATATTGATAGAGAGAACGATCCTTTGTGACGGGTCCCCTTCTGTACAGCCCATCATTTCTTCGCTCCAACATGCCCCACAAAGAGGTGGTCGTCCAATTGGAATTTTTTGTGTGCGGTGTAGGTAGAACAACAACACTGTTTTTGGTTCCAGATGGTGAAGTCGCTCCTCTTCCTTGGAGGGATGAGGCGGAGCACAAAAAGTACACTGACTGATGGTTTGGCCTGCCTAAAATGGAGTGACCACTTTCGGAAGAAAGCAAACTCTCTTACAAAGCACCAGTTTGTCTGGGTAGATGTTAGGATGATAGAGGCTTGGATGACAAGGTCTGAAGATCACGGACCCTCCGGGCAGATGTTATTGCCACTAGAAAGGCCTTCTTGATGGTAAAGAGCCTAAGAGGACAGTAATGTAAGAGCTCACATGGAGCGCACCCCAGTGAGGAAATATAAATGTTATGGTCAAGTAATGTTCCCTAGCGTGTACCCCACCGACTCCATGTACCAGCTAAAAGTGCATGTAACTTCCCTCCTGTGCCAGCTATGAAGACGCAAAAACATTTGCGTCCAACGTTAACATGCCCTCTTTCAGACCCACCCTGAATGGGTTGAATATTCCGTTTCCAAGTATGCTATGCCAACGTCTTTTTATGGTGTACTTTACACGTTTTTCAGCTCTGGCAAAGTAGGCCCTGAATTCTGCCATCGAGCCTTTTTTCTCTGCCTTCTGACTCTGAAAGCCTCAGCCCAGGCTGTCTCTGTACCCGTGACCTCTGCCTTACTCCCTGTGCGGCTCATGGCGCTTAGCTCAGCCTGCTGCCTGCCAAGACTGTATTCAACCTTCGAATTATCTGTTCCGCTCCTCGAAAATGCATTTCTGCCTACTAGTTTAAGTAAACATCCCCCCAGCTGCAGAGCAAAGGGCCCGGCCTCACTGTCTCCGTGCAAGTAATTCATAGCCTCTGTTACCATGGTAGGCCCATGCCCCTCGCATTCTCATGTAGACACTTAGGCGCTTATACACGCACTCCTCGTCAGTATAGAATAGCTTCTGCCCCAGAGACCTTTTCCGTTTAGATAGTATGGTTCCCAAACATCAGATATCAGATATGATAGAAGTACGAGTTGATCTGACATGCCAGACTTCTGTCTCTTTCCGCCAGAGTAAATGTCAAGTCCCCTGCACCCTCCAGTTGCACGTCAATCACACGTCATGCAGCTGCGCGCGCATCCAAGCCTCAGATTTCTGCTGACATTACAAGATTCTGCTTTGTTACCACCCACTTGTGACACCTACCTGTGACGTTTCTAGCACACACCTCTATGTTCACGCCTAGTTCACGCCTTCTAATTACGTATCACTACCACGTGGATGCTGTTATCTTGTTTCTCTCAGCTGTTACGCCTACTGTATTGGTTTCTATAATGCAACTTAAGTATATAAGCTATGTATTGTCAATAAAATATTGCTCTATCCCTTCCTGAACCCCTGTGGTTGCAGGAACATGATATCCAGGTCTTGACCATTCCTTTTTAAGGAATAAAACCCCTAAGAACTCTAACACCACGGACTCTGCCTCTTTCTTTCCGATTGAGTTATTATTGATTAAGTACTTACCTGCATAGAAATTAGGACGGTAAATCAAATATTTACCACATTATTCTGGCGCCCGAATAGGGACCCCTCCCCCACCCCACGCGCCGGTTGGTGCGTTGCAAGCTCTGTCCCCTGCCATCAGTTAGACGGAAACTACGCGTACTGGCAGGATTTCCTGTATCTCCCTCTGGCCCACGGAGGTGACGAAGACTGCGATCAGCACCCAGACGAGGCGGTGAGGAGTGCGGAGGATCCCGACCAGAGCCTAGCCGAAAGAAGCAAGGTCCGAGGTGTCAAGAGGCCCACCAGTTTCCGAAGTATCCACGTGTCGAGTCGAGTCGAGTCGAGTCCGGTCCAGTCGAGTTTTCCGAGGCCTTCTGTTTCCGTGCTTCCCGGTGAGTACCATTGCTGGGACGTATCAAGACGGGTTTGGGTACACAAATTCGGTCTGCACTGTTTTAGACAGTGTATCTGTACTGTTTAGCAGTACATCAGTTATTCAAGTTCTTGCACTGTTCTTAGCAGTGTATCTGTGCTGTTTAGCAGTACATCCAGTATAAGGGGGTAGTCATATATGTCTCAAATGTCTTTCATGTGATTAATGTCGTGGTATGAGTGTGACTGTTTTTAGTGTGCATTATTGTGTTCTTGTGTAACTAGCTGTATTCAGTATTAAGTAGCAAGGATTGAGCATTCAGTATTAAGTAAACAAGATGCCGTTTTTCAATAAGTTAAAGCAGATAGGAACTAGGAAAGGGATACTAGAGGAAGAAATTCCTATTCCCCCTAGGGACACTCCTGGAAATTTTATGTACCACAAGCATGGCTTAGATGCCATATTGTATCTAGATTTATGGGCCGATTATACTAAGCATCTAGACGAAAGACACAGATGGCCTGTTACCGGAACATGGGATGCTGAGTGCATCATGAAGGTAGAAGAAGCACTATGGAAAAAGAAAGCCAGACAATCTCAGAAAGACGCCATAGAATTTTGGCGTAAAGAATCACATAAACGTGCTGAAAAGGCACTCCGTATAGAAGACAGACTTAAAGAATCAGATAAGGCCCAAGAAAACGAATTAGTTACTGAAGGGATTCGAGTAAAAGCAGAACAAGTAGACCGCGCACGAAACAATCTTGTAAATGGTATGTATCTTGTGGCCGAGGGTTCGCCTGAAGCCACTTCAGAGATACCGAAAAATCTGCCGCCACCACTGGTTCGAACTAAAGTAAATCACAGGACTACTAAAGACATATTCCTGAATTCCTATCTGAACGATGTAGCACCCGCTTACACCAATCCACGTGCCCACGTCCCGCCTACTGACGGTGACGGAGATGGCAACCCGCCTCCAGACCCTACCCCGCCATTACCGCAATCAGGTTTCCCCGTTCGACAGTCCATCATTCCTCCACCTCCACCACTTCCCGCACCTAAAACTGATATACCGAAACCGCTTCTACCTGATCCTACTAAAAGACAAGTTCAAGTACACATACAGACTCCACAGAGAGATAATGTCCAAGCTTCCGCCTCAGGAGGTGCGACCGGGGGTTACCGGACCCCGCCACCAACACACAGATTACAGCTTAGGGATATGCAGAACCCTTTTACGTTCCAATCACCCCGTCTCGACATACTCAAAGAACCGCTTCCAGTTTGCAGATACGATCCAGTACCCGGCAAAGACGATAGGATGTTGATAGCATCACTACGATTGCGACAAGCTACAGATTACCTAATATTATTCTCAGGAATGAAAGAGCACCTAGATAGAATATATCATTTTGTCCAGACTGGGGAAGACCCTGACAGTATTAAGGAGGCCATGGCGCATCAGAAAGTTGACACCCAAGCATATATATTACGTTTTTTCATAAATTGTCTAATAAGAGAAAGAGACAGGCCTGAGACAGAACAGGATGAAATAGAGGCACTCAACAAGTGGGGTCAAAATATATCCGAAGGAAAACATGATAAAGGGGGTTGCATAGCCAGTATGTATAAGAGAATAAGAAAAGCAGTGATAGAAATACACGAAAAAGAGAAAGAAAAAGCCTCCGAGGAGGAGGAGGAAGAACCGGAAGAACAAGAAAGGACTACAGACACGATAGCGTATGTAGGTAAGGGAACTTACCTTAGGAAAGGCATTCGTCCAGAAAGCAAGAGAGTTTTTCTCTCTGGCATAACAAAACCGAATTCTCCTGAACATCAGTTCCAAGAGACTGATAAAAGGCTTCGAGAACGAATGGGGTACCATGTACTCAATTCTATGGATGAACAAGAACTAGCCCGGTCAGCAGTACTATGGGCTGACAATCCGAGCATATACAATGATGATACAGTAGCGCAGACATTTCTGAACCTCTCCCCAGACGAGCAGAAATTAGCAGGTGTATACATGATTCAGCACCTCCTCACGTTATACAGAAACCAACATTCTGATCCAGGTCCCTTACACGATACATTAGAAGCACTACTCATGGACAGATGGAGAGGTCTAAGTACCAAGTTAATACAAATAATTCTAGAACAACGACATAGATACAACACTTTCTTGAATGCCGAATATGTTCCCGCTCCGCCCCCAGAAAGAAAAATGTATCATATGGAGCGTCTGCATGGCATTGAAAGTCAGAACCCCTTACGAGAAGTGCATCCAGTTATGGGTACCGATAATAACCTGAAACGTGTGTATGTCCACACGCCTCTGACCAAATTAGAACTGTTGGAAATGAAGAAACTAGTACCCTGTCATGATAAAGACCCTGCAGGTTTTCACAGAGAACTTAAAGACATGTTACTGATGGGGGATTACACATATGAAGATATCATGAAAATGTTAAAGGTACTGCTGCCCACAGGCATCTACGAGAAACTCAAGGAAAAAGAATGGGAGGTGGGAGACAAAAAGATTGTATGGGCAGAAATAGAAGAAGAGGAGGAAAAACGTACCCCAGGGCTAGGCCTTGGGGAGAAAACTAAAGCATTACCAGGTTTGATAGTACAGGTTCTGCCAAGATTACTGACAACTAGAAAGGAAGATTGGGACGCAATTTCGGCCTGTAAACAGAAGCAAGATGAAGATACTAGTGACTTTTATTCAAGATTCGAGAAATGTTTCATTATTAATAGTGGTCTTAAACCAAGTAGCGAGTCGTACCCGCATCTTTTTGTATCAAAGTTAGTCGAGAATTCCCTGTTAGCAGTTAAAAACCGTGTATATAAAGTTGAAAGCACATGGCAAGCAAATACGCCATCCCAGATGTTACAAATGTTACAATACCATCAGAACAGAATCAGAGAAGAACAGGATCATGAACAGAAACGTATGAAAGACACAAAAATGAAAATGTTAGTGGCCCAATCAGTTCCAGCCGACAGCCAGAGAAAGGGTACGACCCAGACAGGTCACGCCGCAGCTCCCGTTAAAGGGACATGCAACTATTGCAAGCAGCCAGGTCACTACGTACATGAATGCCCAGTCTTGAAACATAATATATCAACAGGTAAAACTAAAGAAAGGCCGCGTCCACCTAGACAAGACCAGGTCCAACAGCAGACTTCACAGAATATACAGCCTATGCAGAATACACAGCCTACGCATGCTTCATCTCATACAGCACAGACGGTAGCGGTACCACAGCCACAGCCCATTGCCGCGACTCAGCAAGTTTCACAACAGATGTACCAGTATGCCCAATCTGCTTACCCCGATTATCCACGATACACATGAAACAGCCTAGAGAGGGAGTTTGGCTTGCCTCTTATTGAGATTCCTGTAGATCAAGAGGGTCCTTATGTACACAGTCAAGTATTGGGAAAAGACAGAAAGTTTTTAATTGACACAGGGGCAAGCCGCACAACAATCAGCCATGACGAAGTCCCAGGGGCACCCCTCTCAGGCTCACAGAATGTTTCCCTTGGTTTTTCAGGACAGCCTATTGTAAATGAGGTATCAGAACCAGTTCCCTTGGCTGTGGGTCCGTTATCACGTGTTACAGACTTGTTACTTACAAAATCATGTCCAGAAAACCTGTTAGGAATAAAGACATTGAAGGCTCTAGGAGCTGTGATATGTTGTTCTCCGGAAGGAGTTAGACTTTTCTTGCGAGATTTCAAGGGTCACTATGTATTACGAGAGTTTGATATCAGATTGAAAAATGTACCAGATCACCTGTGGGCACAAGGCCCAACCGATGTAGGCTGCATGCACATTACACCATACCGTGTTACACTGAAACCAGGTGTTGTTTTACCACGAATCAGACAATACAAGTTACCACCCGATGCTGTAGTGGCTTTACTGGAAATCATTGAAGAGCTCATTGCCCAAGGAGTGGTCGTAGAGACCGACTCTAATATCTGTAATTCCCCTATCATTCCGATTCTTAAACGTACTGATCCCAATGCACCGCCAGTATATCGGCTGGTGATTGATTTACGAGAACTGAATAAATGTATCGTACCACAGTACCCTGTGGTTCCCGACATCTCATCCTTATTGACTGCTATTGATTCAGAAGCAACGTTCTTTACTGTAATTGACCTCAAGAACGCCTTCTTCAGTGTGCCTATTGATCCAGAGAGCCAATATCTCTTCGGATTCAGTTTAAATGGACGAAGTTTCAAATTTTCACGCGCACCTCAAGGATTCACAGAAAGCCCCAGCATCTATAGTCAAGCACTGAAAAGACAACTAGATTGTATTCAAATGCCAGTTAACACCGCCTTACTGCAATACGTCGATGATCTGCTGATCACCGCACGAAGTGAACCCGAATGTGAACAAGCATCACTGACAGTTTTACACTTTCTGGCCGACAAGGGACACAAGGTGTCTCCTTCGAAGCTACAATTCTGTGTTCAGCAAGTTGTGTACTTGGGTCACTTGCTGTCCAAAGTGGGGAGACAGCTCACTCCTGACCGTATCCAGTTAATTGTAAATATGCCGCAACCCCAGACACAAAAGGAAGTGCGGGCCTTTATAGGCCTCACCTCGTACTGCAGACAATGGATTCCTCAGTATGCTTTTCTAGCCAAACCACTCATTCAGTTGACAACACAGGAGGCAGCGACTTCGACTGCCCTTCCTTGGACTCAGGAACACACACAAGCCTTTGAAGAATTAAAGAAAGCTTTATGCCAAGCACCAGTTTTAGCGACACCATGTTACAGCAAACCTTTTACACTTTTTGTTACAGAACGTGATGGTACAGCGTTGTCTGTCCTCACTCAAGATCAAGCAGGTTCACATAAGCCTTGCGCTTATTTTTCAAGTACATTGGATTCAGTAGCCCAGGCACTCCCTGCGTGCTTAAAGTCAGTAGCAGCAACAGCACTAGCAATCAGACAGAGCGACTCAATTGTTTTAGGACATCCATTAACAGTACAAGTTCCACATTCTGTAGAGGTTCTTTTAAACCGAACCCAGACTCAACACTTGACTATAGCACAACTGACAGGTTATGAATTAACACTATTCCAGCCACACATAGAAATCAGACGCTGCAGCATTCTAAACCCCGCTACATTGTTACCTTCGATTATGACAGATCCAGCTCCGCATGATTGTATAGAGATCATTAATGCAGTAACAAAGCCCCGACGAGACTTAACAGATGTTCCATTGACAAATCCAGACCTGACACTTTATGTGGATGGTTCATGTATGAGAACAAGTACAGAAGAATTAGTGGCCGCATATGCAGTGACCACTGAAACTGAAGTCAAAGAAACATATCGTATTGACACACTGTCCGCTCAAGCGGCAGAGCTTATTGCTCTGACCCGAGCCTGTATACTAGCCAAGAACAGAAATGTTAACATACACACTGATTCCCGTTATGCGTTCGGAGTTGTACACGACTTCGGAATGTTATGGCAAGAACGAGGTTTCTTGACCTCTCACGGTGCCAAGATCCAACACGGTCCCCTCATTCAAGCACTGTTAGAAGCAATACATCTGCCTTCAGGCATATCCGTCATGAAGTGTAAAGCACATACTAAAGTTACAGATTCTGTTTCCCAGGGTAACGACCTGGCAGACCAGACAGCAAAACATACAGCATTGACTCATACTCAGACAACTGACGTGACAAAGACAATAGTACCGACACATTGTATGACAGTCAGGGATCCCGCCCTAGATGTAATCGATATTCAGACACATGCTACTGCAGATGAAATAAAGAAATGGACTGAACTAGGAGGGATCCAGACAGATCAAGGTTGGATGACGAAGGGAAAATCTACATGGTTTCTCCCCGACTCTATGGTTCAAGTCATAATCAATACAGCACATAGTCCAGCACATCTAGGAGAGAAAGCGATGTTAGACAGTTTACAGAATCTCTGGTATAACAAACACTTACGAGCAGCAGCAAAACAGAAAGTGCGTACTTGCATGATCTGTTGTCAGTTCAATCCAGGTAAAAGCGTCCCTGTAGAGCAAGGTGGATTCCATCCTCCCGATCACCCTTTTGAAGTACTCCAGATGGATTATATCCAGATGGACCGTCGTCGAGGATTCAAATATGTCCTCGTAATTGTTTGTGCACTTTCCCGTTGGACCGAAGCATATCCAGTCCCAGATTACACTGCTCCGACCACTGCCAGGCAGCTGGTTCGAGAATTTTTCCCACGATACGGCTTGCCTCGTGTCGTGTACTCAGATAACGGACAGCCATTCTCATCCGAACTCATGAAACAGGTTTCCTTGCTGCTGGGATATCAGTGGAGATTCCATTGTGTCCGACATCCCGAAGCCGCTGGCCTTGTAGAGAGGCATAACCAGACATTAAAGACCCGTCTTGCTAAAGTTTGTAAAGAGAAAGGGGTCGACTGGGTAGTCGCCCTGCCCGTTGCATTGTTCTATATGAGGATGGTCGCCCACTCGCGATCAGGACTATCCCCGTATGAAGTGGTCTTTGGCAGACCACCGAATATGTGGGGGACGCCCATACCGAAGAAAATTACCGATGTTGATTGTAATATGCTGACAGATTACCTTGCCTCCTTGATGTCTGCACTCCAATCATGTCGTTCACAGGTTGCCGCAGCCTTCCCTGACAACACTGATGTAAAGCCGCATGATGTCCGTCCCGGCGACCTTGTGCTAATTAGGAACTTCGACAGGAAAAGTCCGCTGGAGCCCCGCTGGAAAGAGCCGAAGACCGTCCTTCTTACAACGAGGACCGCTATCAAAGTTGAAGGCAGAAAGGGGTGGATCCATACAAGCCATATAAAAAAGTGCAATGAACTGATGCCAGGAAAAGACTCGTTCACCCCTTCCAAAGACTGTATCGAACCTAGTGACTTTAAAGTTCCGAAACAAGAGAAAACTCCCCAAGAGGAGTACAAATTGAAACTCCGATCTAGCAAGTCAGACAGTTTAATTGTTTAAGTCCTCCCCTAGGTGAATCGGTTAAATAGTTTCTGACATGTACCCCCTAGATCGAGATAGAGAGAGAGAGAGACAACTCAAGAAACGTACATATCGCAAATCACTCCGCAGTCACTGTATAGTGACATTATTGATTATGTTTTTTCTAAGGCTTCTGATTATTGTTGCTAGTATATTGCTTCCTATATACTACCCTATTTTCAAGCGTGGACAATCTGCTTATAATGTCACTGCTGAACATTCCTTTAGTGAATTACCTCCCCACGAACTTTCTTACAGACTTGCGCTGCGCAACAACACATTCATTAGTATGTTACATCACTCCCATCAGACTAACAATGCTACAAACTGTTGGATATGTGGCCGACTCCCTCCCTACCAGAAATACAAGGGAGTTCTGCCCCTCTTTCCGTACCCGTTCACACACAATGGCTCCTGTGGTGCCTGGTTTAGAATAATTAATTCCTTAGATCCTGATATTGCTGTTTTTAAAGGGAGCTGGGTTTGGGGAAACTTGAACTTAGTTCTGCTTAATGCCTGTTATCCTGACAAGAAGGGACTTCCCATTAGAGTAGGAACTGATCTAGAAAATGAAGTATATGGATTAGGTAATTATACAATTAACCTTATGATTCTTACTGTTGAATCCGAAGCTGCACCAGTTCTCCCTGCTATGTCAGTATTACCAGTCACTGGTGAATTATGTGTCAGTAAGAAAGGTTCAGTACACTTAGGTCATAGCAAATGTACTACTGTGGTCGAATTCAGTGACCAAGGCAAATCTTCCTTTAGAGCTACCCGTCATTCCTACTTTGTTTGTGGTCATACCGCATACATACGCTTACCTCCAGATTGGGATGGTACCTGTTATATTGCATTCCTTCTGCCACCTGTTTTTCTAGCCCCTCCTGATTATCACAGAAATACAAATCTAGTAAAGAATAGACTCCGAAGAGATCTCCCGATTGTCGACTATACTGAAACAGCATGGGAGCAATACACAGATTTTAATAAAGGATTCTTTTTCTTCACAGGCCCCGTCCAAAATAGTAAACTAATCCGCAGATTAACTAGAACACTTGAAGCAGTAGTGAATGAAACTGCCTCCGCCCTAGGTAACTTAACAGAGGAGCAGTCCGCCATGCGGGTTGTTGTTCTTCAGAATCGTCTTGTTATTGACGTCATCTTGGCAGACAGAGGCGGAGCTTGTAAGGTCATCGGGTCAAGTTGCTGTGTTTTCATCCCAGAAAACGCGCCAACGGTATATCAAGCTATTACACGTCTTCATAAAATTGCAAATCTGATACATCAGAATCCAGGCACCTGGACATGGTCCGGTTGGTTCTGGACAACGTTAACCGCTTGGGGATGGAAGATCCTATCCTTCCTAGGCATTGCCCTCGTCATAGTATTCAGTTGTTGCCTGTGCCTACAGTGTGGGCCAGCGATTTGTGGACTGTGTGCCACATCGTGCATTGAACATTCCAGGTTTTTCTCAAAACGTGAAAGAAAGAAAGATGAGCAAATGATGTTACAAGAACAGACTGATCGATTCATGAGGATCGATATATCATGAAGGGTCCGTAGGGAACAAGGAGGGAATGAGGAAATATAAATTTTATGGTCAAGTAATGTTCCCTAGCGTGTACCCCACCGACTCCATGTACCAGCTAAAAGTGCATGTAACTGCCCTCCTGTGCCAGCTATGAAGACGCAAATACATTTGCGTCCAACGTTAACATGTCCTCTTTCAGACCCACCCTGAATGGGTTGAATATTCAGTTTCCAAGTATGCTATGCCAACGTCTTTTTATGGTGTACTTTACACGTTTTTCAGCTCTGGCAAAGTAGGCCCTGAATTCTGCCATCGAGCCTTTTTTCTCTGCCTTCTGACTCTGAAAGCCTCAGCCCAGGCTGTCTCTGTACCCGTGACCTCTGCCTTACTCCCTGTGCGGCTCATGGCGCTTAGCTCAGCCTGCTGCCTGCCAAGACTGTATTCAACCTTCGAATTATCTGTTCCGCTCCTCGAAAATGCATTTCTGCCTACTAGTTTAAGTAAACATCCCCCCAGCTGCAGAGCAAAGGGCCCGGCCTCACTGTCTCCGTGCAAGTAATTCATAGCCTCTGTTACCATGGTAGGCCCATGCCCCTCGCATTCTCATGTAGACACTTAGGCGCTTATACACGCACTCCTCGTCAGTATAGAATAGCTTCTGCCCCAGAGACCTTTTCCGTTTAGATAGTATGGTTCCCAAACATCAGATATCAGATATGATAGAAGTACGAGTTGATCTGACATGCCAGACTTCTGTCTCTTTCCGCCAGAGTAAATGTCAAGTCCCCTGCACCCTCCAGTTGCACGTCAATCACACGTCATGCAGCTGCGCGCGCATCCAAGCCTCAGATTTCTGCTGACATTACAAGATTCTGCTTTGTTACCACCCACTTGTGACACCTACCTGTGACGTTTCTAGCACACACCTCTATGTTCACGCCTAGTTCACGCCTTCTAATTACGTATCACTACCACGTGGATGCTGTTATCTTGTTTCTCTCAGCTGTTACGCCTACTGTATTGGTTTCTATAATGCAACTTAAGTATATAAGCTATGTATTGTCAATAAAATATTGCTCTATCCCTTCCTGAACCCCTGTGGTTGCAGGAACATGATATCCAGGTCTTGACCATTCCTTTTTAAGGAATAAAACCCCTAAGAACTCTAACACCACAGACTCTGCCTCTTTCTTTCCGATTGAGTTATTATTGATTAAGTACTTACCTGCATAGAAATTAGGACGGTAAATCAAATATTTACCACACCAGGAATGTCAGGACTAGATTGTGGTCTCACTGAGGCATAATGAGATGGAAGAAACATATGTTGCAAACCTTTCAAAAGCCTATGTACAATAGGCAATTGGAAAATGGAAGGTTGTTCAGGCAACCCAAGAAAAGCGGAGATTGCAGAAAGATATCCCTCAACAGTGCTCTGAGCAGAGCCCTGCAGGGCAAGTGATAGGATGAACGGGAGAACCTGAGAAAGTGTGTCAGACAGGGGATCATTGTATCTTTCTGTACACCATACCACAAATTTTGCCCAACAGCAGGCATAAACTGTCTTGGTGGAGGGACGCCTGGCTGCCAAAAATAACGCCGACTTCAGGAGGAAAGTCGAAAGCTGCCAACTTTACCGCTCAATCTCCATGCAAGAAAGAGGAGTGTTGACTTGACAGGATCTAGTGGGGAGCCCTTTACTGCTGCTGCGACATAAGATCCTCCTGAAAGTGTAGCCTGATCAGAGGGCAGATGGCCATGCTCAACAGCTCAAGATACCAGACTCTCCTTGCCACATCTGAAGTCACCCGGCCCGGTTGTTCCTGATCTTCTTGAGAACTTTGGGCAGGAATGGCATGGGTGGAAAAGTGGACAGGAGGCCTGAGCTCCACTTGAGACAACTGCTGTGCGCAGAACATTTGACACTGCGTGTTCTCGTTGGTGGCCAACAGATCTAACCAAGGTTCTCCCCACTGCTAAAAGAGACCTTGCACCACCTCCGGATGGAGATACTATTCATGATCCGCGAGGCATCTTCGGCTGAGTTCGGCCACTCTAGCATTAAGGGAATCTGCCAGGTGTTGAACCACCAGGGATGTCGAGAGATTCAGGGCATTTTGACAAAGGGTCCACAACCCCACACTGCCCTGTTTGTTTCAGTGCCACCCGGCGGTGGTGTTGTCCATGAACACCTGCTCCACCCTTCCCTGGATGTAGGGTAGAAAGACTTTCAATGCAATCAAATCACTCGGAGCTCCAATAGGTTGATGTGGAATCTGGATTCTGCCAGAGACCAGAGTCCTCTGATCCCCACCTCTCCCAGATGATCGCCCCATCCCAGTAGTGATGCATCTGCCACTACTGTGAGATCTGGTTGGAGAAGAGAGAGGGGTTTACCAGTGACCCAATTGCAGTTTCCTACGAGATCTGGACCATGTCGGAGAGATTCACATGATGTATTTCCCACTGCAACTTCCGCTCCCATTGTGGAGCCCGCATATGCCAAAGAGCATAAGTCACCAGCAGGATGCAGGAGGCCATGAGGCCCAGCACCTTCAGAGTCTGTCCCACCGAAATCCAGGATAGAGGCTGAAACATAGGTATAATAGCCTGAATATCCTGGACTTGCCATTCTGGAGGATAGGCCCAAAAATGCACTGAGTACAGAACAGCTCTGATGAAAGGAAGCATCTGAGAGGGAGTCAAGCAGTGGCGGGCAGCATGGATCTGGGGTGGTGGGCTGGGGGTGAGGGGGTAAGGAGGTATAATTTTAAAAAACTGAAAACTTCACTTACCTCCTCACTGCTCTGTCCAGCGTCATCTCTATTCCCCTGAGCCACACACAATGCTGCAATGGAGTGCTGTTATTGGTCGGAGTGCTGTGGCTCGACGCTCAGATGGGGACTGGGGGGCTGGGCATGTTCTCCATTTAGCCTGCACATGACTGTCTGGCCAGCCCAAGAGGGCTGGTCAAAGCATCATGCGCACTTTAGTGTGCCCACAACCCCCACTGCTCTGTCAGCAGAGCAGCCCTGCCCTCATGCTGCCTCAGCAGGAAAGAATAAAATGATAATAACATCATGTTATTATCATTTTATTTTTCAAATATGGGGTGCATGGCCTCAGAAAATACAATTATTTGAGATGGGGTCGCTCCAAGTTCCTAGAAATGTGTGGAGGCATGGAGACGGCTCAGGCGCTGGCTCAACTGTGGAGCCAGGCCTTGAGGGATGCTCCTTCGCCTTGTCAGCTGACAAACGGGGTGAAGTCGAAGAGCACTTTAGCTTTTTTTTCTGTGACTTCCAAGCTTACCTAAACGGCTCAACGACTTGAAGTGGGACGGGACCTCATACTCCACAACCACTCAACCAGAACCTCAAGCTTAATGGCATCCACGTCGAGCGGTAATGAGCTTGAGGGATTGCTGCCTCAAGGCCTTTGAATGCATGGTGCGGCAGTCAGGGAAGACCTTTGGATCATGGTCTCGTTCGAGGCACCATAGATGCAGGTCCGTCACCAACATCTGTCGTTGTTAGGGGCCACAGGGCTTGAAGCCGGCTTTCTTTGGATGACATCCCTGCCACTCCAGTAGTTAAGACCTCAAAAAAGACTTTGACAAAATATAGAGAAAAGCTTAGTCAAAAAGAGACCAATGGGTAGGTTTTCCCACATCTGCGTTAGCTGGTACAGAAACAAAAGAACTGGCATTAGTGGGCCTGGGTGGCACCTATATAGACACATCAGACGTCACTTCTGACAGCAATTATGCCAAATGGGGCCAAACAATGCCACCTACCGGCGTGCAAGGGTACTGCTCTGGATCCAGTCGGATGCCTGGGGATACATTTAAGTTAAGGGATCCTGGGGCTAGAAGTCTTTGTCAGATTTGAAAAATAATATGTGCTGATGCCCAACGTTTGTCTAAGAAGCCCACCACCAGTGATGGAGCGAGGTGGCAAAAACACAATTTTGTGTACCCCAAGTAAAATCAATGTTCCATAACGTTAACATTTTACTAATGGTGTGATGTGGTGAAATAATCAACCATAGTATAAAGCTGCATCCATGAACACACATGGGAATACTAATTTTGCCTGCATGAAGCAATATAATTAACTAATATGTGTTGTAATTGTGATGTGAACTAATGCATAGCTTAAACATACATAAACACGGTTTAAATGTGCTTATTGTATATGTTTTGTGCCAGAAAGTCGTCGGATATGTGAGTATAAAGCGCATTTATGTGGCTTACCTGCTAGGTAATAACTAATGGAGAAACACTAGTATGGTGGGAGGTAAACAGAAGGGCTTTAGTTCTATATTTAACATAAATTTTTGTTTGTTTCTACGATAGTTCCAAAAAGTGGCCTCTGAGGCCTACCAAGAAAATGGCTGCTCTGATGAACTGCGAGCGAATGTTACACTGCGCATGTGCATCCAAAGCCTGCAAGCGCGAGTGAGCTGCCTGTGCTCAGATGGGGAGTTCAAGGTTACCACGTCCCGAAAACAAGGATGGGTGCCAAGACATGGACATTCAAATATTCTAAACGTGGGAAAAGGTCCCAACGTTTCAAGTCGCGGATGTGACTAGGCCAAGACTGTCTTAGAACAATAGAGCATTAATAAATCGCTGATTCACCGTGAATATGATGTTGTAATGGTGAGGAGATGCTCACCCACCCCAAATTGTACTATCAGAACCCGAATTGGTGATGCTAGATACTTTTTAGATATATTAAGTTAGGAAATTAGTGTATAAAAACCCCTGATTTTGCTTAGAGGCATCGCTCCTTTCGATTTCCTCTGGAGATGCTGCCGGACTTAAGATTAATTCCTGGATGTAAGATCTTTTTCTGATTGTTTGTACCCTTTGCAGGATTGTTAGGATAAGATGAGGGTGTTAGTTAGGAATGTTAGGAGAGAGTGAATTTGGAACTATTTGTTCTTTGCTAAACTTCCACACTGAACTTTGAAATAAATGTCTATTTTCTGAGCTTTAAATAAAATGATCATTTTGAAATAAAGTTAAAGATTTTATTGAATAAAGAATTAATAAATGCCTAAATGTCAGACATACTAAAAGTTTGCTTTGAATAAAAATGAGATAAATGGAAAATTAAAGCTGGTCTTGTATTTTCCTACGCCTGATTTTCTTTCTAGCAGATCCATTGCCACTATGGTGGTGTGTCTGATTAAAATGGTGTTTAATGAAACCATGGTAAATCGTTTATAAATTATAGGTGTAAATAATAAATAGTTAACTAGATCTAGACACCCCGCCAATGTTATGGTAGGACTCCTGGTTCTTTCACCAAATCCCTGAATTCGAGTTAAAAGAGCAGAGAAAATGTACAGTGTAATGGGCCCCAACGTTGAATGAATGTGTGTTCTGAGGATTCAGGGAGATGGCAATGTTGATTTAGAATTTATTTTTGAAGTCCCGCTGTAGCACCAGCACTGCGTAATGTTGGGGCTGACGAATACCAAGGTTGTTTACTTCTAAATACACCTCATTCCTCATTCTTCTAACAACCTAAACTTCCTGCCCCCTTTAGCTCACTCTTCAGGTCATTTTTCCTCTCTGCTTTCTCCCTTTGTCACTATTTTCTGGCCATTTTCTTCTTCCTTTTTTCCCCTTCCGTGACTTTCCCTCTCTTGCTCTGCGTCTCAGTCTGGTGATTGAAAATAAATCTGGGTGCCCAAAAATGAGTGCTGGAGGGTCCCAACTGCAACCACCGGCTTTGATAGAGCAACTGGAGACTCTGGCAGACTATTGGCTGATTCAAAATCACTAAAATTAGATTCTGAACAGTATTACTAACTGGCCTACTGGTGGACGACCCATGAAAGCTGATAGGCATTGGAAAAACTATAAACACTGGCATGGGATCAGGCAAGTCAGTACAGCTGCCATTGCTCTGAACACTTACTCAGTATAAGAAGAATTCCCAGCGTGAACAACACCACAGCAAACACCAAACCACCGATCCTCAAGCTCTCATAGTCTGTAAGAGAAAGTGGAACCGTGTACATGCATGTATGTATAAAATACCAATACCAATTATTTGATGCACTCATGCTTCGAGGGAATCTTTTAAGTTTGCTCGATATATCTCTTAGGTTTATAATCCAGATGGTGCAGAGAAAGGTAACACAACCCCACTCACACCTAAAACACCCAAACACTCATATATAGTCAGCTCATATTGTCATGTGAAGGCTCTGCATCTGTGCATCCCCACACTGCTGATGGGAAGCTTCAGAAAACTAAAGTAAAGCGATGAGAGACATTCAGATAATGTATGGGTTAATTTTCAGCAGCATCCTAAGGAAAAGGGGATTGATGGCAAAATGGAGGTTGAGAGGTTGACTGCAATATGTGAGCCATAGAAGAGAAGTTCTGTAAACAGTGGGTAAACATTGGACCTAAGTACGATACCACGCACACATGCTCACACGCACACACCCAAATGTGCACACACACATACACCATGATAAGCCATAAGGAGTAAATCAGAGGCATACATAACATCATCCCCAAGTAACCTGCAGCCAGGAGCTTAAAACATACCCAAATATCGGAGCAAGATACATCATTAGTGGCAGAGCACGGAGCCCCTTGTCTATGTGCCCTAAAAGCAGAGCCAGACTGGCTAGAGCGGGCACTAGTGATGCAAAATCGTCCCCTTGTAACAAAAGCGCAGCAGCAGAGTTCCTGTCAATGCTACTATACCTCCCCCCGCCCCCTGGGACTGGTCAGACGTAACTGCCAGGGCTAGTTTGCGATCCCAGTCTGGCCCTGCCAAAAAGGTCCCCCAGGGATGAATTGTGCACTTGCTCTTCTCTCACATTTCTCCATTTGCACTATATCTCTTGGCAAAGCGGTCTCCTCTAGTCCACCCCATGCTCACCGTAATAAAATGGATTGGGCTCCTTCGGTTCCTGATCAGTTGCTGCAGCTGCAGAAACAAGACAAAAGTGAATTGCAACAATCTGTTTGAGATGCTTTTTATCACTGCTTCATGATCTTATCATAGAATGCCTCAACGAGTGATGAGATCTTCATACTCATTAATATGGGATCACCATTTTCTCATTACACTCCATAACTAATCACCATGGGGGATTTCTACCAACAATCATGTCTTTGGGTCAGTGGGCAAGGAGGGGAGGAACTTCATTAAAGTCTGTTAGAAATGTTTGCAATTTGTTCAATTTCAGGGTGGATATAGAAATTAAGGGTTTATGAGTAACTGGATGGCTAAAGTGAATGGGACTCCTCTTGTCGTCTATGCCTGACATTGTAGCTCTAAGGCTTACCTCCTCCCTGCTATTCGACCCCCAACTGCTCCTCACCCCCCTTAATTGGTTCAACCCCAAGACAACGTGCACTCTATGAGGTTATCTCAGGACTCACGGACTACCTCAATGCTGCTCAGCACACTTGGACTTCCGAACCTATTATGTAGTTTACTTTCCATTAATTGCTCTCTTCTTTTCTCCTTTATTTCTCGTCTCCTCACCTTGTGTGTTGGAGCCACAGTTAGAAGAGCAATCACCAAGAGTTGTTGATAATGTTAAATATCCAAATGGTCCACAGCCATCTGCCCTGTGACTTAATCTGCTCACCAGCCCCAATTAATTGTGATTTTGTTTGTCTATCTCCTTGAAGCTCGCTAAAGTCTTAGCATTATTGCACAATTACACATATTTTAATCAAACTGCCATTGTGTTATCCTGTGAAGTAAACCGCACATTTTAGCTTAATCATCCTGGAAAACGTACCCTCATTCTGAAGCTGGCACAATGAAGTGAGCACTGCAGAAAGTGGTATAGTCAGCCTTTTCCTCCAGAAACATGTAACAGTATTACAAGTTCTACTCAGATTCTTCTCAACAATAAGCTTTGCATCTGCTTATTAGCACTAAACCTAAGCATAGCTTGCGAAGTTCCGTATAGCGGAACTCCGCGAAGTGACAAAAAAACTCCGCCAAACTACACATAACTCTGCAAGCGGCGGAGTAGGTTACTCCACGCCATTCACACTGATTTTTAGTGCCGGGTGTTTGTCCTGCACTGCAAAATCAACGTGAATGGCATCTCGCACAGTGCAAGAGGGCACTGCTTCTTTCTGCCACTCGAGTAGAAGTTCTACTTGAGCGGCAGCTTCCTTAATGTGAATGGAAGGTTTCTCGACATGAGCGATAGCGACCATCTGCCATCGCTTGCGTTGAGAAATCTCGCTGTGAAGTAGTCTAGCGTTGGATTTTCCTCTCGCAATTTACCTTTGGCAAATGCGAGTGAGGAAAAAACTACGCTATACTACGTGCAGGAGAGTTTTTGGGAACTTCGCGAGCTCTGGAGAGCACGGAGTGCAAAAAACTCCACAAACTCTGTGAACGGAGCAGAGTTCACTGACCAGGCTTAATAAGCTTCTGTCTGTCACATGTCTATGCTTCTTTCTCATTTGCATTGGGAAAAGTGTATAAATGTAGCACCGAAATGTATGGATTTTAACATTATATGCTCCAACTGATCAAGGGCGAAGCTCTGGCCACTGAGTGCATAGGCAAAGCAAAATAGGTTGCTTTTCTTGACTTTTCTGAACTTCATAAGGGGTGGCTTCCAGGTTTCTCCATTTAGACCGCATTGTAAGACACACTTAAAGAGCTGTCAATAAAGGGGATATTTTCAAGCCTCTGGAACTTCTGAAATCACAGCTCACTGGATACAAATTAGGCTGCATGGTCATAATAGTACATGCACTGTGAATCTGTTTGAACAAAAATACAGCACATCTGAGTTGGTTGTTCATCTGCTTGGAAAGCCAAGTGTCTTTTGTTTTTGTCTTCTTTGATTGATCATGGAAGGCTTACTCAAGACACTAGAACATTATATGGATGTTGGTTGCACGGCTTTAAGCTAGTTATCTGCTGTCATAAGAAAAAGTACTTTGTTAAAATTAAAGGCCATAAGTCTTCTATAGCGGAATCAGTTTAAGGATTCTCCTGGGGTCAGTCCTAGCCTTCTTGTGATTCAATCTTTTAATTGAGTAATAATGGAAGTTTCTGGAGTTGCTGTGCACTAATATAGCCTTTTAGCCCACCGTAAAGACCCGCTCCGGCATTAAAGGCCCAAACCCAAGGCATGGGGCATTTAGCAAATGAGCGGGACTTCAATGCCGGTATAGCCCAGCTACAAGGGGCTATAAGGCTATTAGGACATTCCGTCACCAGAATGCAGAATGTTCTAACAAATAACAAATAAAACAAAGGCCTCACGTCAGGTTGAGGGGACTGAAATCCCCTCTGGTTCTGTGAGGCCTTGGTTCACAGCAACAGCTGTGAAGGACAACATTGGAATGTTGGATCTCGGGATTCTACCGGTCATAAGAAGCCCGGAGCACTCCGTTGTTTTCAATAGAGCTACCAATATTCCAATGTTCTAGTATGATGGTGACACCCAATTGTACCTGAAAATCTGCAATATAAAAGGCTTTTCCATCCTAAGGAGCAGACCCATCAAACTACATACCTGAACAAAAATGCTTTCTCCTTTTCAATGCCCCGAAAACAAAGTTTGTTTTCTCTTAAGAAAAGAATCAACCTAGCCATGCTGAATCTAGAGAGATATTTCCCAATCTCTTTGTTCTTTTGCTATAGTCTTGAGGTTCATGCTTGACCCGTCCTTCATTTGACGAACAGGCATGTTACCTCTGCAAGGAAATATGTTTGTATCTGTGATGATTTTGGTTATGATGGGTAGTCAATGAGGATGATGCTCTATATGAATAGTGCACCACCCACATTACCTACCCATCACAGCCAAAATGATATTCAAAATATGTTGTTTATCCCACATGATCATTCATAAGAACAGTTGAACTACTTACCATTTCCAGTGACTTGAGAAGTTTAAGAAGTAGATACTCACTACTCTTGAAAGTCCCTAAATCCAATTATTTCATCTCACAGAGGCAGTCCCCCCGGGCGACTGTTTCATCATGGAACTTTCTCCTGTCTGAACTAGGAAACTTACCCCTACTCACTTCCTTCAGGAAAGACTTTAAAGGCCAATTTTCAAACATTTCCTCAAACATGGATAGCAACATCTGGACTAGTCCCAATTTAGATTTTTCATACTGCGTTATAACTGCTGCTTTGCTTTTCACCATGTAATCCCTACCTCAACTTGAAGTAACCATGTTAATTTATTTCGTCATACGTATTACATGTATGCGCCAGGTACACCATATCCTTGCACAAATAGATGAATTCATAACATTTCTATGACGTCAAAACCCAACAATGCTCTGGAACTAGGGAGTTGGAACTAAGTTTAGTGTGTTCACAGGAAAATTATAGTTTACTTGTCTGAGATTCCAGTAAAGGAAAATTGGGAATTATTCTCTTGTATGAATTTAGACCAACCAGAGCTGGGTTTCACACAAAAGGTCATGATGAGGAGGAACTCTCGAAGAAAGTAGTTGGCATGATAAGATCATTAAGTGCTAATACACCACTGGAGCAAACATGCCCTTTGTGAGAGGGTGCTTTTGGTCTTGTGCTATAGGATGGTAGACCAGGAGTGCCAGAAGTTGTCTAACAAAAACTGGGAGACTGGGGTGTTGAGGAGCAATTGAGTCCTCGGCTGATTGTTGAAAACAAAGAAGTTTTAGAGTTGCTTAACATGGAAACTCAATTGTTTTCGGAAGGCAGGTAGGTTGGGATTTTGGAAACAAGTGAGTCTTTGACTGTTATCTAAAAATAGTGAACTTTTAGTGTTGTTCGCACAGGAAGATGTACAATTGGTTTCTGATTAGTAGTCTAAAAATCAGTCAATGCTGTGGGTAAATACAATAATTTAGCATTCTATGGGTCCTAAAATCAGTCAAAGGGTGAATAGCCTGCCTCCTTCCTTCCCTCTCCGGGCAAGAAGGGGCAAGTCTGCTCCTTGACAGGCAGAACATAATACACTTATGGTCAGATTTAGAGGACAACCAGCATTGCTTGGTGAGAAAACGTACGGGCTTTGCCTCCTGATGAGCCACAGAACTGCAATCCCCTAGAGATCCTATTCTCCTCAGGCACATCTCAAGTTTCTAGCTGGCAGAACGAGATAGGCTGCAAGGCCTTTCTGTCTTGAGAGCAGACAAAATAAGCTTCATTTGTGAATAGGTCAATTGAAGTCTATGCCAACTTCCTCTCTAGGGATGCCAAAGGTGACACCAGTGGTAATGACTACACACCTCAAAAGAGTCAGGTGGCTTAGACCACTCTTTATCTAGCTGTCCTCAGGATGCACCCATCACATGAGTTGCATTTAAAATTTTTCCAGTGAAGTCCAACCTAATATGATCCAGTAAGGAATAGATGCCTGTCTAATTTCAATGTCTGTGATCCTCCAGGATGAAGCTTAGCCTGCTTTGTGCATTTCGCAGAAGAGGGCCTCAGCTATGAGTCCTATCCTAAGAGGGGACCATGTGGGTGACCGGCTCCATCTCTCATGGAAGGTTTGCTAGGTCACAGCTCACACCTTGATATGCAGGATAGCTCCCACACACCTACAGGGACCCCAAAGGCGGCCATCTCATAAGGGCTACACAATTATAATTCTTAGAAGAATGCAGAACCATTATAATCAATGAGAACTTCCAAATACTGCGCTCAATCACTCCATAACTTAAATTTTAGCCTATCTGAATATTTTCCCAAAGAAGATGTTTTCAGGAAAAAAAATCACACACACATTAGCTCCGTCAACCCTGTTCCAGTGATAACATAGATGGGAGGCTTGTCTTATCAATTCCAAAGAGCTCAAGGTCTTTGCGATATCCAGAAGTCTCCCCATCCCACCTGCTCAGAGACACTTGAAAGGAACCAGTAGAAATACGTACCAAGCGCTGGAACGAGGACAGAGCAGAGGAAGAGTATCACCGACTCCATGGCCCCTGCGGAAGAGATCAGAGGACATGGCATTATGTAGTGAGCAAGGACAGAGCTTTTCTTTTGTGGAAATGCATACAACATTAGGGTGACCAGTTGGCTTCAGGTCACCGGGGCACAAATTTTACGTTCCTGGGCTTTGCTTTTAAGTTTTAGTTTTGGTTCATTATAACTGAGCCAATTGGACCAACACACCTGATAACAATGACATGTAAAAACAAAGTGTAGAAATGGGAAAGTGGTGTGGAGATGACATGGATCCATCTAGCCACTCCATGCAACAGTCTCTTTAGTACTACCAGTGGCGGCCGGCACGGATCGGAGGTAGGGGGGCGGCAGGGGAGGACACAGATATAAAAAAACAATAACTTACCTTCTTGCTGCATCTCTCTTCTGTAGTCCTCCCTCACTTGGCCTCAACAGGAAGCAAACCTGTCTCCCAATCAGCCAATCACAACGCTGCCCTAGCAGCATTGTGATTGATCTGAGTGCCATATTTTGGCACTCAGACGCTGACTTGGAGCCTGGGCATGTTCTCCATGTAGGCTGTACTGCAGCCTGCATGGAGAACATGCAATGTACGCAAGACTGTTTTGGGCTGCCCGAGAGGGCTGACCAAGCAGCCATTGCGCACTTAGGAGGGTACTACCACTCCTCCACTGTCCTGCCCCCTCACGCAAAGCTGCAGAAGTAGGACAAAATCAAATGATGATAACGCAAGTCATTATGATTTTATTTTCCCTTTGTTTCACTGCAAAAGAGCAGTGGGGTTGCTCCTCCGCCTTAGAGGAAGAGCCGCCACTGACTCATACATCTGGCATAAACTAATCTTAAAACAGTCGATGAGTACCATGTTACTACGCCAGGAACGGTTACTGATGACTGAATTGCCATCCTTTATACAACATCAGATCCTGCCCGAAGACTAGAGAACTTTAGAATGCATAGAGCATACTCATACACAGGGTCAGGAAGAGGTATGGGGTATTAGAGTCTCTCCTTGCGCAAGTGCATGAACTAGAAGATGTTTCCAGTCATCAGGACCAAACTTGGAATGATCTGATTGAATTCTTAAGCATTAAGTATTATTTGTAACAGCTAAGAGTAGGAATGAGGACAATTTAACTTACAATGCAGCTCCTTCAGGTGCCTTTGCATCTCATTCAAGCAACAAGCACTTTGTTTAGTGCATCATTGGACAAACTTGTGTACCACACCCTTTGTTATCTCCGCTACTTAGCTCACACTGAACTCAAACGCGGAGCACTAGAGGACTAAACACTGGATCTGAGTATCACCCACAGAGAGATCATGTTTGAGTATCATCTTCTTACACAATCGGAAAGAAAATGTGTGACTCTGTGGAAGATATACTCGCTCATTCAGTGTGGGTCTCAGATCTTCAAGCGCAGTGTCACTCATTGAGTGTGGGTCTCAGATCTTCGAACGCAATGTTACTCATTGAGTGTGGGTCTCAGATCTACGAGCTCAGTGTCACTCATTGAATGTGGGTCTCAGATCTTCGAGCGCAGTGTCACTCATTGAGTGTGGGTCTCAGATCTTCAAGAGCATTGTCACTCATTAAGTGTGGGTCACAGATATTCGAGCGCAGTGTCACTCATTGAGTGTGGGTCTCAGATCTTCGAGCGCAGTGTCACTCATTAGGTGTAGGTCTCATACGTGACAACAGCCTCAGTGACTGTGTGTGGGCCTTGGGACAAAATGTCCCTTAAAGTTAGCATAATACCCGCCTTCAAGGTCATTATGGACAGTGTTTCAGTACTAGACATTTATATGATAGCTAATTGCATTTGCGTGTTTTGTCGAGTTTTACTTCCATTGACCTACTTAGATTATCCCACCTGAAATCGATGATCTGAAAATGAAAGGTTCAGGATCGCAGAAAGTGTCCCTAATGAGCCGGAGTGAGGTGATCAACCTACATTTATTTATGTATTTATTTATTTATGCAATTTTATATAGCGCGGACTTTACCCGAAGGCGTCAGAGAGCTTCACAATAGGAACAGAAATGATACAAACTGAGAACATTACTCGAACAAAAGATTGCAAAAGCAAACATTACGTTACATACGGTAAAGTGATAATTGTGAGCAACCAAAAATACATGAGGTAGTAAAAATTGTGAGCAACCAAAAATACATGAGGTAGTAAAAAGTGCGCAGGAGGAAAAAGTGACAAGTGTGCAGGCTACAAGAGAAAACAAAGTATAATTTGAGGTATAATACTGCAATATATGCTAGACACTCAGGCACAAGAACAAACGTTACGTAGGCAAAGGTGGCACTTGTGCAAGTATCAAAGGTAAAAAACATGTGAGAGGAGGCAAACCGTGTGTTACAGGGGCAAAGTGGTGTGTGCAAGTTGTAAGAGGGTACCAAACACAAGTACATGGATAATACTGCAATAAAAGGCAAACACTCTAACCACAACAACACACTGGGAAGGCACTGCAAAGTCTCACTGTGTGTTCAGTTGCACATTTTGGAACACAGCCTTTACCACTGAATATGTATCTCAAGCCTGGAAGAGTTTCATTCATTACTGGGTGGACGTCTCACGCTGTTCAAACAGGTGTCTAGAATCTAACTCAGTATTTCTGTTTCAGAAATGTTGTAATAATATGAGTTGAAATGTTCTTTAAAGTGATCAAAAAGCAACAGAAGCGGAATCATTGCGGTTTACATTGATGTCAATGAGGTACAAATGTTCCATTTGATATGGAAGGAGCAGGGTTGAAATGATAAGTTTCAAATCACGACATAATATTGTGGTGCATTGAAGAATGTAAACCCGATAATAGGGATTTCAGATCAAACAGACATTGTTTTGTACAGTAGGGTTTCCTTCAAAGGTTTAGAAATATGGTGGTCTGATTCAGAAAGATATTTTTCAGTAAAAGTATATTTACAGATAAAAGTAACTAATTTACACCGGCTAGGAGTTCAAAAACGGTGTGTAAGTGGATTAACGGGTAGGTATTTCAATGCCAACAGTGTGGGCAAAACTGCAGTAGTAACTATTGTGGAAGGGGTGGGAAGTGGTCATTACAAGGTGTGGATTCTCTTGCTAGCTGGTGAATGCCCACACACCATGTACATTTGTGGACATTTACTGAGTCCGATCTGACCCCTTAACACCCTGAAATGGTCATAAAAAGTCCAGCATTAGAAGGGGAATATATCACCCTCTCCCCCCCACCTCCCTCCGACACAAAATAAGTGCATTTGACAGCAGGCTTCCCTCCCCCTGTGCCTAACTCTGTGCGAAGTAGATTTCCAAAAATGGGAAATAAGCACTAGAGGGTGAGGTCACTAGCAGCTGACTCAGCTTTCCATGTGGAATTCTGGGAATATTAATGCAGTTATAAAAAAAGGTAAAAGTACATTGAAATAGAGATGTAATTTTCTGGCCAAAATTGTATGGTATTTCCATGAATCAAGGCCACATGTGTACTAATCTGGACAATTTCTTATGGGAGAACTGCACTGCAGAGACATTAGCCTAATGAAATGAGGTGATATTGTCATCATTTATTTGGAAGCCGCAGGGCTCTCAGATGTTACTGGGCCTCAATGAGGTGTCTGAGTCAATTTGCCTCTGGATTCCAGGGGCGAATCTACTGGTGTCCCGAGAACTGTAAAATGTGCACACTTCTAGCACTGGGTAGTGAGGTGAGCAGCCCAAAGCATAATCAGGAAGGTGGTGTGAGGTTAGAGACTCAGAAGATAACACATCACACAATAATACTCAATAATGGAGATTCCAATCAATGCTTTTATTTAACAAGAAAAAGTACTTTATTACACTACTAATTAATACCGCAAAAATGGTTAACATGGAATGGAAGTGTAATGACTGTAACGTCCCACAGTGCTGCTCAGTATATAAGGGAGAGCGCTAATCGGGGAAATATAAACATCCTTGTGGTGTAGTGATCAGCTTCTTTGCGCTCCACTGACCCAGCGATCAGTCTCTTTTTTGAGCTGTCCTGGCCCTTTAAGAAAATGGTCTCTGCAAATGTTTAGTTTCCAATGGCTATTTACATAGGACCCATGCTACTGGTACCTTTTTCTCTGAAGTTAGATACTTCATATAGGCAGAGGACCAGCTCATGGGCTTTGTAAGCGGTCCAGATAAAATCTGTGTGACACCATTGACACAGTATATCATGCGTGACTTCTTAAATTGTAGTAGCCTAAAGCATGCATCATAAGGCTTTAATAATCCATACTATATCTTCTTTTACAAATGGTCATGGCTGCAAGAACATAAGTGGCCTCCTCAGTTTGCAAAGCGTGCCATTAGCGTATGTAATCTAGAGAATATTTGTGCTGATTCCAGACTAATAGTGCCTCATTTATGAAAAGTGACGCATCGCTGCGTGAAAACAGCGATGCGTCACTTTTCATTGTGCCCTCCTTGCGACACCAATGATGAGTCATATTTACATTGCGAAAGGAGTTACAGATACGTCAGTATTTCTGACGTATCTGTATGGCGCAAAATTGACGCATTGCTGGAGTATGTCACAAAAGCGACGCAACTCCAGCAATGTGTCCTTTCACATGGGGTAAGCCCCATGTGAAAGGGCCTGCGTCAATTTTACGCCTGCTGTGCGTCAGAACGCCCCCCTGCATACATTATACCTGGTGCAGGTATAATGTAACGCAGGGGTTTACAAAGTGACGCATCTACCTAGATGCGTCACTTTGTAAATATGGTGCAATAAGGCACATTTTTTACGCTGCTGGTGCGTCACAAAAAGTGACGCACCGGCGGCGTAAGAGTGACGCACAGCCTCATAAATGAGGCCCTTAATGTCTTCTAGGATGGAACTGATGAGAGCAGTGCAGTCATGGATCCAAAGACTTACCATGGAAACCTTGGTTCCATCACTGGTGAGACATGGGACAGGCATTTGCTGGTGTAAGATGAAGTGCAGAATCAAACCCTGTGGAGGGCCCTAGGCAGTCGACATTTCGTGGCCCCCTCACAAATTATCTCCTTATACGTTTTTAATTTTACCAACCATTTTAATAAACCAATTTTATTACACAAAACCGAACATTACCAAGTATTAACGTTATTAAACAAAAATTATTTGGAAACAATTTAAGAAAGCGTGATTGTAATTTTCTTTCAAGATCAAATCAAAATTATTTTGATCTGTTGTCGTGGCGCCCCTAAACGGAGTGGGACCCACAGGCCGATGCCTTCTTTGCCTATTTGGTGATCCAGAGCTGGTAAGATGTAACTGGCCATAGAATGTGGCAAACCTAGCAAGCTCTTTTGCAATCGATTTTCTTCCACTTGAAGTGGAGGAAACTCCACACAGCCTTAGAGTTTTGCCGATTGATTTTAGCAGTTACTTCAGAGCGAGGTAATGACTTCACAAGGAACATGCACTTCTTCCTCTGTCGGTGCACTCAAAGGAGAACTGTCTCATTTTAAAATCATTAATGCTTCTCTCGACAAGGATTTTAGATGTTGGTTATTTTTTCATTAAGCTTGATGAATATATTTTCGATATGTGATGGAAGTTGACGAGGCAGAATGGGGAATGATGAGTCTGGTTACACAATGTACCAATCCGGTGCTGGTGTGCACTTTGGGGGTTCGTTCGTGCTAGTTGCTGCTGCTGGGAAATGGTGAATTAAAGGTGTTATGCATTTAATATGCACCAGAAACAGGAGCTACCCTGTGAACCACCAGGAGCCTGATGTACCAGAGATGTTTTAAGCATGGGCAAAGTGGGCTCTGGCACAGGGCTCCAACATTTCAGTGTCTCCTGACAGAGCCAGCTCTGTTCTACAAAGAGCTTTGCTCCGATGACCTTGAATAATTCTTAAAGCAGATTGTTTGAAATACCATTATCGTTGAATTTATTTTCAATGTGGGTGATGTGTGAGAGTCTAATGCAGACATTTCGCTGAGAAATTGTTTTTTGTTTCATGCAACTTCCATTAAAAAAGTTTTTTTAGATCAAAACAAGGCCTCACACATGAGAAATGGGAGGGTGCCACAGAGATTATTTGCAATAATATTAGTGAGCTGCTGCTGTGTTACAATATTGAAAACACATCACTATCCATGAATATTAGATTTAAAAACATTTAGAATTGGCAAGCGTGCCTGTACACTGTCAGTGAGCTGGCCAAAGAGGGCATGGAAGAGCTGAAATTAGATCACAAATTCAATACTGTTCTTAACAGGGGCCTGCAAAATACACGTGCACCTAGGGCCCCAAAAATCATTAAGATATCCCTGTGATGTACTACACATAAACACAACTGCTGATAGTGGAATGTTCAGCGTATATCATTTAGTTTTAATTTGGTTACATACATGCTGTAGCAGATGGCATTAAACATCCTATAAACTCACAAGAGAAGAAACTAGACAATGCAATCATTTCTTCAACAGAAGATATTGTTTTAGGAGTATAAAAATAATGATTATATATGTGTTTAGTGACATGATAGGTTAGATATGGGTTCCACTTAATTTTGCACTTTTGCAGGGTAAGAAATATTGCAGTGTCGTTTATACTGAAGAAGGGTGTCAAAACAATATTTCAACTGAAGTACCATTGCAAAAACAACTTCTTCCACTGGTCACTGCAAATGTGGGTTCAACATTGGTGCAAAATAACCCCACTCTGGTGCATTTCTCTTGATGTGGCTCACAGTGTGTAGAGTGTTAAGCCTCTAGCAGTCCTTACTGGGTGCAACATCAGTTGCATCCTTATTTCCACCACTCAGCAGGAACTCTGTGCTTACTTTTTAAGGCAAGAAGTGGTGCTTTGCAGGAGGCTGTAACCTTGGTCTCTTGTCCCAGGTGCCCCTGCAGATGATGCATTGGCAGCCTCGCGGTGCATGCTGCTGAATCAGCGCTTACTTCTGCTTCGCTGCAGCACTGCGGAACCAAGGACACAGAGGGAAAGGAAGCTGCAAGAGATGTTTGGGATTTCCATCACATCTTAGGTATGGACAGTTACAAGCCTCCTGGCTAAAGGAGTGCCCTTGCTCTCTGTGGATGGGCGCTCGCTGGATTCTGGCAGAGGCATCAGCGGGGAAACTCAACAACCTCGGAAGCTGAGGTTCAGGAATTCTATGCAGCAGGTAAGTCATGCCTGATATGAGAAGCTGATATTGTGTTACTTCAAAGGGTATTCAGCTGTTCCTTCTTTCTCTATTGTTCCTTTCTGTGTGACCTTCTCCTGCCCCAAGTTTATGTCCCCCCATTTCAGACTCCCTCTTCTCCCAACACTGGTCTTTCTCAGGAGCTACCCTTCTCCAATTGGACTCACTTCCAGCGGGACTCACAACCAAACGATCTTTACTACTGAACATGTAGTCACACTATGTTACTCTTTATAGCTGTGCTGTTAATACCCCTACAGAAATGTCACTCCTCTGTGGCTCCACTGCAACCTGCCTTCCACACTCCTTGCTGGCCCCTGAAGTTGTGCTTAACAGTGACACTCAATCAGCCAGTGCGTAATTTAAGCCTGTAGTTTCCGGTGCTCAGCACCAGCACTTAATTATCAACACCGGCGCTTTTCATGGGCACCAGTTAAGGACACATCAACTTACTGGGCGATTGCGTGATTTTCCCAGAATCACAGGATGTTGAGCCGACGCCGAGACTTACGGTTCCCCTGTTCCGAAGTCAGCAGCTCTGGCCATTATGCCACATCATCTCCTCACTTTCATGGTTAGCAGTTGGTTCTGTTTTAGGCGGGGCTAAAAGGAGAAATAGGCAGTGCAAGCTGCTTCCTGACGAGAGCCCCGGCACTTTTAACCACTCCAATCAGCCCTGCTATGCACAACATACCCTTACCACAGCTTAACTGTTACCATATTATCCTCTATTTCTATTCTCGCTCCACTGCTCTTTGCTGATCCAGCTTGTATTGCCCTACTAAACTGCACCTTACAGATTTGTGTCTTTGCATTGGCCTGTGGCTCTTAGTTTTTCGCTCGCTAAATGTAGAATCATTGTATGCAGTTTAGTGTAAGGTACCCACATATTTCACAATACATGAGCGCTACATTTCAAATAAATAAATAAATGCACTTATAAATAACTTGTAAATAACTGGAGGAACAGACCAGAGCATAGGATTACTGCAATATCATGCTTTCAAATTCAAGATGTATGAAAGAAGGAGACCAGTGTCGCTCGTAAAGGGGACATTTGTTGGATTCTTTCCTTGGATGCAGATATATGTTTCAGACTCAAGTAAATTGTGACACTTACTTAGTGTGCCTAATACAGAGACCTGTGTGCGTAGTCACACAGGCCTTGATCCATTGGTATATCAATGTTTAGACATCATCCTTGGTAGCAGTGCTTTAAATGGGACGGGTCCCTCCAGGTCTCATTAAAAAATGGACATTGAAGCGGGACCCTTTTGGGCCCTGTATTCACACAGAACAATGATCGTGTATGCCAGTTGCACTTGTGATTCTCTGGAAATGCGTTGCTACGGTGGCACTCTATGGAATTTTAGTTTACACTTAATTATACAGCCGTTCCTCTTTTAAGGACACCTCCCCACCCCCCACACACTAGTTTCATCCCACTTAAAGTCTTGCTTTGCCGCCATTTGCAATAAGGAATGGTGCTGGGGAAATATGCTAGAGACAGCTAGAAGAAGGTTGGTGCTGGCTGCCGGGATCCTTGGGGGCTTATTTCTATGTGGAATTCTATAATAAATCTGTTGACTCAAAACCACCCTCAGCTTCTTCAAGTGTTGACGAGTTGACACACCACAGGAGACGAAATAGTCCACCTGTTACTGGATCTCTAACGCTCTGCTTTGTGATACTAAAGCTATAATATCTCTCTGATAACATACGTTCAAGTGAGTATTAAATGGACCGTCCGGTGAATGATATCACAACAGATCTCAAAGCTCAAGAATATGTAATCAAACAGGACAATACTTTAGAGGGGTTATTGTTGGTGCTTGATAGAAACTAATGGCTAATTTGTGATAAAAAAGTGTCAGGGCTCTCGTGCGGCAGCAGCCTGCACCAGCCCATTTCTCCTGTTTGTGCCGCCTATAAGAGAACCAACTGTGTAGTGGACAGAGCTGCCTATTTTGACGCTGGGGAACCAGGTTCAAGTCTCAGCATTGGCTCAACACCCTGTGGTTTGGGGCATATCACTTAATCTCCCCATAAATTAATTTGCTCATGAAATGAGTTGGTGTTGATGATTAAGTACTAGGGTGACCAACGGTCCGTAAATTTCACGGACCTTTCGTAATTGGGACCTCACGTCCGTTGTCCGTGAGGATCCCTTTTACAGACGCCTTTTGTCAGTAATTTTGCCCATCACAGGGAGCAGCACTGCTCCCCTGTCAGAGGCCCCACCCCCCTGATGAAGCCACCTCGCACTCCTCCTGGAGCACAAGAGCAGCCCCACCCGCCCATTGTCATTCTGTATGCCGGCTGATTGCCACATACAGAATGACAATAGGACAGTCTGGGGTGTGACAGCATGTGGCGGCCTCCTCCGGCCTCAGTGTCCAGCAGGGCATTCTGTTAGATAAAAGGTAAAATGCCAATGCTGCAACGTTAGAGAACAGTTTATTTAAAGAAGCCTGTAAAACAAGTTAAAAAGAACAGGTTATCGTTCTTTCACTGTCTCGTCATTTTAGAACTGAAGTATTTTCAACATTATAGTCAACACAGCCATGGTTGCTGCTTTTTTATTTTAAGGAACTAGCAACCATTGACAAAGCCAATAGTCCTGGCTTGTTGTTGGTGTAATGGTACTTGCTGTATTATATATCTGGATTTAATGACAGAAATAACATAATACCAGTTGGGCGGAACACTATGCTAAGTGCAGATTTTGAGCCTAGGTGTTTTAAACCACGCTCGTAATCACATCAAACACCCGCTTTGAAGAGACCCCCTCCCCCCCCCCCCCCCCCCCCCCCCCCACTGTTATTTTTACACCACCTAAAGCCTTGGAAACAACACCATGTCACAGTCACCTCACATCTTGGCACTGTGCATCATGCATGACTCATGACTTCTACGTTTTCAGACTGCCTATGTGCAGGGGCATAGTGAACTCTCCCCCAACCCACCCCAAACCTTGCTTTAGGAACTACAGCAAGGTGAAGTTCTTCTTGATGGGCCTCTTCTGTCTGCAACTCTGCAGACAAAGGCTCAGCTCATAATGTGAAAATGTGGGTGAGGAAATAAGTGAAGGGATGTGTGAATGGCTGGATGGATTACTGAAAGGATAAATGGATGAATGAAACGAGGAATGGATAGATAATGAAAGGATGGATGGATGAGTGAATGAGTGGCAGTAAGGATGAGAGAAAAGGTAAATAGATGGATGTATGGGTGGAAGGGTGGATGGATGGGTAAAAGGGTGGATGGGTGTGTGAAAGGATGGATGGATGACTGAAAGGGTAGATGATGGGCGAGTGAATGAGTGGATGGATGAATTGATAAGTGAAAGGGTGAATGGATGCATGAGTGAAAGGGTGGATGTAAGTATTGATGAGTAAGTGAAAGGAGGGTAGATGGACAAAAGGATGGATAGATGAGTAAAGTGAAAGGGTGGATGGATTAGAGAACAGATGGATGGATGAGTGAAAGGATGGATGAGTAATAGGATCAATGGATGGATTCATGAATGGATAAGTTGATGGATGGGTGGATGGATGGATAAGTGAAAGGGGGATGGAGAGAGAAAGAGAGGATGAATGACTGAAAGGGTGAATGGGTGAAAGGATAAATGACTGGGTGGATGGGGGCTGGCACTGCAAAGTTCCTTGAATATCCAGTAGTTTTCAATCAACAATAAAAGCGGCCTCACTTATATTCAGGTGTGGTTCACTATTATCTGGTGACTAATGTACCTGCTAGAGCGAGATGCGAATTTTGAATCGTCTATGGTAGCAAGCTGCGGCCATATTTAGACTTGCACTTAGGTGGTGGTTTATTTACTTATATACTATTGCGCGACCACCTCTGACGTGTCTGTAAAACGTACCTTTTGTCCCGAAGTTTTGTCCTGAATTTTTACCTTTTGTCCTGAATTTTTGTCCCTTTGTCCTAAACTTTTACACTCACCATCCTGAATTTGCACCTATGCCAGTTGGTCACCCTATTAAGTACTGGTGCTGAGCACCGAAAACCACCAGCTCAAATTAAGTACTGATAGAAACACAAAATATCCAGGAACACAATTGCTTTTTCTCATTTTACTGGATGGCCCCTTCAATAATTTTACAATAATGGCGACCATCATCTTCTGCCGAATGCATCATTCTTCTTTTGGTTTTATCGTCAGCCGCCGAAGGGGGGACCCAGGGAGAGCCAGGCGCGAGCTGGTCTCTCCCTGGGCGTGTTCGCGCGAGAATCAGGTAAGCAGGTGGGGTTGATTGGGGGGAGGTATTAAAGGGAAGTCAGGCTGGCGGTTGGGCACGGCGTTAGAGGGAGGCAAGGGAAGGGAGGTTCTTTTTGCCCCGCCCGCTTACTGTTCTCCGTCAGGGGGGCCATGGAGGAGGCGGCGGAGGTCGGGCGGGCTGTCCGGGCGCTTTGCGACGCCGGGTGCTAGGACCTCAGGCTGCCTGGGAGTGCCGGCGGTAGGCGTGGGTTGGTTCGGCCGGCCCCTTTCCCCCCCCCCCCCTCTCGCAAGGCTGCTGAGGGCGGGCCGCGGCTGCTGGTGTCGCCTGCCACGGACGACGACGGCGACGGAGAGGCCGCCATGCCGGCGGCTTTCCAGATGCCGGCCCAGGTTCCTGCAGACTCGGGGACCCCGCCGGCGACCCGGGCGCCCGCCAGCAGGTAGGCCTTTGCCTTTGTGAGTTGCTGAATTGTGTGGGGCGCCCGGGGGGTGGGCGGGGTCGCTCCGTGGGCCGGCAGGCCCCGCGTATGTTTGGGTCCCCTCCTGTCAGGACCAGGAAGTCTCCTGTTGTTGCTGGGGGCCCGGCGAGGGCGGAGTTTTCGACCCTAAGTGCCTCACCAGGACACATGTTCATGCTCCTCTCGCCGGGGGCCCCTCACCCTTCAGTGCCTGGTTTGTCAGGCGGGGCTTCGCCCCATTTGGGGATTGGGCAGCGCTACCTGCCGCCTCGCTCCACCCCTGTGCTTGGGCCAAGCCCTCCTGCATTTTACCCCAGCAATCTGGCCCAGGGCTGCCCAGAATTGCCCCCCCCCCTTTTCTTTTGCTGTGCTGCTACCCCCCCCCCCGCCCCCCCCTGTCTCATGGTTTCTGGTTCCGCTGCCCCCCCCCCTTGTTTCCCACCAGCCTCTGGCCATGGTGGGCGTCCCCTGTCACCAGCCAGGTGTTGTTCCCGGCTCGCCGCGGGATGCCTGCCGCCCCCCGGGGTGGGTCCGGCGCCCGGGTTGGGTGGTGCCCCTGGGTTGGCGCCGGTTGCTGGGTCCTCTTGGGGTGTTTCCCTTGCCTCTGTGGGGGGGAGGTAGTTTTTGCGGATTCTTCAGTCTGGTTTGAGCGGCCGCAGTTTTCGAGCTGTTCCTCCGGCTGAGCGGCTGAGGACTGTTTCTTCGGGCTTGGGAGCTGTCCCTACGGCTGTTTCCAGTGGTGGGATCACGGGAGAGGGATCTGGAGCGGATCTCTCTTCTGGAAGTTTTTTGCGCGCGCGGAGCTTTCATGATGTTGACTGGCAGTTTTCTGATGGGGGAATTGTTGATGGGGCGCTGCCAAGTGGCAGGACAAAGTTTTCATTTTCTGGGAAGATTTCTATTGGGATGTACAAGATGAGGAATTGGTAGGAGGGGAGTTTGAGGGGTAAGGGAATTGGGCTTTTGGCAGCACGGGCCCAGAGAGGTGGGCTGGGGCAACCCCCTGTTTCTCGTAATTTTGCAGGAGTCATGTGGGACCACACGGCGGTACGTGAAACAGGGGGAGTGGGCTAGCTACATGGATGGTTCAGCGGAAGTCGGCACAGTTGCCGGGAGGTAAAGATGGTCCGTGTGGAAACCTAGGGAGAGTCTCCCTGTTAAGAGTACCAGATCGATCGGTACAGGGGATGGGGTTCTTGGTGAGCGAGTCGCTCTGGCACCGAGGCTTGAGCGGCCGGTGAGTTTTTGAATGTTTCTGATGTGCAATCTACAAGGGATGTTTCTACAGTTGGGGATGGGGTGGCTGTTTTAAAAAAAAAAAAAAAAAAACTTGTCACGCAGCAAGGGAGAGTCTCCCTGTTAAGAGTATACGATTAATTGGTGCGGGGATGGGATTGTTGGTGAGCGAGTCGCTCTGACACTGCGGTTTGAGCGGCCCATGGTTTTGAATGTTTCTACTATGCAACCTACGGGGGAAGATTTTCTACAGTTTGGGGATGGCGTGGCTGTTCCAAACATGGTTACGGAGGATAGTATCCTGCCAATACGATTGCCACGAGTGTGTGCAGTGTGGGGGGGGGGGGGCGGCATGCTCTCACACAGTGTTTTCACGGACTGCGGTTTGCAGGACAGGGGAGGGGTTCGGGGGTAGGTGACAACCTCAGCACTTTGCACATGAGGGCTCCTACTCCTATTGAGCAGCACATTCTGATTTTGCGGTTGGTGGACTATCCTGACTTTGAGGCTGCTGCGATTTTGTTCTGGGTTTTTTCAGGGTTGGGTTTCGGTTTGGTTATCAGGGTCCCCGGGTGGGGTGGTGGTCTGACAATCTGAGGTCGGCGAGGGAGTGCTCTCAGGTTTGTGCAGCAGAAGTTGGATGCTGAGGGATCGGTTTGCAGGTCCTTTTTCTGAGTGGTCCTCTCTCTGATTGGATCGTCTCTCCACTGGGGGGCGGTCCCCAAAGGCGATGGGGGAGTTTTTCACCTCATCCATCGTCGGTCTTGGCCTGAGGGTGCATCCGTCACCGACTTCATTGACCCAGCTGCCTCAACCGTGCCCTATTCTTCAGGGGATGACGCCTTAAGGCTCGTTCGCGGGGCAGGCGTTGGGGGTTTCTTGCTGGCAAAGAGTGACATTCAGTCGGCTTTCCGGCTCCTTCCTATCCCTCAGTGGTTTTTGTTGGGTCTCTTTGGTATGCATTTTGGGGGATGTTTTTTATGTTCATAAAGTGTTACCCATGGGCTGCTCGGTGTCATGTTCCCTCTTTGAGACCCTCAGTACCCTTCTGCAGTGGCGCTTCAATTTTTGTCAGTGGCTGCTTCTTGGTCTGCCATTACCTTGATTCATTTCTTTTACGGGGGGGGTGGGGGGTCAGTCCGGGCAGTGTCAGGCGGCTTTGGTAATCTTTCAGGCTATGACCGGGGTTTGGGCTTTCCTCTGGCGCCGGTTATGGCCGAAGGTCCCTGTACATCTCTGAATTTCTTCGGGATTGAGATTGATACCGCGACTATGATGCTGCGCTTGCCTGCTGCTACCGTGTGTGAGATGACTGATTTAATACGCTTGGTGTTGGGAGACCACAAAGTGGGGCTGCGGAACGTACAGAAACTTTTGGGGTGCCTCAATTTTGCTTGTTGGGTCGTTCGGGCGGGTAGGACGTTTTTTGTCGACATCTGGGCCTCTCGATGTCAGGCGCCGGCATTCCTCATCATTCGTGTGCGCCTTACAACTGCTGTCCGTGCTGATTTGAATATCTGGTTGCGTTTCCTGCAAGATGTCAGTGGCGTGTCCTTGTTTTTTGCGGATGAGGACATGGTGTGGCAGGTGGCAGCTTTTCACGGATGCATAAGGAGCTCATGCTTCGGCATATTGGGAAGGTCGTTGGTGCGCGGCTGGCTGGCCAGTGCGCGGGAAAGGATACGGTCGCAGCATTGCGTTTTTTGGAACTCTTCCCGTTGTGGGTTGCTCTGTGTATCTGGGGGGGGGAATTCAGATTCGCGCCGTATTGTTTCATGTGGCCAATATAGCGGTAGTTGACCTTGTTCACAAACAAAGAGCCCGCGATTTGCGGGTGCTAAAGCTCCTGTGCGGCTTCGTGTTGCGGTGTTTCTAAACTGCATATTGCCTTAAAGCTCGGCATGCTCCGGGAGCCATTAGTTGTATCGCTGATTCTTTATCTCGCTTTCAAGGGTCCGTATTCCGCGAGTGGGCTCCCGGGGCGGATCTGGAACTAACGGCAATTCCACGGTACGTATGGGACTTTGGGAATTGAGGGTCCACCATTTTGGTAGCACATTCCGTAGCTGCCTCTGCACGGCGGAGTTCTTTGACGGCCTGGCCTGAGTTTTTTGCAGTTTGGTGGAGATGGCAGGTACGGTCAGGGCTGGGTTAGCTGATGAACACTTTTTATTGCGGTTTGTTTTACATTTAGCGAACAAAGGCCTTTCCCTCACGATCATTTCAGGTTGGCAGGGGTATCTTTTTATGGTCAGCTTTGGTGGGGGAGGGATTTTCGGTTGGGGGGGGGTATTGTTTCGTACAGTTCTGGAAGGGTGGGTAGGCTCCGGGCTGGTGGTTAGAAGCTACGGCAGCCGGTGCCCCTTTTGATTTGCTTCATTTGCTTTTATCGCACTGGGAGGTGTGCTGCTATGATGCTTTGGAGTGCCACAAAAATTTCGTTTGTGCTTTGTGTGGGTATTCTTCAGGGCATTTCGGGCCTCTGATCTGCTGGGTTTGAGGGGTTGAGTGGGGGAGGGTCAGCGGCGAGGTGGTGGGGGGACCATGTCAGGGTACGCCTGTGGCCGAGGATGTCCAACACTGATCAGATGGGGAGGGGTAGGTGGGGTGTTTCTGGGTAGCAGCGGTGTGTATGCATGCTGCCCTGTGGGGGACTGGGAGGTTTTTGTGTCTTCTCCTCGTCGTATCTCAGGGGACAAAGTTTTGTCATACTGATGGCGGTCCCATCCTTGTTTCTCAGTGTTAGCTGTCCTCCGCAAGGTTTTGTTGGAGAAAGTAGTCCGCCTTTGCTTTGCCGGACCTCTCTTTTTCCCCTAGGTCTTTGGCCCCAGTCGCTGGATAAATAAGGAGGGTGTGGATCCTGGGCACTCTTTTGTTAAACTGGCTGCTGTAGTCGCTGCGCGTCAGCTTTGTGGGAGATCTCTTGGTTTCAGCAGTCTGACACATGAAGTCTCCTGGCATGGCGCAGGGGGCATGCGTTTGGGCGGTATTTTCCTGCTTTGGCTTCTATGGTTTCAAAGGGTTGGGGGGGGCCCTTCGGGTCTACTGGTGCTGCATGTTGGTGAATTTGACTTAGTTTCTCTATCCGGTTTGACCTTGCTAAAGTTCATGTATCATGATCTCGTAGTCCTCAAGAGCACATGGGTGAGCACCATGGTGATATGGACGGAGTTCGTGCCTCGATTGCGATGGATTGGGGCAAGGAGCTATTCCGCCATGGAGAAGGCAGGACGCAATGTGAAGAGAACAATACGACGTTTTGTCATCATTTATGTATATACAGTTGGCTCATCATAATTGGAATATTTCAGAGAAGTATGTATTCTGTGAGGACGGGGTCCATCTATCTACATTAGGCAGTTCTTTTTCCTTCTGGAGCTTAGAGATTTAATTGCCACAGTTCTTCAGGTGCAGTTGTGGGGTGCTCCTTCCCTTCCTTCTTTGGGTGGGGCAGGAAAACGCTAAAGGTTTTCCTGGGTGGCGGTTTTGGCTAGTGGGGTGGGCAGCCTGGAGCGGGTTGGCCATCCTGAAGGGTAGCTCGTTGGGTAATCCTGGGGGTATTAGTCAAGAGTTAGTTTCGGGTTCTGTTAGGTAGGGAGTTTAGGCATAATGTGTAGATTGGAATTTTATGATATAAATAAATAATGAATGTGTTCAAGAAATGTATTATGCACCTGTCTTAAAATAAAGTGGCCTTTCTTGCTCCTTGAAGAAGTGTGGACAGTGATTTCTTGCGCGAGGGGGGACCCAGGGAGAGCCAGGTGCGAGCTGGTCTCTCCCTGGGCGTGTTCGCGCGAGAATCAGGTAAGCAGGTGGGGTTGATTGGGGGGAGGTATTAAAGGGAAGTCAGGCTGGCGGTTGGGCACGGCGTTAGAGGGAGGCAAGGGAAGGGAGGTTCTTTTTGCCCCACCCACCCTCCCTTTATTCCTTAGTTAGGTTTTACTTGACGGTGCTCTAGGCGCTGCTCTGGTCTTCGGGCCTTGCCACTTTTAGGACAGGTGTCTTTGTTTTTTAGGAGGCGGTTTTGGCTAGTGGGGTGGGCAGCCTGGAGCGGGTTGGCCATCCTGAAGGGTAGCTCGTTGGGTAATCCTGGGGGTATTAGTCAAGAGTTAGTTTCGGGTTCTGTTAGGTAGGGAGTTTAGGCATAATGTGTAGATTGGAATTTTATGATATAAATAAATAATGAATGTGTTCAAGAAATGTATTATGCACCTGTCTTAAAATAAAGTGGCCTTTCTTGCTCCTTGAAGAAGTGTGGACAGTGATTTCTTGCGCGAGCTCCTTTGTAGACCTTTAAGGGCGGGCATTCATTAGCAGTGACGCTGGCGCTGCTCGCGTGGCGGGGAACATGCAGCCTCGAGACTGGCACGAGGGGGCGCGCACGCAACTGCGTAGGACGTAGCCGAGCAGAGGTGGCAGTCAGACAGACGCAAAGCCAAGGACCTGCCCGTGGTAAGAATGACAAGCAAGCCCTGCTACTGCTGTGGTGGTATCGCTGAATACCGAGGTAGTCTTGGTGAACAATAACGGCACGTACACCTCAAGTTATGTGCAATTAAATCTACGTATTCGATAGACAATTTTCTGAAAATACAACATGGAAAAAATGTATATGAACAATTTTAGCCAGACTTGATTTTGCCACCAGGTGGCACCAGAGCCCCACATGCACCAAACACATTTGTTTACAGTGTGGCGGAGCCTTTTTTTCTTATTTTTTTTAATTAACAATGTTGCTAAATTTTCCTTCGTGTGTGGTGTGTTAAGGCAGTCGTGCCGTCTTTCAGCTTATCCCCATCCTTGCTCAGCTCTGTTTTCTGTTTGCCAAGTGTGCTCATATCTTGAAGGCGGTCGGCGGTGAGCTAACATGACATACCGCGCTGTCTCATAAACAGCCAGGCTTGCAGCGTAACCTTGGGAAGGTGAAATCACGCAAGTGTATCTTTTCAGTGCCCTGCCTCTGGGCGTCCACCAGCCACCGACTGACGCGCCCGTAGTCAAGTACAGCTGCCCGACAATCTATAGCAAATAGTCTTACGAAGAAGAGGTCTTTAATAGACTGAACACATTAGTCCAATTATTGCAAGATTTCATGTTATTGTTTTAAAAAATAACAAAATTAGGACAGAAGGACAGGCTGATCTGTCTTCAGTATCTCATCTGATGAGTCATCGATATTTTACTCTCATTTCACTGACAAAGCATTTGGTGCAAGACTCTTATCTACCTAACCCACACCGTGTCAGGCAGGACAAGACTCGCCGTAGCGGGCACCGGGTGTTTTCCCAGTAGGTCGGAAAGGTGGAGATCGGTTTTGGATCAGTGGTGGCTGTTGAAGCAGCAATGTGTCATCAGGGGCCTTTCAGCACCCCCTTCCACGATACCCAGTGAGCTAGAGTAACTGGGCATCATGACTGCCCCTTTTTGCGTGGGTGTGCTTTATTTTATGTTCAGCTAATATATTTGACATTTTAGAAAAAACGGCCTGTTTCTCCCCTCTTTATGGGAAATAAGTGTGCCGACACATGAGCGAAGTCTCAAAATCATGAACGCAGGGATGGGGAGAAGAAAAGGGCATTGGCAAGAAAGGTACCGGGACCGTCCGTCCATTCCATTAGGGATTTTGTGAGACTATTAAAGACCAGTAGCACAAAACTCAGTGGTGACCGGCACATGTGGGAGCGGTGGGGGCGGGGAAGTCGACATAGATTAGGATAAGTTAAATTAAATTTGAACACCACTTACCTTGCGCGTGCCGCATCGCCGACTCGGTGAGCGCAAGGTAAGTGGTTTTATTTTAAAAAAACTGTAACCTATCCCGTTGCATGTCAACTTCCCCGACTCCCACCTCCCCCTGCACCTGCCCTCCTCACCGCTCTTACCTGTGCCGACCGTGATTGACAAATCTGCCAGTTTCTATCAGAGACTGCACCCACTGAGTGGTCTAGCCACATGGTCCTTTCCCGCCTGTTAGACCCTTTCCAAGGGTAAGTTGTGGTTTCACCTCCGAGGTGGTTTACAGAATGGTCCTGAAGAGAAAACTGGTTGGGTGCCTGTCATGCAATGGCTGAAAGTAACTTGAAAGTCCCTCACGAGATGGGTTGGTGGTGCTCATGCAAAATATTCGGAGTACGAATGCTTCCATCCCACTATATGACCTTCAAAACACAAAACAAATGCTTGTAATTTCTAGACTTTACCATGAAAATGCAGATTCAACCTGCCACGCCGAAGACTCACCTTCTTCCACTGATGGTTACTCTCAGTGCAGCTGCTAGGCTAGTCTCTGGAGCTAGACGCTTTGACCAAATTAATCTGTCTCTGCTCACACTCAAGTGGCTCCCCATGCATCCTCCAGGTAACCCATCTTGCCCCATATAGTTTTCCATTTAGAACCCTAAATGCCTGGCTCAGAAACTCGGTCTTTGTGGAGGTAGCCTCTCCCTGCACCACTCAGACTAGTTACTTCTAGAATCACACAGATGCACACAAGCGAGATCCTACCCCGCTCCTCCACTGGAAATTCAACTCAGGATCTGGAAGGCACTACCCCCGAGATACGAACAAACACTTCCCTGGTGGCTTTCAACAAGAGCGTCAAATCTCTTCTGCTCAAAATATACCCAATGCACTGACTTGTTATGAGTATGTCATGAGGGCAGTTATGGATTCCCTCCACAGCAGTGAATTTACTGGCTCCCTTTTCACTCTTATTATATATTAATCTGTTTTAATTCCTGGATGGTATTTTCTTAACCAAATTTTTGTTTTGCAGACAGGGGGTGGCTTACCTCGCATCGAATTATCAGCTAAACTTTCTTCCCTGTAACATATTGCAGCTTCTTTATTCAGCACTGCGGCAACAAATGGTGGACAAAACTGTCCCATCATTTGTGTGTCTTTTGCTTTCTCGCCCTAAGTATGCCGGGTATGCCAAGACGAGGGTCCCATGCTTGCTGCGCCACTGGATTCAAGGTAGCCTTCCTGATGAGCGATGATACCCCCTATGATGCTGTTCAGAATTTCATCTATCATTTGTGTGTCTTTTTCTTTATACGGCACAGCACTCTGAGATCCCTGGTCATTTCCGGATAAGCGCTGGGATGCCCCAGGGTAACTGCGCGCTATATAAAATTTTAAATAATAATTTCACACATTAAAAAACTCTTACTAAATTAATACAAATGGTATTCCACTGCACAGGCAAGACTACTTGCTCCATGATATGCAGTGGGGGAAAAGTAGGCAGCCATTCAGCAAGGCGATGTGAGTCTGCTAGACCACTCCCATTCCAGATTATGCAGTATGGAGCAAAGCAACATTTAGTGACTACTGTATGTAAGTATGCATACTGTAAACAACTCGCTTCATGTCTCCAGGATACTTTGGTGTACCAGTCCTGTGGAAACAACCAATGACTACACCTCCCACAGAGCTGGACGGTGAAACAATCTGTTCTAATGGAGCTGCATCATTACAGGGCTTAGAAGATATCATTGGATAGGTCAGCATAGGATAACCAATTGCCAAATACAAGAAGTACACCTGTGACATAGCAACCTCTTTAAACGTCTGGTTTGATGCCAGTCTGTCTCTGTTTCCAGCGCCTGGGCATTCGCTCTGTAATTGGTCAGTGTTTGCCTTTGTAATTTGTTTTTCTGACAAGTGGAAGGTATTCTGAAATTTTTGTACATGTAATCTGCAGAGTTCAATTTTGCAGTACTTCTGCAAGTGAGGCTCACAATAAGTGTGTCTTCCATCGTGAGGTATGTTGGTTCCCTTAGGCCTGCCTACAATTTCTATGTGATGACTTATCCATCATGCATTTTCCTGTGTTGGGATTTTGACAGCTATGGCTGCAGTGGAGTTTGGATAATGTACTGCAGAGTTTGTGTGATTATTGATGGGTTTGGCTGTTTGGTCCTTTAAAGCCTGTTTAGTGAATTACACAAATTCAAGCTATGTATCTACACACTAATCAGCAAAGGGAATCTGTACCCTGAAGCCATGTATGGGGCAGCTTCTGAACATATAGAGTACCTGTAGATTATGTGCACCTGCAAAGAATCTGAACCTTCTGTGCTAGTTCATTTCTACTCCAAAACTACAATTGTGTTCTTTTTACAGTTCGCTTTGAAGACACATTTTGTGTGTTCCTTGTGTGGTACTGTTAGGGTGTGCCGGTTACTGTGTAGGTGGTGATGTGGCTAGGCCACCTGTCTACTAAACACACATATCCTAGGTCCCTCGTTTCTTCTAGAAGATTGATGCAGAGAAGTGACATACAACAATACAGATCCAGAAGGGCTGGAGACTTGCAAGATCTCACAAGCAAATTTATATAGGAAGAACAACAAAGGGACATGGACGGAGCGCATGATTCAAGAGAAAAAGGACCATGAAGCAGAAAAAGAAAACAAACACAAAACAAGCATTAGGAATGCATTAGGGCTCGGGTTTGTTTGAGTTTGAGATAATCGCATTGTAAATGGTAATGTGCACTGACAGCTGCTGATGATTGTGCCAATTGAAAGAGTGGCTGGTGTACTGTCAGCTGTTGGTGTGTGTGTGTGTTTAGTGAAAGTTGCACTGACATTGTTGTGTGCGTGGGTGTTTAGCGGCACTGATGCATGGTTGTGTTTGTTTTTGGTGAAAGCGTACATTGATGGTTGTTGGTGTTTGTGCATGGTGAAAGCATTCATTGACGGCTGGGGGTGTGTTGTTGTGTTTGTTGTTTTCTGTGTAGTGGTGAGTGTGTTGTGGTGAGTCTGTGGGGGTGAGCCTGGGGAGTGAGTGGGGTGCTGACTGTGTTGTGGTGAGTGGTGAAGAGTGTGTGGTGTTGAGAGAGTGAGGTGTGTGGTTTGTGTGTGTGTTATGTGTGTGTGGTGTATGTGTGTGTGGTGTGTGTATGTGGTGTATGTGTGTGTGGTGTTTTCTGCACACTCACACACTGCCCCTACACATTCACACACTGCTCACCCGCACACTCCCAATGTCACCCTGCATAGCCACACACTGTTTATCCTGCACACTCATTCTGCACACTCACACAATGTGCACCCTGCACCCTTACACACTGTCTCTGCAGTCACTCTGCACTCACTGTCACTCTACACTCACTCTGCAGTCACTGTCACTCTACACTCACTCTGCACTCACTGTCACTCTCGCACTCACTCTGCACTCACTGTCACTCTCGCACTCACTCTGCACTCACTGCCACTCTGCACTCACTGTCACTCTCGCACTCACTCTGCACTCTCTGTCACTTGCTGTCACTGTGCACTCACTGTCACTGCACTCACTGTCACTCTGCACTCATTGTCACTCTGCACTCACTGTCACTCTGCTTTCACTCTGCACTCACTGTCACTCTGCACTCACTGTCACTCTGCACTCACTGTCACTCTGCACTCAGTCTGCTCTCACTGTCACTCTGCACTCACTCTGCACTTGCTGTCACTCTGCACTCACTGTCACTCTACACTCACTGTCACTCTGCAATCACTGTCACTCTGCACTCACTGTCACTCTGCACTCACTGTCACTCTGCACTCGCTGTCACTCTGCACTCACTGTCACTCTGCACTCACTGTCACTCGCTGTCACTCTGTACTCACTGTCACTCTGCAATCACTGTCACTCTACACTCACTGTCACTCTACACTCGCTGTCACTCTGCACTCACTGTCACTCGCTGTCACTCTGCACTCACTGTCACTCTGCACTCACTGTCACTCTGCACTCACTGCCACTCTGCACTCACTGTCACTCTGCACTCACTGTCACACTCTGTCACTCTGCACTCACTGTCACTCTGCAATCACTGTCACTCTGCACTCACTGTCACTCTGCAATCACTGTCACTCTACACTCACTGTCACTCTGCAATCACTGTCACTCTGCAATCACTGTCACTCTACACTCACTGTCACTCTGCACTCACTGTCACTCTGCAATCACTGTCACTCTGCAATCACTGTCACTCTGCAATCACTGTCACTCTACACTCACTGTCACTCTGCCACCGCTGTCACTCTGCACTCACTGTTACTCACTGTCACTCTGCACTCACTGTCACTCTGCACTCACTGTCACTCTGCACTCATTGTCACTCTGCACTCATTGTCACTCTACACTCACTGTCACTCGCTGTCACTCTGCACTCACTGTCACTCTGCAATCACTGTCACTTTACACTCACTGTCACTCTACACTCACTGTCACTCTACACTCACTGTCACTCTACACTCACTGTCACTCGCTGTCACTCTGCACTCACTGTCACTCTGCACTCACTGTCACTCTGCACTCACTGTCACTCTGCACTCGCTGTCATTCTGCACTCACTGTCACTCTACACTCACTGTCACTCTACACTCACTGTCACTCTGCACTCACTGCCACTCGCTGTCACTCTGCACTCACTGTCACTCTGCAATCACTGTCACTCTACACTCACTGTCACTCTGCACTCACTGTCACTGTGCACTCACTGCCACTCTGCACTTACTGCCACTCTGCACTCACTGTCACTCTGCACTCACTGTCACTCTACACTCACTGTCACTCTACACTCACTGTCACTCGCTGTCACTCTGCACTCACTGTCACTCTGCAATCACTGTCACTCTGCAATCACTGTCACTCTACACTCACTGTCACTCTGCACTCACTGTCACTCTGCAATCACTGTCACTCTGCAATCACTGTCACTCTACACTCACTGTCACTTTGCAATCACTGTCACTCTGCAATCACTGTCACTCTACAATCACTGTCACTCTGCAATCGCTGTCACTCTGCACTCACTGTCACTCGCTGTCACTCTGCACTCACTGTCACTCTGCACTCACTGTCACTCTGCACTCACTGTCACTCTGCACTCATTGTCACTCTGAACCATTGGTTCCTTGTTACTCCCCGCACTCACCCTGCACACGTACCTCTGGAAGGACCTCATGTAACCGTAACTGAAGCCAGATACTACCCTTTAGACAGTTTGCTAACATTAAAATTTTCACCTGGAATGTTCAGGCATGCACATTCTTTCCCATAGATATGCTGTATGCTCTTTATTTTGTTCCGTTTTTTATTTATGCTGCTGCTTCAACCCATATAGCATACATCCAGGTGGAGGCTGCGCAGTTTCAGAGGCGCTGACAAGGGCAGGCGTACTCCACCAACTCCTCCACAGATGGGCGCGGGGTCCTGTTGTGGATCAGACCCGGAGTTCCCTTTCTTTGCGATACCATTGATTCTGACCTGGAGGATCGATATGCATTTGTGGAAGGCCATCCAAAAGGCCACCATATACTGCTTGGAGCTATATATGCTCCCAGCTCCGACCAGATAAGATTCCTGGACATCTTTATCTGAGTCACTGGTATTTATCTGATAGGTTGCACTTTCGTAATGCCCTTATGAAAATGTACTTGTTCTATTCACACACGCACAACATGCATGTTTGTGTAGATCTCCTAGCACCCCTTACCTAGTCACTCACATCACCCATAATTACAACCTTGGTAGAACCTGATTGCATCACAGTCCACATTACCTTCGATTAAGTTGGGACCCAGAACCTCCTCCCATCCCCAAGTAGTGATTATCACTGGCTGCACTAGATGACCCTCCTTTTCGTGCTTCCCTCCGAAACATAACAGAATACTTTGCCATAAACGCTAACACAGCCACATCCCGTTTAAATGGGACGCATTCAAAGTGCTGACCAGGAGTCATTGCCTGGGCGGCAATTGGAACATACGCCATCAGCTCAATTTGTATTCTCTCCCAGGTTGAGAGGGTGCTTCTGGAAAATGAATCCCAAGCGCAGTCCACCACAGAGGGCAGGAAAGGCCATGCACAGGCGCACCAGGAAAGCCCTGCGTTGCTGGAGAGATATCGCTGCCTTAATTATGTGGCTCACTCTGCTAACACACACCCTGAGGCAGACAAATCGAGGTCACTTCTCGCCTGACTAATCCACCAAGAACAGCTGCAAAATCCCACTTTTGACACTACGCGCTACATCCGGAACCCTTCTGTATACACAGAAAGACATTCCTACTGAACTTACACGCCATTATACTTCTTTATGCCCATTGGTGGCAACTATCTCGGCAGATAAGATTGCCTCCTTCCTGACTAGCATTCCCCATCCACGTGTTACCTCTTGTCGCTCACCTCCCTTGCGCATTGTGAATGAACATGTCCCCCACTCAAGGAACACGCGTAAGACTATTTTTTTTAATGCTTTCATAAATCGATAAACGCATGTAATACGGCGTGTTCCTTGAATGGGGGACATGTGTCGAGTTGCCTTTGTTATTTTACTAAAAGATAGCGGTAGCTTCCATGCAGGAAGCACTGAAGTACTCGCTTTCATCTTCACACTTATTTGTCACGCACACGCACTCTCAGCTCACTATGTCTCTTCACTCACTGCCTGTACTTTCTGCGGTCATGAATACTGTGTATCTCATTGTCGCGCATTATCAAGCCAGCTCTTCAAAGCCCAGCACAAACGATGCAGACGAAGGCGCACCTAACAAATACACATTCAACGATACAGACGAACGCGCGCCCGACAAACGCAATGCAGCATGGTGAACGCGCTCAGACCATCTGGATTGCATTACAGAGGCACCCTGTCAGCTCCTGATTGAAATTAATGGACTGCCGTGCACATAACCGCACAGAAAATGCAGGAACTGGCAAACGAGAATTACACATGGTCTATCGCGTTAAGGCTACTAGAAAGACGGCACAGCGAACACCAATTACAATGCAGCTACCAAAAATAACTACCAACAATCTCGCGCACTGAAGAATTTTTGCTACACGAATTAGAGCCCCAGAACAATACGGCTCGAAGCTCCGCCCCACTGCTACGCAGTGGTGACGTAGGCCGAGCCCTAAAAAGTGAATCCAAAAATGTAGACTATGTATCCTAAAGCGACAAACACAGGGTGCAAGAGAAAAGTAAACAAGAGCAAAGTATATTCGCACACAAGAATTTTGAATAGTTTAAGTAGGGATGTTACATATGAAGGTAATCAAAAATAAAGAGAGAGCCAATAGTTTAAACTACAAAAGGATAGAAGTGTGAAGGGATTTTAAAGGAAAATTAAATTATGAATCACTTTTCTGAATATTATATAAATGAAAACAATAAATCTTGTTGTCAGAGGTGCTCTAGTAATAGTGCAAGTGAATAACTCGTTTTTAAATAGTGTTTAATGCCATAATGTTGACTCTTCCAGTTGGTAATAATCTTTAAAGTGCTTAATATCACAAGTTTGACATTTCCTGGTTCTGGTAATAATCAGTCTTACCATTGCCCAATTTACTAGTACTCAATTTCCGAATCTGGAGCAGTGAAATACTGATATGCCTTGCTGGGATTCAAACTCATGACATGTAAATTACTCCAGATGTTGTCAGCAAATAATTAAGCCACTGAGTCTTGTTGCTGGTTACTGACTGTGCTTACAATCCCTGAAGGGATTACTATTTTAGATTACTGGGAGACAATGAGAAAAAGTCGATTTGATGGAGACAATAACATTGTATCTGGAATACATTATAAATAAGATTTTAAGATGGAGAAATTGCACATTTTTACTAAAGAAGGAAGAGAAATGGTGAATAAAGGAAGTAAAATGAACGAGTAAGAATAATTAGCATATAATATGTGGCATCAAAGCCAAATTACAGAATAATAGAACAGATCTGTGTAATTCAGAGAAAACAGTTTAAGCTAAAGGAAGGGTACACTTGGAAAGCAAAGTAGGGGTGGGAACTTGTCAAGAGAAAGCCAGAAATGCAAGTTTAAAATCTCTGCCGTGCAAGTTGAGAAATACCCAAAGAAGAATGTGAAGGAGTAAGGCAATATAGTCGAGTATCAAATGCTGCAGCTAAGTCAAGTATGATGAGAACAGATGTTGACATTTGCAACTGTAATGTGTTTTAATTTACTTCAGAGATTCAGAAGTTGTATACGACGATACTTGGAGTGGTTAGAGGGATCGAGTGAAGCCTTTTTAAATTATCAAAGGACAATAACAGTTTTGCAAGAGCTGGAAAGAGTCCAGAAGAAAAACAAGAATAGAAAGGATGCTCCTCATAGTTATTTCTGCCTCGTCCTGATTTATTGGATTTTTTTTTTTACTCAGCCAATGCTACTCTTCTGACAGTTCCCACTGGTAGACTCATTGGATGTCTACGAGATCCAAATAGGCCATAGTATACAGAAGATAATCACCCCAGACCGTCCGTCTGGGAAGAGCAAATGTCCAGTCATGCAATGTGACAATGGAGGATCAGTGAGGGAAGCCAGAACCTGGTACCGTACAGGATGAGCAAGCTGTCTTTCACCTGCGAAGAAGAAGTTTCTAAGAAATCCTCACCAGGCATGCAAAATAATGTCCAAAGAATGACAATAGGTGGACCACTGTGGCATGTTTAACCCCAGTGAGGAAGTCAAAAGGCGCAAACAAAATATGGTTGCACATTGGCAGATAAGATAGAATGCTAGGAGGCAGATGAAAGTGACATCTACTACCTATCGTCCACAGAGTAATGCGAAGTCATTCTCTCAAACAATTGGTCAGAGCAAGCCAGAGCTTTCACATGCCTGAGAATCTTACTCCTACAAAGTAAAATAAGGTTCCAATGTTATTCCTGAGAAGATGGAAGGCCCAGCGGGTATTTCTAGGGCTGAAACGTGTTATGCAGGTGCTACATAAATTGTTCAGACAGTTCAGTCTTCTCCATTGGTGATGCATAGTTGTCTGGTGTGAGTTGTCAGTGCATTTCCATTTCCATCCTTTCGCCCTTGAACTTATGATGGGAAAGTGTGCAAGTACCATAATGCGAATAATAAACTAGCTCTAGATGCATAACTGACTCCCAGCAGGCAGAGTTAGAGATAAATAGCCAAAGGACAGATCGACAACCGAGACACAAATTCCCCAGTCCTCAGATTAGGGAAAAACACCATATTCTTGGCATCTGTTGTTATTGTTCTCATCGGGGTTTGCTTCCCTTGTAACTCTCATCCCTGTTGCTCTAGCGATTTCTGTTTACAAACACTTCCTTTCAGCCTTTGCCAAATAGTCATCAGCCACGTGAGAACCCTCAGGCCCTTAGCTAGGAATGTTCAGCATGTGGAAAACATGATACTATTTAAAAGACTACAGTGCGTTAGCCTTTTCTAAATACAGTTTGTTTGCTTTATAAAAAATCAAAGCAGCAGGGCGCCTCAAATAGAGCTGGTGCGGAATCTGCACCAGGCCAGTCTCATCCAGAGACACCAGCATGTGCGTCCTTTGGGGCCATATGTCCCCTAGGGGTGCATTCTCTAACACCCCATCAAATATGTGCACAGCACAGACAGGCAGTAGATCCATGCCACTTGGGGCCCGATGTAGGTAAATCTACATTTACCACTTCATAAATACCGAATCATACCGAATCGGTATTTATGAAGTGGTAAATTAGAGGGGGGGAGATGTAGGTATTTCAGATTCGGTAAATACCGAATCTGTAAGATTCGGTATTTACCGATTCTGTAAATACCGATTCGGTATCCCCCATTGCTTCTTATGGGCCTTGAAGCCCATAGGAATCAATGGGCATTACCGAATCGGTAATTACCGATTCGGTAATTACCGATTTGTGCAAGGGTGCAGGGGGTGTCACTTTGACACCCTCTAGCACCCCAAAAAAAGGCATGTGAGCCATGTGGCACACAGACATGCCCTAAGGGCATGTCTGTCTGTCACATGGCATAGGTGTGCATGCACACATGTGCATGCACACCTGGATTCGGTATTTTAACACCCAATTGGATTGGGTGTTAAAATACCGAATCTGAAGGGCCTGTGGGACTGAAAGTAGTCCCACCTACATCCCAAATTTAAAAAATCGGTAAAATTAACGATTCGGTATTTTTGCGATTTGGTAATTTTACCGGATCGGTAAAATACCGAATCGGACAAAAAAAGGTCCCCTACATCTCAATAGGCCAAATACCGGTCGGAAACGGCCGAAATCGGCCGTTTCCGACCGGTATTTGGTACCTACATCGGGCCCTTGGTGCCTTGGACCCTGGACTGTGGTTGTTTTAAAAAAAAAATTTGCATCAGAGAATGCCTAGTCTCAGGAGACGCCCAGGAGTGGCTCGTGAAGGTAAGAGCGGTTGGGCGGTGATTCAGGGAGGGAGTGGGGGGTACTTGACAGACGAAGACGAGGGAAAATAAATAATTTATTTAATTTTCCCTCGTCGACGACTATCGAGTCCCCCCCACCCCACCTCTCTTACCTGCACGAGCCGCTTCTGGAGAAGCCTTGAAGTTAAGTTAAAAAATGTGACGGACATTCCAACCTAGCATGTTAAAAGTGGCATAGACTGTAATGCGCTTGCAATACAGTAGACAAATTGTCGTCCAAACTTGAATGGAGTATCCCAGCTACCAAACCCAAAATCAGGCTCTTAGTCTGCTCTTGGACAGGACAGCCCTATTTTCAGAGACACATTATGCAGGTAAAAATTGCCACATAAAAAGATCACTGTCAGATTACAATGTAATTGACTGCTGCCTGGGTGACCTGCCTTTAAAACTGGCCATTTGGTGGTAACAACCTCTGACTTCTCCCATTGAAGCAATTTGACCAAAACAGCTGAACTATGTGGCAATGCTTTCCTGCTTCTGACGTTTTAAAGCTTCACTATGGCTCCCATTTGACTTGTAGGACGTGTGCTTCTCAAACTTATGAATCAGTTTGTTTATGAATTTTGTTTTATTTATGAATAAGATTTTGCTTAATGCATTTTCATGGACCTGATGTAATTGCAAGCAAAAGGCATGCCCTAGGGCACATCCCTTTTAATTCCTAAAATACCCAAAGGGCAATACATCAGACATCACAAAGAGTTAAGGGCTAGATGTAGGTAATTCCCATTTACAGACTCTTAAATACCGAATTTTACCGATTCGGTATTTAAGAGTCTGTAAATGAGAAGGGGGCAGATGTAGGTAATTTTAAAATCTGAATTACCGAATCTGTAAAAATCGGTATTTACCGATTCTGTAAATACAGAATTGGTATTTCCCATTGATTCCTATGGGCTTTGAAGCCCATAGGAATCAATGGGAAATACCGATTCTGTATTTACAGAATCGGTAAACACCGAATCCTGCAAGGGTGCAGGGGGTGTCACATTGACACCCTCTAGCACCCCAAGTACAGGCTTGTGTGCAATGTGGCACACATACATGCCCTAAGGGCATGTCTGTGTGTCACATTGCACAAGTGTGCATGCACAGATGTGCATGCACACCTGAATTCGGTATTTTACCACACAATAGGATTGTGTGGTAAAATACCGACTCTTAAGGGCCTGTGGCACTGTAAACTGTGCCACCTACATTTGTAATTATAGAATTGGTATATTTACCGATTCGGTAATTTACTGAATCGGTAATTTTACCGAATCTGTAAATATACCGATTCTGTATTTTTCAGCCCCCTACATCTGAAAACCCTAATACCGGTCGGAAACGGCCGAAATCGTCCTAGAGGCCCCTTCTATATAATCTATCTCTTCAATATCTATATAGATTTGTAAAATCAGCTTCCCTCAAAAAAATCACTACTATGTTATAAATAGGCTCTATTACACTCCCAAAGAAATTGCAAAATTTGTCAGCCCACCTCCTGTATGCCCCAGATGTGATATGCCAGAGGCCGATGATATCCATGTTTTTTATGATTGCCCCTTTTTGGGCCATCATAGAGAGGACATTGGAGAGTGTTTTTAAGATGAAACTTAGTCTTAATGTTGTAAGGGTTTTTTTTTGGTTTGGACACTGATCTTATTAATGGGTTAAGGGGGACACAGGTGGCTTTATTTTTTACTTTAATTCTTATTGCACGTAGGGAAATATATAAAGTTTGGAAGGATATTACCCCTCCCCTGCATGAAAAGTGGCTTCAATCTGTACTTAAAATTGCACGTTTAGAAACTAGTACACCACATAATAGGAACAGCATGGTATGGCAACCTCTGATGGAGTGGGCTAAGGAAATGAGGCTGGTAACAAATCTCAAATTTGTCCAATGATTACACCTGGCCCCAGTATAAAAGGGTAGCCGGGTCGGCTCTGGGTACAGCAAGAACTTCAACCCGGGGCGCCCAGGATGGACAGGGGTTGCGAGTGTTCATTTGTACGTGCCAAGGTGAGATGAGGACAAAAAAAAAAAGAGGTTTTCATGTTATGAACAATTTCTCTCAAGCCCCTATGGTCGCAAGATGTGTTACAATGTGGAAGTTGCAGACATAGTTGGTCATCTAATTAATCTTTCATTCATTTTCTTTTTTTCTGGTGTTGACTAGAAGATGAGATGACAGATGCACAATATTTTTATTTATTGTTGTCTATTTTTTATCCCTCCCCTTGTCCCATATTTTCCATACTCTTTTTGGATATTATCACTTGTTTCCAAATTTTCATTCCAGTATGAATGTTTAATTTTTTCCCTTTCCTTTCCCATATCGTATAGTTGATTACTTTAATGTTCTATTTGTTATCTGTTGAAGTAGAGGGTGCCAAAAACTGGGGCCTTATTATGAGTTTGATGGAGCAGGACCAAGTTCACCCACTCCAGCACCGCCAAACCCATGTAAGCACCACCCGCCAGAATTTTATGTTTTTCATCACTGGTGGGTGGTTCTTTGGCGGTCCCACAGCGGTGTTTATGAAAAAGGCACTGCAATGAGAACGCCAGAACTGGCGAGGGGGTAGTATTCCAAATCATATGACACCTTACTCACATGTTTTGATAAAGCCAAACCAGAGTTAGCATTTAACCGCGAGGTTCATAATGCACTTAAGAGTATATGGTATGGCAATATCCTAGAACAGCTATAAGGACATGGTTCCGAAAGCTGCAGACAGGCTCAGCTCATGCTAGAGCACCATCTCACATGAAACCAAGCACTCTGCCTCCAGGATTGTGAAGGTCTGCCATAGGAGTGACTTATAGGTGTATATGTGTCTAGATATAAGGTTAGATATAGGTATACGATATCTAAGCAAGGGGTGATTACACAACCTTGCCCCAGCTGAGTGATCAGCCAGGTGTGTCAATGTGAATGGCCAGCCAGGGGTGGCATAATACATGCTGCAGCCCCTGGTAGGCCTTGGATGCACCTATGCCCTGGTACCTACAGTACACTGTACAGGGGCTCATAAGGTGACCCAGTATCCAATTGGTAATGCACCTAAAGTACATTGTAGTGCATTTAGAGAGAAAGCAGATAGCCTGGGGCCCTGATTAGCAGGATCCCAGGCCAACTAAGTCGAAAACCAGCTAAACACTAGGCAAAAATTCTGGGGTAACCATAGTCAGGTATCCACCTTCCTACAGAAGCTGACTCTGATTTTTGAGTCCATTTTTCCAAACTTCAAGGGGAATCTTAGGGTACCCGGGGTTTGTGAATTTCCCTGAAGGGGACAGTGACACTAGCTAAAATATAGCTATATTTTGTTTTTTGGGGGGGGGGGGAAATGGAAATATACTGCTGCACAAGAAAGTGTCTGTTTTTCCCCTAAAATCGCATCAATGATAGGTTTGCTGCACTAAAATGACCATCTTTCCAGCGTTCACGAGTGAGCAGAGCTGATTAAAAAAAAAATATTTTACCATAGTTTGGGAATTTTTTCTAAGATGTAGCCCATTTTTCCAAATGTTAGTGTGGAAATGTGTCTTTTTACGGGGCACCCAAGCGCAGGGTTCACCCTTATCTTGAGCTAGGTCCATGGACCAACAAAATAGAGACTGGCACTGAAGCTGGAATTCAAAGAACAAGTGTATTAATCACTTATGAGGCACTCAGGCAGCACCTCGATTGCTGCTTCAGGTAGTACACTGAAGTCACAGAACACAGTCATTATATACAACTTTTTCTGCACTGTAGGCATGTAGTTACAAATAGAAGGTACAAGCATACACAGAAATAACTACCGACAAACATGGGCAGATGGAGATCACTTAGTCAGCAAAGTGGGAGGGGGAACAGAACTGCTTACAGTAGCAAAGAGTGATCAACAGTTACATCTTTATCCAGGTGCATTCTAGCAGCTACAGGCCTTTTCTCATACATTGCTTTGGCTCAGTACAGAAGGAGTTAACGAAAGCTGATGACAAGCAGAATAGAAAGGCAAGCAACAGTGAAGACAGAAGAATTACATAGCTGACAACATGGATGCCACAAACAAGATGGCTTCAACTCATGCTAACGCCAATTATTAACTCACTTTTAGTTTGTGGTGGAAACAGGTGTGGAAGCCATGGGTGATCCTAAAGAGCTATAGAATTCCGAAACGTCACAAACGTTTGAATTCAGCAAGGGTCAGTTGTGTAGCTCCCTTAAGGTTTTCCAAAGAAACTAACTGTTGATTTTTTTTAAATGAGTAGAAAGAAACAGACCTTTGTGAGCACATTTTCATCTATAACTTCTCGTCATAATGGGCAACTTACAAAAATATTATACTCTTACGTCCAACAGACCTTTCTGATCACAGGGATATATAGGAGAAGTGTGGCTCAATGATTAGAGCATCAAAGAAGGCTATGGGAGAACCCACAGTTTAGGGAATGCACAGCTGAAAAAGACAAAATGTCTAAAGAACAGTTTTATCAATATCAATATAGTAGTAGTGAGAAATGCTCAAAGGCTATAGGTTCATTTTATATCTGCAACTTTTAGTAGTATTTCATTATACAAATCAAGTTTCAAAAAGCATTGTTAACATGTACAAAAACATTGAAGTACAATGTAGACTAGCCCTGTCTATTTTCAAAACAATACTAAACAAACACAAAATTGTAATCATCAGCATGTGACTTCAATAACATGTAATTCTTTTTTAACATAAGTCCCAATGCATTTCGGGTTACGAAAACCCTTCGTCAGGGGAATTGGTTTTCATACATATGGAGATCTTCACAGTCAATGTGGTCGCCACGGAAATCTAAAACACAACAACATGCAGTAAGATTACTGCTGAATATGTAGGATTTGCACCCCAAAATGTGCAGTGAAAGGAAAAATATAGTGTCCAATTGAAACACAATGCATGCCATTATGGAGTGTAGGATGTAGGAAATAAAGTGGTAAAGAACCCAAACCGATAGGATATTAAAAAGACTATAGTGCCTTGCCTGTACGTTCCAAAATGCGCTGACCTCAACAGATAGCTGAGGGCAATATCTGAACGAAAGCCGAAAAGAAAGAGAAAACAATGTAGAATAATAAGCATATGCTCATATGATGGTTCCATAAAAAACTGAGGGATAGTGTTCTGGAGCTTACCGGAAAAAGACCGGAAAGTATTATCGAGACCGGGGCTCGAGGGCCGTTCTGATGGAGTCTCAGGGAGAGCGTGCTGCAGCTTACCGGAAAGAAACTGGAAAGTATTCCTACGGTAGTTACAAGACCGGGACTCGGGGCTGTTAAGGTGAACAAGGAGAGACGCGTGATTACTATCCTGCGTGTAATCATGAATAACAAAAGACAGAAGTCTAAGGGAAAGTGGTATTTACGTACCTAAAGTATGAAAAGACAGTGTCTGGAGATTCCCACACTCAGTGCAACGCGTAGTCCATGGATGTTTCCCAGAATGCTATGCGTAAAGGGGGAGTATGCTTTAGGTGTAAAGCGAAGAGGTCTATGTCTTGCGAAAATTACCCGAATGTCGAAAAAGGATGTGGAAAACGGGCTGGGGTGTTGTAATATGCATAAGAGGCATATATGTAGTACAACTAATGAAAAGTTCGAGGGGGGTGGTCATTGAAAAGACAAAGAAAAAGAAAAAGGGGTTCCATGTCAATAATAAGGAGAAATAACGGAGGGTAAAAAAATGCCGGAGGGTAAACAAGTATGGATAAAAATAAAGATGAAGTCTAAATCAAGAATGTGTGTGGAAAGAGAGAGTAGAATGGTAGAAAAAGGGTAACCAAGCAAGAAATCCCCTGGTAGTGATTTAAAAACCGAAGCAGGTGCAAATCCTGTGTAATGCTGAACTGTACATTCTAAGTTATACAAAGCATAACATCTCATAATGATCGTTGAGCCCATTCGGGGCCAACGTTCTTAATGTTTTAATCCAATGTGTTTCCCTTCGAGCTAATGTGGTGTTGATGTCTGTGCCCGAAACCTTTTTAACTTTTTCTAGGATTGTGAACCGTATTTGCGGTATGGTGTGTCCCGCCTTATCCCAGTGTGTTGCCAATGGGGATGTGGTGTTTTTATTCCTAATGCGGCTCTTGTGCTCTATGATGCGTGTCTTGATCTTTCTGCTGGTTCTGCCTACATACACAAGGCCACATGGGCATTTAATTGCATATATTACTTCTTCAGTATTGCAATTTGATGTATGGTAGAGTTTCAGTTTTTTGCCCGTTTGTGGGTGCGTGAAAGTGTCTCCTTGAATTACATTACTGCATTGGCCGCAGTTGTAACATTTTGTCATTCCCTTGAAGCCTCCCGTGGGTTTTTCTTCTTGCGGTTTCAGAATTTCCCGTAGATTCCTTGATCTTTGGTGAGCAAATAATGGAGGGTCTAGAAAAATACCTTGGAAATCCGGTTCGTTTTCAATAATCTCCCATCTTTTTTTGATGATAGTTTTTATAAGGGGAGCTTGAGTAGAGTGTTTAAGTACAAATACTTCTCTGCGTAATGGTGTTTTCACGGAGGCTTGTAGTAAGTCCTTCCTCAGTTTTTTTTTCCACTTGTTCCTCAGCTTGATCAAGTATTTTCACTGGATATCCTCTTGCTTGGTATCTACGTTTTTGATCTTGAATCTTGTCTCGTTGATTGTCAGAGGTGATCCTTTTTATGCGCATAAACTGGGAGATAGGTAGGTGTTTCTTTAGAGAAAATATGGATGTGCGCTAGTGAAGTGCAATGCACTGTTTACATCTGTGGGTTTTGTATACACTGATGTGCTTAAGCCACTTGTGGTTTTCCAGATTTCAATATCCAGAAAGTGTATCTTATCTTCTTGAATGTTGTAAGTGAATTGGATCCTCGGATTGTGTGAATTGAGAGTCTTTATTGAGTCTTCAAGTAAATGTCTCTGGCCATTCCATATGACAAGGATGTCATCGATGTATCGAAAGATAGACACTGCATTGTTAATCCATGTGGGGTTGGTGAGCATGTGTTGGTGTTCAAAGTGAGCCATGTAGGTATTTGCGTACGATGGGGCTCCGGGAAAGCCCATGGATGTGCCAGTCTTCTGTAAATAAAATTGATTATGCCAAAGAAAATAACTGTAGTATAACGAAAAATGTAGTAGTTCGAGAAGAAAGATTGAGAGTTCAGATGGTATGGATGAGGTCAGCAGTCTCCATTCCACTGCCTCTAAGCCTTCATTATGTGCTATGGAAGTATAGAGAGCCACGACATCTATTGTGCACAATAGAGTGTCCTGGTTAACTCTGTGTTCAATTGCTTCCAAATTCAAAAGACACTCCGTGGTGTCACGTATATACGTGTCCCAGGTTTGTACAAGTGGCTGTAGATGATGATCCACAAAATACCCAATAGCTTCATGTATCGAGTTGCATCCCGCCACTATGGGCCTGAACGGTGGTCTCAGGGAGTCTTTATGCATCTTAGGGAGCATGTATATATGTGGAGCTTTGGGTGTCTGGTTTATGAGAAATTTTCCAGTTTGTGTGTCTATTGTACCTTCCTCTACAGCTTTTGTGACTATAGAGGTTAATAGAACAATCAATTCTTCTGTTGGATCTTTATCCAGTAACAGGTAAGTATCTGTGTCGGATAGGTGTATTTCCACACTCATGTTGTAAAATGTCGTGTCGAGTACCACTAGGGCTCCGCCCTTGTCTGCTGGTTGAAAAGTGATCGACTTGTCTTTCTGTAGAGATCTCAGAATTTCATATTCTTTTCCAGTCAAATTTGAGTGAAAGGGTTTGGTATATTGAATCATCTCCAAGTCCTTCTTTACCAAAAGTTCAAAGGTGTCGAGTGATTTATGGGTGATGGGAGCCATAAATTTGCTCTTGGGACGAAATTTCCGTGATTCATTACTGTGCTCTTCGAGGTTGGGTAAAGTTGAAAAGAACCATCTGAGGGGTAGTTTGCGCATGAATTTAAACAGTGCTGTTTCAGTTTCTAATTCACTCGATGAATACGTGGGAACAAAAGAAATGCCTTTGTTTAATACTCTCATTTCAACTGAATTGAGAGTTCTGTGGGAGATGTTCATCACTAGGGATTCGGTTTCTTTACAGTCCTCTGTGGTCTTCCTGTGTCTGGAGCTTTTTTTGTTTTGTCCCCTTCGGGTGCGGGTTCTGATTGCGGTGTTGTTTTGTCTGGGGGTCCCTTGGTTAGTGGGCCAGCCTCTAAAAAAGGTTGTTGTTTGCTGGATGTAGATGCCTCTCCTTCTGTTGTCATAACCTGAGATGTGGTAAAAGTTGGTTTAGGACGTTGTACTGTTAGATCTTGATCCGGTACCAGACTTTCTTCAGAAGAGTTGGTGTTTGGTTTCTTGAAGAAACGTTTTTGGGCGTAAGTTTCCGCCCATGAGTAGACCTCCTCTAATTTATAGTCTACGGTGTCCCTTCGGAACTTCCTGATCTTTCGTTCGTGTACCTCTTTCGCATGTTTGTCCAAATTGATGTTGATATTTTCCAATACTTTGTCCCAATCCTCGGTGTCCATTTTTTGAGAGAGTTCATCCTTAAGTTTGTTGATATCCTTCGTCAAATCAGCTAGTATAGTAGAAATTTCTTCTATGATGAGAAGTATCAAGTCGAGTGAACATTTGTTCAGTATTGCGTACCAGCGTGACATAAAGTCTTTGTTAAATTTGAATAGCATAGGTTTTAGGGCGATTCGTAAACCTCTTGGAATTCGTTTAACTTTGTGGTACTCAATTAGAGTAGTGGCGTGGAGGCGCTGATTTATTTCTTTCTTCAATAAGTATTCAAGCTGTTTTAGTTGTTGTGAGATGTTTCCCGTGGAGGCACCAAAGTCACGTGCTTCTTTTATGAGTGAGTATATTGACTCAGCTTCATCAGTGGTATATGCTTTTGTAGTGGCTTGGTTAGTAGTGATGTCTGCCATATCTTTCCAAGACATGTTTAGTGTTTTTTTTGGGTGCAACCCTGCAAGTGAATGGGTCAAGTATGAAGTCAATACAGGGGGGGTGAAGGTGCACACCTGTGTTGTAACAATTATCTGTAAAGTTTTAGGTTTAGGGTAAGTTGTTTTGCGAGTGTGTAAGGAGGGTGCGTGCTATTCTCTGGTTGGAAAACGACCCTAGTTTCCCATATCATAACATCAAAGAAGGCTATGGGAGAACCCACAGTTTAGGGAATGCACAGCTGAAAGACAAAATGTCTAAAGAACAGTTTTATCAATATCAATATAGTAGTAGTGAGAAATGCTCAAAGGCTATAGGTTCATTTTATATCTGCAACTTTTAGTAGTATTTCATTATACAAATCAAGTTTCAAAAAGCATTGTTAACATGTACAAAAACATTGAAGTACAATGTAGACTAGCCCTGTCTATTTTCAAAACAATACTAAACAAACACAAAATTGTAATCATCAGCATGTGACTTCAATAACATGTCATTCTTTTTTAACATAAGTCCCAATGCATTTCGGGTTACGAAAACCCTTCGTCAGGGGAATTGGTTTTCATACATATGGAGATCTTCATAGTCAATGTGGTCGCCACGGAAATCTAAAACACAACAACATGCAGTAAGATTACTGCTGAATATGTAGGATTTGCACCCCAAAATGTGCAGTGAAAGGAAAAATATAAAGGTGTGTCCAATTGAAACTCAATGCATGCCATTATGGAGTGTAGGATGTAGGAAATAAAGTGGTAAAGAACCCAAACCGATAGGATATTAAAAAGACTATAGTGCCTTGCCTGTACGTTCCAAAATGCGCTGACCTCAACAGATAGCTGAGGGCAATATCCGAACGAAAGCCGAAAAGAAAGAGAAAACAATGTAGAATAATAAGCATATGCTCATATGATGGTTCCATAAAAAACTGAGGGATAGTGTTCTGGAGCTTACCGGAAAAAGACCGGAAAGTATTATCGAGACCGGGGCTCGAGGGCTGTTCTGATGGAGTCTCAGGGAGAGCGTGCTGCAGCTTACCGGAAAGAAACTGGAAAGTATTCCTAAAGTGGTAAAGAACCCAAACCGATAGGATATTAAAAAGACTATAGTGCCTTGCCTGTACGTTCCAAAATGCGCTGACCTCAACAGATAGCTGAGGGCAATATCTGAACGAAAGCCGAAAAGAAAGAGAAAACAATGTAGAATAATAAGCATATGCTCATATGATGGTTCCATAAAAAACTGAGGGATAGTGTTCTGGAGCTTACCGGAAAAAGACCGGAAAGTATTATCGAGACCGGGGCTCGAGGGCTGTTCTGATGGAGTCTCAGGGAGAGCGTGCTGCACCTTACCGGAAAGAAACTGGAAAGTATTCCTATGGTAGTTACGAGACCGGGACTCGGGGCTGTTAAGGAGAACAAGGAGAGACGCGTGATTACTATCCTGCGTGTAATCATGAATAACAAAAGACAGAAGTCTAAGGGAAAGTGGTATTTACGTACCTAAAGTATGAAAAGACAGTGTCTGGAGATTCCCACACTCAGTGCAACGCGTAGTCCATGGATGTTTCCCAGAATGCTATGCGTAAAGGGGGAGTATGCTTTAGGTGTAAAGCGAAGAGGTCTATGTCTTGCGAAAATGACCCTAATGTCGAAAAAGGATGTGGAAAACGGGCTGGGGTGTTGTAATATGCATAAGAGGCATATATGTAGTACAACTAATGAAAAGTTCGAGGGGGGTGGTCATTGAAAAGACAAGGAAAAAGAAAAAGGGGTTCCATGTCAATAATAAGGAGAAATAACGGAGGGTAAAAAAATACCGGAGGGTAAACAAGTATGGATAAAAATAAAGATGAAGTCTAAATCAAGAATGTGTGTGGAAAGAAAGAATAGAATGGTAGAAAAAGGTTAACCAAGCAAGAAATCCCCTGGTAGTGATTTAAAAACCGTAGCAGGTGCAAATCCTGTATAATACTGAACTGTACATTGCAAGTTATACAAAGCATAACATCTCATAATGATCGTTGAGCCCATTCGGGGCCAACGTTCTTAATGTTTTAATCCAATGTGTTTCCCTTCGAGCTAATGTGGTGTTGATGTCTGTGCCCGAAACCTTTTTAACTTTTTCTAGGATTGTGAACCGTATTTGCCGTATGGTGTGTCCCGCCTTATCCCAGTGTGTTGCCAATGGGGATGTGGTGTTTTTATTCCTAATGCGGCTCTTGTGCTCTATGATGCGTGTCTTGATCTTTCTGCTGGTTCTGCCTACATACACAAGGCCACATGGGCATTTAATTGCATATATTACTTCTTCAGTATTGCAATTTGATGTATGGTAGAGTTTCAGTTTTCTGCCCGTTTGTGGGTGCGTGAAAGTGTCTCCTTGAATTACATTACTGCATTGGCCGCAGTTGTAACATTTTGTCATTCCCTTGAAGCCTCCCGTGGGTTTTTCTTCTTGCGGTTTCAGAATTTCCTGTAGATTCCTTGATCTTTGGTGAGCAAATAATGGAGGGTCTAGAAAAATACCTTGGAAATCCGGTTCGTTTTCAATAATCTCCCATCTTTTTTTGATGATAGTTTTTATAAGGGGAGCTTGAGTAGAGTGTTTAAGTACAAATACTTCTCTGCGTAATGGTGTTTTCACGGAGGCTTGTAGTAAGTCCTTCCTCAGTTTTTTTCCACTTGTTCCTCAGCTTGATCAAGTATTTTCACTGGATATCCTCTTGCTTGGTATCTACGTTTTTGATCTTGAATCTTGTCTCTGCATAGTTGATTGTCAGAGGTGATCCTTTTTATGCGCATAAACTGGGAGATAGGTAGGTGTTTCTTTAGAGAAAATGGATGTGCGCTAGTGAAGTGCAATGCACTGTTTACATCTGTGCGTTTTGTATACACTGATGTGCTGAAGCCAGTTGTGGTTTTCCAGATTTCAATATCCAGAAAGTGTATCTTATCTTCTTGAATGTTGTAAGTGAATTGGATCCTCGGATTGTGTGAATTGAGAGTCTTTATTGAGTCTTCAAGTAAATGTCTCTGGCCATTCAATATGACAAGGATGTCATCGATGTATCGAAAGATAGACACTGCATTGTTAATCCATGTGGGGTTGGTGAGCATGTGTTGGTGTTCAAAGTGAGCCATGTAGGTATTTGCGTACGATGGGGCTCCGGGAAAGCCCATGGATGTGCCCTTCTTCTGTAAATAAAATTGATTATGCCAAAGAAAATAACTGTGGTATAACGAAAAATGTAGTAGTTCGAGAAGAAAGATTGAGAGTTCAGATGGTATGGATGAGGTCAGCAGTCTCCATTCCACTGCCTCTAAGCCTTCATTATGTGCTATGGAAGTATAGAGAGCCACGACATCTATTGTGCACAATAGAGTGTCCTGGTTAACTCTGTGTTTAATTGCTTCCAACTTCAAAAGACAGTCCGTGGTGTCACGTATATACGTGTCCCAGGTTTGTACAAGTGGCTGTAGATGATGATCCACAAAATACCCAATAGCTTCATGTATCGAGTTGCATCCCGCCACTATGGGCCTGAACGGTGGTCTCAGGGAGTCTTTATGCATCTTAGGGAGCATGTATATATGTGGAGCTTTGGGTGTCTGGTTTATGAGAAATTTTCCAGTTTGTGTGTCTATTGTACCTTCCTCTACAGCTTTTGTGACTATAGAGGTTAATAGAACAATCAATTCTTCTGTTGGATCTTTATCCAGTAACAGGTAAGTATCTGTGTTGGATAGGTGTATTTCCACACTCATGTTGTAAAATGTCGTGTCGAGTACCACTAGGGCTCCGCCCTTGTCTGCTGGTTGAAAAGTGATCGACTTGTCTTTCTGTAGAGATCTCAAAATTTCATATTCTTTTCCAGTCAAATTTGAGTGAAAGGGTTTGGTATATTTAATCATCTCCAAGTCCTTCTTTACCAAAAGTTCAAAGGTGTCGAGTGATTTATGGGTGATGGGAGCCATAAATTTGCTCTTGGGACGAAATTTCCGTGATTCATTACTGTGCTCTTCGAGGTTGGGTAAAGTTGAAAAGAACCATCTGAGGAGTAGTTTGCGCATGAATTTAAACAGTGCTGTTTCAGTTTCTAATTCACTCGATGAATACGTGGGAACAAAAGAAATGCCTTTGTTTAATACTCTCATTTCAACTGAAACCTTAATACCAAGCAAGAGGATATCCAGTGAAAATACTTGATCAAGCTGAGGAACAAGTGGAAAAAAAACTGAGGAAGGACTTACTACAAGCCTCCGTGAAAACACCATTACGCAGAGAAGTATTTGTACTTAAACACTCTACTCAAGCTCCCCTTATAAAAACTATCATCAAAAAAAGATGGGAGATTATTGAAAACGAACCGGATTTCCAAGGTATTTTTCTAGACCCTCCATTATTTGCTCACCAAAGATCAAGGAATCTACGGGAAATTCTGAAACCGCAAGAAGAAAAACCCACGGGAGGCTTCAAGGGAATGACAAAATGTTACAACTGCGGCCAATGCAGTAATGTAATTCAAGGAGACACTTTCACGCACCCACAAACGGGCAAAAAACTGAAACTCTACCATACATCAAATTGCAATACTGAAGAAGTAATATATGCAATTAAATGCCCATGTGGCCTTGTGTATGTAGGCAGAACCAGCAGAAAGATCAAGACACGCATCATAGAGCACAAGAGCCGCATTAGGAATAAAAACACCACATCCCCATTGGCAACACACTGGGATAAGGCGGGACACACCATACCACAAATACGGTTCACAATCCTAGAAAAAGTTAAAAAGGTTTCGGGCACAGACATCAACACCACATTAGCTCGAAGGGAAACACATTGGATTAAAACATTAAGAACGTTGGCCCCGAATGGGCTCAACGATCATTATGAGATGTTATGCTTTGTATAACTTACAATGTACAGTTCAGCATTATACAGGATTTGCACCTGCTTCGGTTTTTAAATCACTACCAGGGGATTTCTTGCTTCGTTACCCTTTTTCTACCATTCTACTCTTTCTTTCCACACACATTCTTGATTTAGACTTCATCTTTATTTTTATCCATACTTGTTTACCCTCCGGTATTTTTTTACCCTCCGTTATTTCTCCTTATTATTGACATGGAACCCCTTTTTCTTTTTCCTTGTCTTTTCAATGACCACCCCCCTCGAACTTTTTATTAGTTGTACTACATATATGCCTCTTATGCATATTACAACACACCAGCCCGTTTTCCACATCCTTTTTCGACATTAGGGTCATTTTCGCAAGACATAGACCTCTTCGCTTTACACCTAAAGCATACTCCCCCTTTACGCATAGCATTCTGGGAAACATCCATGGACTACGCGTTGCACTGAGTGTGGGAATCTCCAGACACTGCCTTTTCATACTTTAGGTACGTAAATACCACTTTCCCTTAGACTTCTGTCTTTTGTTATTCATGATTACACTCAGGATAGTAATCACGCGTCTCTCCTTGTTCACCTTAACAGCCCCGAGTCCCGGTCTCGTAACTACCATAGGAATACTTTCCAGTTTCTTTCAGGTAAGCTGCAGCACGCTCTCCCTGAGACTCCATCAGAACAGCCCTCGAGCCCCGGTCTCGATAATACTTTCCGGTCTTTTTCCTGTAAGCTCCAGAACACTATCCCTCAGTTTTTTAAGGAACCATCATATGAGCATATGCTTATTATTCTACATTGTTTTCTCTTTCTTTTCGGCTTTCGTTCAGATATTGCCCTCAGCTATCTGTTGAGGTCAGCGCATTTTGGAACGTACAGGCAAGGCACTATAGTCTTTTTAATATCCTATCGGTTTGGGTTCTTTACCACTTTATTTCCTACATCCTACACTCCATAATGGCATGCATTGAGTTTCAATTGGACACACCTTTATATTTTTCCTTTCACTGCACATTTTGGGGTGCAAATCCTACATATTCAGCAGTAATCTTACTGCATGTTGTTGTGTTTTAGATTTCCGTGGCGACCACATTGACTATGAAGATCTCCATATGTATGAAAACCAATTCCCCTGACGAAGGGTTTTCGTAACCCGAAATGCATTGGGACTTATGTTAAAAAAGAATTACATGTTATTGAAGTCACATGCTGATGATTACAATTTTGTGTTTGTTTAGTATTGTTTTGAAAATAGACAGGGCTAGTCTACATTGTACTTCAATGTTTTTGTACATGTTAACAATGCTTTTTGAAACTTGATTTGTATAATGAAATACTACTAAAAGTTGCAGATATAAAATGAACCTATAGCCTTTGAGCATTTCTCACTACTACTATATTGATATTGATAAAACTGTTCTTTAGACATTTTGTCTTTCAGCTGTGCATTCCCTAAACTGTGGGTTCTCCCATAGCCTTCTTTGATGTTATGATATGGGAAACTAGGGTCGTTTTCCAACCAGAGAATAGCACGCACCCTCCTTACACACACACAAAACAACTTACCCTAAACCTAAAACTTTACAGATAATTGTTACAACACAGGTGTGCACCTGCACCCCCCTGTATTGACTTCAATGATTAGAGCGGCAGACCCTGATGCAGAGGTCTAGCCCGGGACCAGGGTTCTATTCCCCGCCTTGGCGGGTCTTGGGCTCAAAAATTCCACGGACCTGATAATTCTCGCCTTTGTGCCTATTCCAATCATGGAGTCCCACTCTGCAACTCTGGGCAATAGCTTGCTTAATCTCCACAACGGCCCCCACAATGCTAAGGATGCCTGGCCTCCACCTTGGGGGTGCCCAGGAGTGGACTCCTCACAGGGAAAGCCAGGATGGGTTCCACAGCGGTATTCGTACAAGCACCTTGAGACCCTTGCGGTGAGTAATGCGCTATACAAGTATCAATTTACATTTACATTTTTATATAGGGTTATTAGTCTGTCCAAAAACCCAAGGTCCCCAGAGCCAACAAGTGAGCTGCGCTTTACCATGGTTTTTCATTGTGTATCGAATTTAGAGCAATTCATGTGGTAAATTATAAAGAGTGAAAAATGGGCATGAAGGGAACCAATGTATTTCCTAAATGTACACCACATACTGAGTTTAGCAGCAGTGGTCATTTGTACCCTTTGAATTTAGGGTTACCCAGACTATTGTAATTCAGTGGACATTTTGCTAAAGGTCTTCTTTCTTGCAAATTAGCTTACATTTGGAAGAAACAAATACAGAGAAATTACATTGATAATAGCAAAAAATGTTCTACTATTTTGTGTTACCACACACCTCCTGATAAAAAACGGCACCTCACTTTTGGGCTTGGGCCTCGCGCCTTTGGCACAAAACACCCTGAAACCCGACTTGAAGACATCTTATTTCACCCAGCAGAATTCACACTTTGTTTTACAAGATAGATAGCTGCCGATTTTGTGCCCTAGCTCAGCCGCCACCCGGGAAATCAACCTTACCCAGTCATTTCTGAAAACTAGACACCAGGGGGTGTCCAGGGTGGTGTGACTTGTGTGACTCTCACTAGGTTTTCTCAACCAGAAGTCCTTGCAAACCTTAACCTTTGGCTAAAAACACACATTTTCCTCAGATGTCTGTGAGGGAAAGTTCTGGAATTTCCAAGAAGCCACAAACTTTCTACCCCCCCAGCGTCCCCACAGTTTTACCGATAACAATGATAGCATACTTGTGTGGGTGGGCCTAGTACCTGCAACAGAAAAGGGCCCAGAACCAAACGTGGACTGATCAATTTTTCCTCTGAAAAACAACCTTTTTTTAGCAATTTGGGTAGCTGTGGGTTTTGGGCCTAGCTCAGCCAACACATAGAGAAACCTAGAAAACCCACCCATTCCTGAAAACTTGACACCCACGGGATCTAGCGTGGGGTGGCTTGTGTAGCTCTGACCAGGGTTGCTTACACAGAAGTCCTTGCAAACCTCAAACATTTACTAAAAATATTCAATTTCCTCACATTTATGTGAGGGAAAGTTCTGGAATCTGTGGGGAGCCACAAATGTCATACCACCCACCATTCCCTCACATCTCCCAATAAAAAAAGGTACCTCACTTATGAGAGTGGGTCTATCAAACGTGACAGGAAACACAGCTGTGGATTTTGGGCCCAAGCTCAGTCGGCCCCTAAGGTAACCTACCAAACCTGCATGTTTCTGAAAACTAGAAACCCAAGGAAATCCAGGATGTGGTGACTTGTATGAATCTCACCAGGCTTTCTTACCCAGAAGCCCTTGCAAACCTCAAACATTGCCTTAAAAAAACACATTTTCCTTACATTTCTGTGAGATAAAGTTCTGGAATTAGTGGGGAGTCACTAATGTCCTACCACCCAGTGTTTCCCCTCATCTCTCGATAAAAAAGGACCTTACTTGTGTGTGGGTGGGTCTTGTGTCTGTGACAGGAAAAGGCCCAAAATGCAATGCAGGGACGTCAACATTTCCTGTAAAAAATGATCTGGCAGAGGTGGTGGCTGCATTTTTTGGGCCCAGGCTCTGCCGCCATCTTGGGAAACCCACCAAACCCAGACATTACTGAAAAACAGACACCCAGGGGAGTCCAGGGTGGCATGCCTTGTGTATATCCCACAATATTTTCTTATCCATAATGTCCAGCAAAGCTCAAAGTTTGACTACAATTTCACATTTTCCTCTCATTTAAACATCTGGAAACCACAGGGATCCAAAAAATTCCTACCACCCATTCCCATGTCCCGATAAAGATGCCGCCCTACTTGTATGCTGGGCCTGACATCCAAGACAGGAAAAAGGTCCAAAATGTTGCATGGACACATCAGATTTTTTACACGAAATACAACCATTTTTTTTTTTGCAATTTGGGTAGTCGTGGTTTTTGGTCCCTAGCTAAGCTGACTCCCAGGTAAACCTACCAAACCCAGATAATTCGGAAAACTAGACACCTGGGGTCTCCAGGATGGTGTGCCTTGCATGAATGCGCCACCGTTTTCTTACCTGCAATGCTCTTAAAACCTCAAACTTAAGCTAAAAATACATATTTTCTCACATTTCTGTGCAGGAAAGTTGAAGAATCTCTGGGGATCCACAAATTTCCTTCTGCCCAGTGTTCCGTCAAGTCTTTTGATAACAATGGTACCCCACGTGTGTGGGTGGGCATGGGACCACAAGACAAATGGCCTTAAAACACTACATAGCGAGTTCACCCATAAGTATTTGATATCGGGTTCAGCCGCCATCCATTGAAACCAACCACCCAGAGTTATTTTTGTAAACTAGACACCCAAAGGATTCCAGGGTGGTGTGCTTCGAATAGATCCCACAACGGTTTCCTATTCACTATGATCTGGAAACCTCAGACTTTACCGAAAATCACAAATTTGCCTTGCATCTCTGTGATGTAAGCTTCTGAAATCTGAAGGGATCCAGAATAGTTCTACCACCCAGCGTTGCCCAACTTGATTAGATAAAAACGTTACCCCACTTGTGTGGTGTGCCAAGTGCACACAACAGGAATGGATCAAACCATGTTTAATGGGAGTCCCACTGCATGTAATATGGGCAGTTTGGGGCAAGGGTATGGGCAATGCCAGAGTGTGACACATGCACCCTTTTCATTTGCCCCAAATGCAAAATCCATGGTGTCTAGGGAGTTTCTGGAAGCAGAAAAAGGCAAACCTATGATCTGCCCTTGGAGGGCAGAAAAACTGTTGGACTCTTTTTGGGGTGGGGGCATGGCCATACCCATGGTGGGTAGCCCCCACCCATATGTTTTTCCCCAATATATATCCATGGTGTCTAGGTGGCTTTCTGCCCCTTCAAGAGAGGCAGATTGGGGAATACCTACATTCTGCCCCCTGGGGCAAAAAGACTGTTGACCCTTTTTGGGTTAGGCTATGCCCATGGTGGGCAGCCCCACCAGAATGTTACCAGCATGCTCCTTTTTTATGTATATATCCCTGGTATCCAATGGGCTTTATGACCCCCCTCCCCGGGAGCAGATGGGGTAATCAAGTAATCACCCCATCTACCCTCTGGGGGCAGAACGGCTAACATTTTTTTGGGGGAGGGGGGGAAGTGGGCTAAGGGCTGCTCCCCCTGCAAAATATCTCCGGTGTCTAATGGATGAATCACTGCTTGGGGATCACTCTCTTGCTACGATCACCAGGCAGAGATCCACTGCATAGAGATACCATTGTAAAGGAGAGATTTTCCTCTTTCCAACAAAGCCTCCCCAGTTCAGTCAGTACTCGGGCGGGCTGAGATATACCCTTGAGCACTGATGCAGTAAAAGAAGCTAATATGCTAGTTTTACTTTAACTTTTGTAGTAATGGCGCCAGGGAGCCCTGCGGTGGCCGATGCCTGCACTAAAGAGGTTAATGTAGATAGTTTGCAGACTCTGCAAACTTGCTCCTCTGGTTGAATTCAGCTGTTTTGTTTCACAGATCCATCAACTGTAATAACTGCACTATTTGTCATTCTTGGTTAGTGTAGGCAAGAAGATGTAGTAAATGTGTAAGGCCTTATTCACAAACACATCTATGGGTTAAATGTACAAGTCTAAAGCTGCTGTGCCTGTTTCTAAATAACATTAGGCCCCTTTTACTATTTTAAAAACACAGCATTTCTCATGTAAAAAGATTTTTTCACACATACTTTTTAGGTCTCGCCCGAGACAGTACATGCACTGTCACTTTCAAGATCTTTTGTTACTTAAAAAAAAATAAAAAGGGCTCCTAGGGCCAGCACATTACTTAACATTGGTTGGTTTTATTGTCACTTTCATTTCCTTGCCTCTCATTGGTCAGCATGTACCAGTTTCACTTTCTCTCTTCATGAGTTTGTCTCTTCCTTGGAGAATGGATCCAGTACTGATTAATATCTTTATTATTGTACTTTCCCTGCTCAGGTTCAGGTACATTTCTGTGTTTTTGCTTCCTCTTTTTGTTCTTTAATAAGCAGATAAAACATATATATCAAATTTGTCATGGTTGTTTCAGCTTAAACGAGAGACTCATTAAGATATTTCTATAAAATAGCAGAATACACATATAAAATTACATAGGCCAATTTGATTTACAATGCAGTAGAAATAAGTATTCAATTCATCGATCAGGCCTTCCTTACGCTTAGTACCTTGATGGCTTCACCACAGTAATAAGATATAGGAACATGTGTGTAAGTTACAAAATCTGATTCAATCTTTTACTTCATTGTATTTTCAATACTGCATCAATCTTACGTGCATACATTCAATATGTAATATTTAAAGTGTAAAGCTGGGGAATTTAGCAGCTATCGAATCTATACAATTATGTCCCATGAAGTGCTTGAGTGTATTTTAAAGAAAATAATATTTGTTGTTCAAGAGAGATTCCTGATATATAGTTCTAGATCTTTGTCATAAATTGGGAAGAATCAACAGATCTTTTAAGGCCCCTGACCCTGCTAGCAATGCGTTCTCAAACGTTTGAGTACAGATCTTTTTAATATACCATTCCTGGCAAGTTGGTGTGCTATTAGTCCTCCAATTCTGGAGGATCAAGGAACAAGCAACTAAAGACGTAATAATTATAAATACAACAGCGCCTTTCTCTAAAGTTGGGATTGACTTTGGCTGCTAAGCCCAAAGAGTGCTACACCTACACCGGGTTGTATCTGGATATTTAGCCCCCTGCTTAAGGCATCTGTTCCCAAAACAATTTGATCTTGGGGCATGTAAAAACAATATGGAGCCAATCTCTGCTCCCAAGCTGCTTACATCGAAAACAACGATCTTCCACCTCCAGATACATCTTTGAAAGGGCTCTAAGGGTATAGTATGCCATCTAGCGAGACAGAAAAAACATTCTCTTGTAGTTTGCAGCTCTTAGGGCTGAGTTCCCTAATTCTGAGATCAACTGCCATTCTGATTCTGAAAAAGTACACTGGGTTGTCAAGGATATCTTCCCTAGAAAGTTGTTCAAGAGAAAATGCGTTTGACTACTTAGAAGCCTATACTAATTTCCTATCCCCCGCATTCTTGTCTTAAAAAGAGCCATCCTTGTTGGTGAAGAGATGGAGCTCGTTGGTACATTGAATTTTTTATTAAGTGCACGATCTGCAGATATCCAAAATGAAAAGCTTACAACGATCGCCACATCTTCCTTGGATGTATTCCTGGAGATAATACAGCTTCCTACCATAAAATGTCCTAATTCTTTACATCTGTCCTATACCAGAACCTCATATGATTTTTAGGAATTTGTAACCCCAAGGCCTGGCATTCGTCTAACTGCAGTTATCTATAGCCCGAGTACTGTCCCCTTACGGCATAAAATGTTTGAAGTTGGATGGAGTATTCTTGAAGAACATTGTATCTTGTCTTTTTGGAAGCTTTGAAGGCTTTAAGAAAGTCGGTATCTGAAACCCCTCCTCCTGCACCATCTTTTCAATAAAAATATTGTCCTTTGTTCCTACAGCATCTAAGATGCGCACTGCTCTATCTATATGGGCTGCTTCGTAGTAAGTATACATTTTGGCTAACGCAAATCCACCATGACTTATATCCAATTGGAGTGTTGGAAATTTAGGAGCCTTTTTATTCCAAATAAAACGCATAAGAAGTGTGTCTAGTTCCTGAAAATATGCCCGGTTAATTTTAATCTGAATATTAGGAAAACGGTAAATCAACAAAGGTAAGATAGACATTTTGATCAATGCTACACGTTCTATCAATGTAAGAGGGAGAAATGTCCATCTATCCAATAATTCCTTGATTTTACTCAACATTAGCTCGTAATACAGTCTATAAAGTTCTTCGTATTTGTTTGTTACTCTTACCCCTAGATAATGAATTGGTTGGTTATGAGATGCCTGTTGCTGAGGATTTAAAGGGAACATGCTATACAGGGCATCAAATACAAGCATTTCTGTCTTGCTATGGTTTCTTTTATATCCTCCTATTGCTTGAAAATAATCAAATTCTGCCATTAATTATTTAAGATTTTATCTTTCTGGCCTAAGATACTATTAGTATATCATCTGCAAATAGCTGTAATTTAGACATTCCCAGAATTGGTGGCTCCACATCCCCTCTGGCCCTAATACTGATAGCTAGAGGTTCAATAAAAAAAGTAAACAACACTGGTGAAAGGGGGCATCCCTGCCGCGTCCCTCTATTTATTTTAAGAACTCCAACTAAGCTTTAATTAATAAGACCCTTTGCCTGTGCACCATGAGATACTCTATAAAGAATGATAATAAACTGCAAAGGGAAGCCAAACTTCGTAAGGGCATAAAAAAAAGAGCATCCCAAATTGACTAGGTCAAATGCCTTTTCGGCGTCTACCATCACTATGACTGCAGATGTCTGATTGATATTAAAATAATTAAGGGCTTGTATTAAAAAAAGTTGCATTCAATGGCATTCTGTTGGCAATGAATCCTGTCTGGTCCATATGTATTAGGTTCTGGGCTATAGGTGAGATACGCCTAGCCCATATTTCCATTAGGATTTTTTAGTCGGCATTTAATTTATCGGTCTGTATGCATTTGCACCACTCGGGTTCTTGCCTTTCTTGACAAAGCTATATGTAGTTGACTCTTTAAAATCAGATGGAATCTCTCCTCCTTTTTTATGATGTTAAAAAGTTCAACCAGAAAGGGTGTCAGCTTCTTAATAAAGATTTGATAAAATTCTATTGGGAAACCATAGCTAACGGAAGCATAGCCACTTGACATTGTTGAGAGGGCAGGTTGAATTTCAGCTGCTGGTGTAGCTGCATCTAACTCTTTAATTTGTGCAATAGTTAGTTGTGGGAGATTTAGAGAGTGAAAGTAAGAGGATATATACTCATTTGAGACTGCACATTTGGCTGCATATAAATGATTATAATGCTGTAAGCAGATTTTGGCTATCCTATCCTTCTCCGAGACCACCGCACCTGTCTGTGGTTACGCCAATTCTCTGATTGTTGCTATTTCCTGTTTAGTTCTGGTTGAACGAGCAAGAAACTTCCCTATCAATTGGCTTTCCTCATACTATACTACTATTATAAAGAGAGAACTTGCACCTTTTGGCAAGGTAATCTCGGGAACCACAGCGCCAATCTACACACCCGATACATCAATGAAAATGTCAGGGTGTGTAGATGGACATAGGCTATATACATTTTTAAAAAAAAGCAAATTAAAAAAATTAATTTTCAAAACAAAGTAGTCCCCTGAAAGTAGCGCCAGCCTGAACCTAGCGCTGGCCGCGACGCGAAGTGCATCATGACGAAGAAGGAGGAGCGGCAGTGCAGTGAGGAGCGGCGGTGTCATGGAGGAGCGGCGGTGCAGTGGTGCAGTGAGGAGTGGCGGCCACATGAAGAGGAGGAGCGGCGGGTCAGGTAAGGAAAGGAAATAGTCCGGGCGGGAAGGAGTCGGGGTGGGAGGCGGAGGGGCGGGAGGGAGTCGCGGCGGGGGGCGGGAGGGAGTCGGGGCGGGGGGCGGGTGCACCGCTCGACAACATGCTGCCCCAGCCACCTTCTGCCCCGGGCTAAAAATGCAGCCCCCTTCTTCCCCAGGCAACGCTGGGGCGGGCTGCTAGTATATATATATATATAGATCACAGCTGATGTAGCTGTGATCTTTGAATTTTCTCTAAAATACAAAAATTATCTTAGCTCGGGCTTTGCTTTATCTAATTGCCTGCAAACATTATGTGACACCTGCCGTCCATTACTCAGCTGTGATAAGTTGTCGCCTGTGGACTGTAATTGAGCTATATCTGCCTGCCACTTTTTAAATTGTGCAGCTGTAAAGGCTATAATTTTTCCACAAATAGTGGCCTTAAAGGCTCCACAAACCGAAAAAAGAGATGCAGTACCTTTGTTGGTGAGAAAAAAAGTTTTCTATAGATTTGCTTATATTTCATACCCATTGCTGATTAGAAAGAAGAGAGCGGTCCATCTGCCACCTGGGCCTCTCTCTTATGCTGCCCTCAGCTTTGAGATCAACACTAATTAATGAATGGTCAGAAAAGGCATTAGCCCTTATTTCAGAACCCAGACCCTTAAGTGAACGAGAATTTTTTTTAAAGTCTAAACGTGCAGCAGATTTGAATCGCTGCGAATAGCAGGTGTAGCAGATTTGATATTGCCAATGCGCCAAGGATCAAACAAAAGAAACTACCTCTTTAGTAAATCAATTACTTTCTTTGTATGGGGCTTTATTTCTTCTTTGTTTTGTTTGAGGTATGTTTGACCAGATCCTGTATACAATTAAAATCCCCTCCTATAACTATGGGTCCTATTGCTCCCATCGCCAGCTCGCTTAACTGGAAGATTGCCTTAGGGTCGACATGTACTGTGGTAAAATAGCTCACTAAGTTGATCATCTTGGCATTGATTCAAGTTGTTACCCAGATCCATCTGCTATTGGGGTTCCATCTAACTTGTATGTCCTCACAATCTATCCCCTTCCCCAGATATATTGCTACCCCCCTCACTGCGAGTCCAGCCAAAGCAAAATAGGCTGCATGATAGTATTTTGGGATGAAAAGTTTTGGGTTGTTAGATTTCAAGTGAGTTTCTTGCAACATTATAACCTGTGGGGAGAAAGATGTTAACCACCTAATTAGACCTCCATATTTTCGTTTGTTGAATACACCATTGACATTACAGGATAATACTGTAATTTTAAACCTCATATCTTTTATAGAATTGTTTTTCCCAAAGATTATTAAGGGGTTTCTCACATTTATTTTCTGTATTCTGCTATTAGCTAACATTCTGCTTATTTTTTATTGTAAAAGAATCCCAGCCCTCCTCCGTGCCCCACCCCTCCAACCCCCCTACAACGTGCCCCCTTGCAGCTGCCAGGTTGCTATCCCCTTTTGAGAGAGGAATAGCCCACAATACCCCTCTCAAGATAGCACCTACCCTTTTGGGGTGCCATTGTTTGCACCCAATTGACTGCCCACCCTATCCACCCTTGAAAAGAAAGAGATAAACCCTTCAAGTCATCTGCCATATCCCTCTGTACTGATTCAATTACTTTGAGATAGTTTGCAGCCTCTCTTGGGCTTTATCTAGGCTAGAAAACATATGGAATTTTCCTTTGATCAGGACTCTTAATTTCGACTATTGAGCTATAGTCACCTGTGCACCCTGTGCCTTGAAAAGTTGAAGTAGCTTTGCAAATTCCTTTCTGCGCTGCGCTGCCACAGCTGACATGTCTGCAAAGATGCGACAGGAAGATATGTCCTCCATGGAGAATTGTTTCCTCTGAATAGCTCTTGTTAAAATCCTTTCTTTCACATGAAAATCTGCAAAATGTATCAACATTTTCCAAGGTAACTTTGAATTTGGAAAAGGTTGCACCAGTACTCGCTGGGCCCGTGTGCTTGTGAGATCTTCTGAGTGCTCTCATAATACATTTTTCTTTATGAATGTCTCGATCCATTGCAACATTTGTGATCCCTCGCACCCTTCCTGTAAGTGCAGGTTTGAGCAACGTGAATGATTTTCTAACTCATCAATTTTGTTTTCAAGTGATATCTTTTGTTTCTTTGCTATAATAGCCTGTTGCTGCATAGAACGCATTTGATCCTCAATATGTAAATCCTTGACTCTGCCTGCTGTATTCTTGCTAGCATGCTGCTCACTGCTACTTCTATCTTAGATAATCGCTGATGAAGAGATGCCATTTCACTCGCGTGGGTAGTCTTTAATTCTCCAATTTCTTCCAGGATCAGGTTCAGCATAGTTTTGATATCCCACTGGTCAGTGGTCTCCTCCCCTTTCTGTTTTGTTTGTAGCATCTCATCGAGATTCTCTTGTTCCAACGGACTCTGGTCTTGCTGCTGTTGTGTGTTCATGATAATGTTAGGGGAGTCATCGTGAGGCAGAACTTCCATTGATGCTGAGGACTGTTCAGTGGAAAGGTCTTTTCTTGCTTGTACCATATGCTTTGTATTTGTCAAGTGAATCTGAGTTGTTACAATTTTCCTTAGCTCAGCAATTTTCATACTCTCCTGCAAGGTTTTAGTAGGAGTTTTTGCCTTTACGAAAAGCAGGAAGTCTTTTGTCATGTCCATCATGTCGGGGGTGCTTTCCTTATTTGTTGCTGAGCATCCACGTAGAGATCCTCTCCTCCCTCACTGTTGGGAGTTGGGCTATTACCCAATTTGTGGCATTACCCCTATGCTCTCCCAATGTTTGTGCTGCTTGCTCTTCTATTGGAGTCCCTCCTGCCCCAGCGTCCACGCTGTTATCAGGATTTTCCTCCTCAGAGCCTAGGAAGCCCTTTGCTGAGCCCTGATTCATTTTTTTTACTTCACTCTGCCCTTGCTGCAGCTGCGTTTTTCAGTTGAGCTGTACGGGTTTTGGATTTTTGTGACATATCCATATTTACCATAAAATTTGCTATTTTTGAGTGCTTGCCTATTCTTTGCATTTTTTGTTGTTAGTTTAGCTTTAAGGAAAAAAAGTTCCTGAAAGGAGGAGAAGAGAACCAACCAGCGACCCACACCTAGTCAGCTTTTTTCCCCCCAATGTCCATACTGGTACTCACCAACTAGTGTAAACCCTGGTTGTTTCCTTTTGCCTCCTCTTGCCACTGTTGTATAAAGCATTGTGCTTTTGCCCTTGTTGTTTGTCTCTTCTTCACCAATGATTAGGGTGAAGCGTAACGCTTATCCCCCAAAAAAACATATTGTATGCAACCTGATTATGCAAAGCAGTGGGAAGCCAAGGATAGGGGACAGCCTTGCAACGGTGAGAGAGAGGAGGCAAAAAATAATCAATCCACACATCACCTACCTTGCTGTGCCTGCGAGTGGCCACTTCACTGGTTCCAGAGCGAGGAGGCTTATGTGCGATATGTATACACGCAAGGCTGCTCGGGTACACGAAAAGAATGTCCAGCTGAAAACTGTGGCAGAGACTTTGAGCTATGGGGTGATAAAATCGCCCCCCCACCCCCCCAAAAAGCAAAAAGTTGAAATGTCGCTCAGGTCTCTCCTCAGCTTCCTCACTCTCCGACCGGTGTCCTCGATCCGGAAGTGGAGATGCAGAAGCTAACTATGATGCGCTACGAGGTGGAGGGGGCGTCTAGGCAGTCTAGCAGCACCTTCTGCCTTTTGTTGATGCTTGCCTCCCTGCCCCCTCTTATTGTTGTTGCTTTCCCTTCCTTCGTTTTTGTTTGCACCTGCCCTCTTATCGTTATTGCTTGACTGCTCACCCTCCCCTCACGTAAGCCGAAACTACACAAGGACTGAAAGCAAGTCACTGAAGGTCTCAAATAATGTTATTTTCTAAAAGCTCAGCAAAAACATTCCAGCAGCTAAACATCAGCTGATGTCTTTTTTCCACAGGAATAATATGAAAATATACCACAAATGTAGCCCATTCAAACCAAATCTACTTTGGTGGTTAGTGAATTCGAATCTAAGTAGACACCTGCACTTTTTCAATAGAACATAAAAAGTTGAAGTGCCTCCTTTACTTTCTGAAAAAAATACACAGGCATAGCTTAGTCATTGACATTTGGGGAATACGAATCTCATGTTTCCCAAATAAACAAAAGCAATGGGCTGCAGGGTGGAGTGGTGGTATGACCAAGGCTTGGGATATACTATTTTGATGAGTATCAGGGTCAGTACTGATTTGTTTTAGGTCGGCCTCTGTCTAGATTGGCACAATGGGCAACAAACAGTGGGTTGCATTACTACCCTGAGTGATCACCACTGGTTAGAATATCTGTAAGCATTCACCCCATCACCTTTTGGTTGTTTGCCAGTAGAGTCCCTTGAAACTTGAAACTGGTGTAGCTTTTCTTGCCTACTACGTGTACTAAGCCTGAGTCGCAAACAGAGGAAGGTGTGCAGGCAAATTAGTAGGGCAAGTCAGAGCCGAGCCATGGATCTGGTTTGGCTCTAAGAGTCCCTGCACGAGCCGAGGCATGAAAACATTTGGCATGTATATCATGCAACAATGGTAATGTAAAAATATGAAACAATCTATTCAACGTTTAAAAAAGCTTATTTCTTCAACATGAGGGAGGGTTTCACCTTAGTGCATAAGATATCACTGTATGGACACACATTTATAAAAAATTATAGTTTTTAGAAATATTCATGGTGTGCTACCCAACTACAATACCATTAGTGTACAAAGAGGCAAGCCAGTAGTCTTGCTAACCCTAAACGTGACCTAGATTCCTATTATAGATGGAGCAACATTATAGTCTATTAAATCAAACATAAGAAGTGCTTGTACTGGGCAAATCCTGAACTCAGGTATTTAAAAGTTCACTCATGTGTGATACGATGGAAAAGAGGCTCTGTGAAATAAAAAATTCATTCCAGGTAGCCTGGTTTTACAGTGAAATTCCGCCACAGTTCTCTCTCTCCCCTTTACATCAAAGGTCACTGTTTTGTATTTAATTTGTGGCTCACAATGAGAAAAACCTATAAAGAGATAGATACCCGACTCAGGGCCCGGGCCCAACTAACAAGTCAAGAATTAATTTATTTGGGGGATGTCACACCCCAAATACCCACCCTGAAGGTATTTCCAGAACCCCACTAAACTAGGAGGGCATGTTTTCGTTCACCCTCTGCCTACTTCCATTTTGTCTATTAAAGCCATTCTGTGTTTCTACCCTTTGAAAAACAAGTCTTGGCAAACCCAATAGGTCTTTCCTTTGGGAGATTTATCACCTTGGTCCATGTTTTTAGCCTTGTTAACCCCTTCACTGCGGCGGCTATTTCGCCGCAGTGCTAAGGGGGCGGGGGGGCCGCCCGGCGAACCCATGCTGGTGACGGAAGCGCTCAGTCACCAGCCGCGGCCGCGCTGTGCTCATGACGGAGCGGTTCTGTCACGGCCCCGCCCGCTCAATGGAACGCTCAGCGCAGGCGCCGAATCCGCACCACGCAGGCGTGCCAAGCGGGCCTTGACGGAACCGCTCCGTCATCAGCACAGCGCGACGGCTGCTGATGACGGAGTGGTTCCGTCACCAGCAGGGGAGGGGTTAAACAGCACCGTGGTTGCTGTGCAGCATGGCAGAAAGTAATATAAGGCACTATGGCGTGGCCAAAGCTGGTTGTGTCATAGCTCTTTTTTTTTTACTTTCAACCATGTTGCACAGCAGCCGAGCTCCTGGACAGCATGGCTAAAAAAAACATTGACAGCGCCAATAGATCTCACATAGGACTTACAAACTTTGACAATGCTAGTTTGTACAAGTAAGTTTTATACCATAGATGGGAGTAAAACCAAGGGAGGAAGGAATGAAAAAAGTTTGGGAAGCACCATTATATTACTTGTTCATGGAAATTCGTAAATACTTCCTCAGCCCTTCCCTCTCCAGAAACGGCCTGAGATTTACTTGTTTCATGGGAAAGAATAAATCTGTTTCGAGGGTACGAATGGAAATAAAAATCCCCCAAACTCGAGGGGATGTCTTGGGTGAAAATATTTGCTCAGTGGAGGAAAAATAAGTTTTGATAAAGAAATCCACTTGTGCAAGACATAGCACAACTAATTACATATGTCAAATGCTTCTTTATTACCAAAAATTATGATTCTCAAATACATGCTGTGACAGCCTGCGCCGTCGCAAATTTCCAGGTACAGAGAAAATTCTAAACACATTGAACATATGTTGAGAAAGCCTATGGAGTGTTTTCTGTGGCTCGGAGTCAATGTTTGTAGCAAATCGTTTATGCAGATGGAAAGAAACAGAAAAACTGCAACATCCGAGAACTTCCTGTTTTGGGAAATGTTGCCTTTTAGCATTTCCTGACTAGCCGTCTTTCCTGTGAGCCACCATTAAATGCATTTGCATCAATATTTTTTAAAACATGTTTATATTATTTTGACCTCAGAAAAGCGAACAAGCCAAATTCAAGTACAGAACTAGCAACAAAGCGATCTTGGTATTAAAAAACAATTTGCCATTAATCTTTAAAGCAGTTACCACTTGCCAGACTAGAAACAAATGAAAGGGAGGGGCGCATTCTCTAGCAGATGGCCAGGGAGAAGGGGATTGTGGGATACCTTATTACAGTAAAACAGACAGGACGTAAAAGGCCTTGCCTGTACAGATCGTAATGAATTACTATGATCCCTCTCCTCGTCTCCAGTATAATGGAATGAAAGCCTTGTAATCGAATTTGCATGTGGTATTCGTCCTTCGCCTGGGCTGGATTGTAATCGTGGACGCGGATAATGATCACCCGAGGACAACAAGTGGAGAACTTTAGCTGCTCCTGCACATTCTGTGCTCAAGTGTTATAACCGCAGGCAGCTTTAGTGCTGCCTGGCCCTCCAAAAGAGTGTGTGCGTGCATGCGTGTGAGTGTGTGTGTGTGTGTGTGTGTGTGTGTGTATATATATATATATATATATATATATATATATATATATATATATATATATATATATATATATATATATATATACACACACACACACACACACACGGCACAAGTCCTATAAAAAGAAGAAGGGGGAATGACCAAGTAAGACAATATGCAAATGACCCCATGATTTCAGGACGTTGCGGTATACAATACATTAAATAATGCTATTTAAATGATTTGTGTAAATACTGGGATAGACTAACCCATCTGACACTCTTACAGTGTCTGCATTTCTATACAGGGACAGAACAAATGCAAAAGCATGCCTCTCTTAAGTACCTGTGAAGAGAAGGCAAGCTGTGTGCCTTTGTTTCCCTCTGTGGCATTTACATTTAAATGTAAGGTTCCTACTAGATGGCCATGTGCCAGAAAGGACTATCTCCTTGATTTATAGGAAACTCGTAAATAATATGAAGGATCCGGTGGGAAGTCTTAGATTGGCATGGGGGGCAGATGGACTGGAGTTAGACGATGAAGACTGGGGGAAGGCGGTCTCCTCCCCGAAAGTGGTCGCAATTCAGATGAGGCTTAGACTGGTGCAGCTTAAAATTGTGCAGGAGAGGATGTGGAGAGCTTGGCACCTTCACGCATATCATATGGCATTGTGGAGTGATACAGACCTACTGGGCAACAATACATAATAAGCTTGGAGAAGTGTTGGGGGAGGAGCTGCGACCAGAGGCCCGGAGGTGCCTTTTGAACGTGTGGGAACCCATGGACTTGAATGGGTATTTGAAACAGTGGGTGACATTGGTATGTATGGTGGCGAAGCGAAATATTGCTCATCTCTCGGGGGCCAGTCAGCCACCCAGGATCACTAAATGGGCTGAAGACCTAGACTGGTGCATGTTCCGGGAAAGGGTGGTGTATGTGACCAGGGGTTGTCCAAGAAAGTGGGAGAAGATATGGGGAGTCTGGAATAGTTATCAAGGTGACCTGTGCGCACCCCCGAAGCTTCAGATGGTCACAGAACCACCGGAATCCCAGTGATCCCAAGTTCCGTATGATTGTTAATTGTTGATTACTATGAATGACGACTAAAACCCTCACAACGATGTCAATTATTGTATACCCGAAACAATGTTTCTTTTTCTTTGTGTTATTAAAATGAAAAAAGATTTTTAAAAAAAAGTAAGTTCCAGGCGGCCCTCAGTCAGCATATACAAACAAAAGGAGGCTGGAAGGCCCCTTAACTTCAAGCCAGCTGGAGGTAAAAAAAGACTCCCTCGCTGCCTGCACGTTGCTGCTGGGAATGGAAAGCAGACAATGTGCAGGTGCTGCTGAAAGTGTCACGGTGTCTGAAAATTACACCGGGACAAGTTCAGCATATTTCTGTGGGGCCCAACTTCTTCACCGGGGGGAAGCCTTCCACCCTGTGAAAAGAGTGGGGAGATACCGTGTACCTACGTGTACCCCCGACTCGAGCCTTGTATAAATATATACATAGCTACAAATCCTTCCAAGGAAGAGACAGATAGCTGGAGGGTGCGGCTGTGTGGGCTGTAGGGCTCCCTCCACACCCCCCAACGATGACTTAATGAAACAATTTGATAGCTCCCACCAGCCCCAATATGGGTGCAGATGGGGAGCCGGCAGGAGCAACGGGTCCTTGGTGTTCCCCCGACTTTTCCCAACAATTTAGGTGATGTGGGTACCTGGTTGGGCACTAGGGCACCCACTTACCCCCAAAAAAGGTATAATAAATAAGCGGCATGAGCTGCTCCATTGTGGCAACACTCCGTAATGCTCTAGGACATTTGTGTATAATATTTTTTATTCCTGGTGGTGGCAGGGGAACCACTAACCTTTTTTAATAAGGTGGGGAGGAGGTGCTGCAGGGAGTACAACATAAAAAAAAACAGTGAGTCTGTTGTGTTACTGAATCCATGACCCCAGGAGATCGTACCATAGTTTTTATAGCACTTTGAGGTAGAGCTGAATGCTCTTCAAATGGAGTGCAGCGGCCCTTTGTGATTGGTTCTATGTTTGCACTTTGTGGCTTGAAAAATGTTTAAAAATAGACTCAAACATATGTTTAATGTTTTTATTAAAAATGCTTAAATATCATGATTCACTCATTATTATTAAACATTGCAATGTATGAATTTATCACATAGATTTGATTGTTACATATGTTGATGTGCTGACCTTTTTTATAAAGCCAATAGGATACTGCTTTTGTATTTTGACTCTTTGTCAAAGCCAGTAGTTCTGCCTTACTTAAAATCCAACCCTTTATATTGTTACATCATATAGTCATCCATGCGCACCAGGGGAGTTAGGCACCCATGGGGGCTTGTCAACCCCATGCCGCACATGGTGATAGACAGCTTAGGAATTGGAATTGGAAGTGGATTTATAGAGCGCGTGGCTACCCAAGGGTGTCCCATCACTGGACTCGGAGAATGTAGCTAGGGAACGGAAATGACCTAGGGGAAGAGTCGGGTTTTCAGGAGTTTACGGAATTTTGACAAGTTGTTTTCCCTCCGAATGTTCAGGGGGAGGGAATTCCACAGCTTAGGGGCGTTATATGAAAAAAGGCGTCCTCCTGACCTCGCCTTCTTGATTCTTGGGACGTGGGCCAAAAGGAGGTGGTCGGTTCTTAGCTTTCTGTTGGCTTTGTATGGTTTAATCAGGGTTTTCAGAATTGGGGAATTTCCTGGAGAATTTTATGTTATGCAAAGGGATTTGAAATTAATTCTCTCTTGGATCGGAAGCCTGTGTAGTGCTTTTAGGGCAGGCTTGGCTGAGCTTCTGTTTTTTGTACCTGTTAGCAGTCTAGCCACTGAGTTCTGGACAAGTTGGAGTTTGTTTATGACTAATTTTGGGGTGCCAAGATAAAGGGCGTTCCCGTAATCTAGTCTGGAGAGAATGAGGCCCTGAATAAGGAGTTTTTTGGAATGTGGGGGTAGGAGGGGGAGAATTTTGCGTGTGGTGCGAAGAAGGCCAAAGCCAATTCCCGTGGTTTTCCTGGCTTGAGTATGAAAAGTGAGGTCCTAGTCAAGCCATACACCTAGACTTTTTATTTATTTCTTCGGAGAGGGGACTTGTCCCATGCAGGTTGGCCACATCAGTTTGGGCGTGAGTTTGGATTGATTACCCAGCACTAGGATCTCAGATTTGTCTCCGTTGAGTTGGAGGAGGGACTTGCTCATCCAGCTGGAGATTTCTTTGAGACAGGGGCATAGGTTTCCTGAGGATTGGTCTGTCTGTTTAAGTGAGACGACAAGTTGGGTGTCGTCTGCATACGTGACCAATTTAATGCCAAAAGGGGTTATGATTTCCTCTAGTGGGGACATGTAAACATTGAAAAGTGTAGGGCTTAGGGAAGAGCCCTGAGGGACCCCGCATTGTAGTATCATGGCTCTGGATAGAGTGTTGCCTTCAGAAACCTGAAATGTTCCATTTTCTAGAAATGACTTGAGCCAGGATAGGGCTGTCCCTGTGACTCCCTTGCTGTTTAGACGGTGGACAAGGATACCGTGGTCCACCATATCAAAAGCAGCGCTTAAGTCTAGGAGGATCACTGCTGCAGATCCACCCGAGTCTAGGATCTTTCGCGCTTCTTCTACGACTGCTAGCAGGGCGGTGTCAGTGCCCCGGCCAGGCCGGAAGCCTGTTTGCGAGCGGTGTAGAAGGCCATTCGATTCAAGGAAGGTGGAGAGCTGTTGGTTCACAAATTTTCCTGCCACCTTGCTAATTCCGGGGAGTAATGAGGTGGGCCGGTAGTTGCCCAGCTCTAAGGGGTCCAGATGAGGTTTCTTTAGTAGTGCTCTTACTGTGGTTTTTTTCCAGTTGGGGGGAACTGTACCCTGTTCTAGTGAGGTGTTTATTAGGTTGGCGATGAGGGCAGAGATGGTGGGTGTCACACGTTTCAGGATGTTGAAAGGTGCAGGGTCGAGGGGAGAACCGCTTTTGATTGAATTAAGGATATGGGGAAGCATTTCCACGGTGAGGGGGGAGAAGGAGTCAAGGTGAGGAGTATTGATTGCGGGAGTCAGAGGATGGTGACCTTGGGGGTGGCTGGGGAATGGGAGGGATTTTAGGATGTTTTGAATTTTGGTGGAAAAAAATTTGGCCAGTTCGTTGCCTCTATGACCAGAGGGGTCGGTGACGGGGGGTGGATCTGGGGCTTTCAACAATTTTTTAACAATACGGAATGTTTCCCTAGAGGAGTTGGCAAAAGCTTGGATTTTTTCTTCAAAGAAGGTCGCCTGGGTGGTTTTCAGGGTGGCTTTGTAGGACCTGATGGCTATTCTGTATTCTTTTTTTTATTAATGGCCCAGTCCTTCCTCCATGTGCGTTCAGGTTTTTTACATTGTTTTTTTAAGTCGCGGAGTTCTGGGGTAAACCAAGGGAAGTTGAGGATTCTATTTTTTTCCGTTAGGATTTTTTTTGCCAGAACTTGGTCTAGAGAGTTTTCAATCCAGGATGACATTTGCTTATCAGCTAAGAGTGGGTCCAATTCGAGTGTGGGGTCGTACCTTCAAGTTCGCGTCTCCAGTCATCCAGGACTAGTTTTGACCTGGGGTGTTCTGGTATGCAAGGTGGTGGCCCATAGGGGGGTCGGTAATGGTTTGCCAGGTGAATGGTACTAGGAAATGGTCAGACCATGGGATGGGTAGGGGCTCACTAGTTTTTAATCCGGAGATGTTGGAGAGGATAGGGTCTAGTAAATGGCCTTTTATGTGTGTAGCTTGATGGTTTTCAGGTGAATCAGATAGGTAGACAGATAAAGTGTAAGGTCACCTGCCACTTTGTCCAAGGGGTCATCGAAGTGGAGGTTTAAGTCTCCTAGTAATGTGAAGTTGGATGAGAGGCAGGCGCGAGAGATGGTGGCTTCCAGCAGTGAGCTACAGAATTGCCCCAGTGCTCCCGGTGGGCGGTACAGGAGAGTGTCCGACAGTGATTTAGAGGGGGAGAGCTGAATAATGAAGTGGACATTTTCACAGTCGAGGATCGGACTATCTAGTAGTCGGCAGGAGAGGTGGCTTTTATAGATAATAGCAATTCCGCCACCCTTTCCACCTACTCTATCGAGATGCTGGATTAGGTATCCTGACGGGAGGGCTTGCACAACATCTGGCTCAGAGCTTGAGGATAGCCATGTCTCTCTCAGGAACAGAACATCTGGTTCTCTGTCTTGGAGAAGCATGTTTATTTCTGTGGAGTGTTTGTGCAGGGATCTGCAATTTAGCAGGGCCATGCTGATTTCGGATTCGATTGGGGGTGGAATTGCCTTTGGTGAGGGAGTGAAGGGGCAGTGGGAGCAGTTACTTTGTAGAGCCTCCAGGGAGAGTGAGTGAAGGCAAGATGTGTTTGTGGCCTGCCTAAGTTGTAATAGAGTCTCCCGGGTGTAAAATCTGGGGGCTGGGGCGGCTGGGGCAGAAATTCCCGGCCCTGGACCCGTTCCGGCACAGACAGGCACAGACGGGCTTGCCTTTGGCGCATCTTCGGCGCGCGTCCGCTGCGCGAACGGAATGGCATTGTTCTTTTCTAGGGGGACAGGGTAGAGCAACTAGCCTGCTAACCTGCCCGCTGAAGTCAGGGGAAGTAGTATTCACTTCCGGCCCCCCTTCCCTCCACAACCATCTGACGATGTCAGTGGTGGACCGGGGAAGGGGGTGTGTAGTCAGGTGAGAGCAACGTGATTTTTAAAAGCAGTATTTAAAAAACAATAAATTACTGGTTTGAGGAGCGTGATAGTGCGCAGAGGTCTGATGGGCAGAAATGAATTAAAAAGCAGTCTATGAGAGCTCTTTGCCACTCGCTCCAGTGATGTTTCGATTCGGTCTCCGATACCTGGTATGTTGAGCTTACTTACATAAAAAAACAAGACATTTACTGAAAAAAACAAATGTTAAAGTGACATTATAGTTAGTAATTGTAATTATATCTTATTTACATTTTTTTTAACTTAGAAATTTGCTGAAAAAAACAAAAGGGTAAAGGGACATTATAGTTAGGTGGAAGTGTCAGTTAAAACATACTGTTTTAAACAAACAAAACCACTGATATTCATCAGTTATAGTTATCTCAAGTAACTGTGACTCGTGCCCTACAGTAACAATAGCTCACGCCCTCGCCATGACCTGCCAATGACCTCACACATTACATTACCCATGGCATGTTCTGATAACATCACTGCAACATCTGAAATTACAACACTGATGACAACACTGTGCATGGTGGGGGCGCGAGCTATATTTACTTTAGGGCACGAGTTACAGTGCCCTAAAGCAATGGGCCAGCGCCAAGCCCTTTAGTGTACACGATAGTGTGTCACAAGCGGGATTGCATGTAGCTCATGCGATGTTGCAGGCTCGACCGAAAAATGAAGCTGAGGAATGAATAAACAAAAAGAAAACAAAAACTTCCCTAACTGTCAGCAGTTGAAGGGCATAAGCCAGCTTGTCAAGAGGATGTGAAGAAGCTATGTTTTAGAGGAGTTTCAAACTTAAGATAGCACACGCTAATCAAAGAAGCCTGTGGGATAAGAAGCAAGAAAATTAGAGTGATGAGAAAGACAAACAATAGTAAACAATGTGCGGGCTCTAAGCACCAGTAAGTTCTTGGTAAGCTCACAATAGGTTTTTTGCAGCCAGAAAGTGTGCAAAGTATGGTAGGCTCGACCTAATCAATGGAACAAACCAAACTTTACTTCAAACATTCGGCCAGATTCATCAAGCTTAATTGCGCTCGCAAAGGGCCAGATTCTGAGAATCTGCCCCTTTGCGAGTGCAATTTTTGCATTTGGGATTCATCATCCCTAATGCAAAATTCGCTATTAAAGAATTCGCACATTTGTGAGGAATTGCATTTAAGGAATCTCTATTTGAGATTCCTTAAATGCAATTCATGAACCAGTTTCAAATTGCGAAATCGCAATTTTGAGCCGCTATTTACCGCGAGGTCAAACCTCGAGGTAAATAGCGAAAACTTAGAAAAATGCATTTAAATGCATTTTTCTAAGTTGCATGTTACACAAACACATGTCCTATGGACATGTGTGTGCGCAACACCAATGAAGATTTCATTTCAGGGGTGCTACAGGGTGTCCTTTGGACACCCCTGGCACCCTAGAAATCGCTTCCTTATTTGCGATTAGTTAATTGCTAATCGCAAATAAGGAATGACTCCCCATTCATTCCTATGATGAATGGGGAGTTATGAATGGGGAGTTATTCCTTATTCGCGATTAGCAATTAGCTAATCGCAAATAAGGAATCAGTGGGAATCGCAAATTCAATTGCAATTCCTACATGAATCCAGTTTTGCGAGTCCTTGATAGCGAATCCTTAAAATTCGCTATTAAGGACTCGCAATTCCTTACCTTGATGAATCTGGCCGATTGTCATGTCTTTATTATTTGAAATGTAGATAACAGTGTATTTTTTCACTTCACGTCGGAAATAGTATAAAACTAGTGTGTGTCCTTTATCTGTGGTGCAAATAATGTTGGCTCCATTACCTATTACATTAACAGCACAAATATCGTGAAGGGATGTTTTCTTTGCACCTACACCTATAATCGACTTTGGCTCCTGTGGCAGGCAGGGATTTTCGATCCTGTGGGTCTGAGTGACTTGCGTTTTAAGCTCCTGGGTCATGGCAGCTTATGGGGAGACTAAAAGGATCTCTCACTTGCAGATATCACACGGGTTGAAAAGCGGTCATGCTGCAGCCTGTGACTTCAGCCACCACAGGCCACTGTGGAAGCCATTCCAGACAGAGGTAGACATGTGAGCACCCGGTATGCAGGAATTAACGAGATCATTGCATCTGACGCACCAGCCAATCTGAAACTACAGGATCTGTTGTTAGCATTCCGGAAATCATTTTAGGGTACTCAGCAATGATCTGTGATAAGGAAATACCCTTTGTGTTTGTCGATGGCTTGAGAACAATCTGTTCGTTAATAGTGTGCCACAAGATAATAACCAGAGCTGACCCAAAAGTTGTAGCGCAGAATTATCTGTGGAAAATGTAAACTTTTTCATTTTTTGCGTATTTGAGGAATTACCCATAGACGTTCTACATCTAGCTGAATTTCAATGAAGTAAGCCCACAGATATACCAGTTATGAAGGCAAAATGAATTAGAGCAGGGATGCAGGTCCCCACCATCGACACAAGTAGACTGAGGCACTACTTTATTGCAATGAGAGCTCATCTGAGTTGGGGTGCGGTTTAGGCATAGTCAGGATTTGCAGGGAGGCTGGCCAGTGGGTCTGTCTCTTACTTCTATTGAGAAAATGAGACAGTAACTTGTCAGAACTCACATATAGGCTGGGGTGTGGTTTGTGATGTTGAAGGGTCTCTAGTAACAGGTCATCGGACGAGTGACAAGAGATGCGTACGAGGTGGACAGAGGCGCTGACATCAATAGCGACAAAAAGAGGCCGATTACGTTTGCCTGTTTAGAGGGCACAAACCCTACATTTGTCAACTACCTTGTTTTATAAATATAGGAATGTTAAAAAGAGTGTGGGCACACATACCGTTACAGCATACGCATACTATGGTATCTGGTTCTGCCACTGGGTACCATGTTGTGTGTTGGATTGTAGCACACAAACATTTCAGAGCAATTACAGACTAACCTGTACGTTAATCGGAGTTGGATGGTTGCAGAATGTCCTATGTGGGATTCTCTATGTGGCGATTAGAGCAGAAGCAAGAGACTGTTATCCTACTTCCGGAAGGGTCCATACAACTCATCTAATGTACCTATCTACCTATACTCAATAAAACTTACTTTTATAACTATAAGGAGTATAACTGTGCATGTACAAGACCTCTTTGGGTCAGGTGGCAACGAAATAACAAGTAAAACCTTTAGGTTTGAAACTTAAATATGAATAGAGGAAGGTAAGGCTCATCTGCAAAGACAGAGACAAGACTGACTTTACTTGCTGGAATGAAGTGCAAAAACTAAAAAGAAATCTGCAGGTAGAGTATCCAAAGAAATATTATTTCTAAAGGTAAAGTAACTTATCCTTTTGAAGGATACTTCTGTCAGCAGATTCCTGACATCTTATACCAATCCCATAACAACACTCCCCTAGAAGGTGAGTCGGCAGGAATTCAGTCAACAAAGTTTGCCATTCTGACTGAAGAATCCCCCCCCGTAACACCAGGGTCTATCACAACCTAATATCGCATTTCAGTTAAACCCATGCCCAGGCCAGGAACACTACTTGAAGGATTCAAGATACCTATCTACCTGTACTTCATAAACAGTGCATGTACAAGGCCAAATTCAGTCCGTCTTTTCCAAGAAAACTTTTTTTTCGTTTATTTCTATTCTTCAAAATGATGTAGCAGGAAAACAGTCCTTCATTTCTGGACTTATCTGCCCTCCTAGGGCCTTGCATCTCCAACCATGATGGCCCTGCTAGGACATTGTAAAACCAACTCGCTCAAAGATGCTAGCATTGCAGCAGGCGAGGTCGGTGCAGGTAAGAGCGGTGTGGCGGGGTGGGGGGGGGGAGTCAACATATGATGGGATTAGGAAAAATAAAATAAAAAATAAATAAAACCACTTATCTTGCCCAGTTGACAATGCATCTTCCTGTCCTCTTTTAGATCAGGATACTGAAGAAATGGAAGCAGCATGTTCTAGGTGGCTACTTCAGGCAGCTGATGCTTATGCTCCTTGCACTAACTTTTCCCGCTCTCGCCCCAATGACGCTCATAGGTGGTTTACACCTCTTTTGAAAAATCTTAAACTTGAAGTCCGTCAAATGGTGCGCAAGTGGCGAACAGCCTATCTAGAAGAAGACAGAGTCAACTATTGTAAGACACGTAAGGACTACAAAAACTCATTCAGGAACATAAAACTGATTACTTCTCTAAAAAGATCCTTAATGCCCATAACAAATCCAAAGAGTTGTTTAACATCGTTGAGAATTTGAGTGCTAGCGATAGAACGTCTCTCCCGGTAGTTCCTACTCAGGAGCTTTGTAATTCCCTAAACTCATTTTTTTCTGATAAAATCAGCATTATCAAACAAAGTATCCCCATTACTCAGCCTCCGCTCTTACTGTCTGACACTTTTCACAATACTGCGACCCTAAGTTCGCTCCCCCCTGTTGACAGCACTATGCTACTCAAACTCCTTGCCAAGGTTAAATCAGGCTCCCCTGATGACATCTGCCCCCCTTTTATTTTGAAAGAAGTGGGAACCAGTATTCCTGAGGGTATACTTTCTTTATTGAATGGTACGCTCACTCAGGGTAAAGTCCCTGAAAACTTTAAAAAAGCCCTTCTTATTCCCTTGATAAAAAAAGTAGGAGCTAACCCGCAGGACCTGCAAAATTACAGGCCCATATCCCTGCTGCCCTACTGTGCCAAACTTTTGGATGCTCATGTCTGTAACAGCATCTCCAAATTTTTGGAAGAATCAGAGTATTTTGCGCCGAATCAGGCTGGTTTCCGCCCATGTCACTCTACCGAGGCGGTTATTCTCTCGGTACAGAACACTCTGAGATGGAATGCGGATGAGGGAATACATCAGGCTTTGGTACTACTGGACTTCTCGGCTGCATTCGACACGGTCGACTATAACATCTTGGTCGACCGTGTCGAGCAGGCAGGTCTCAGGGGCCTGGCACTGAGCTGGATTCACTCATTTATCACTGGGCGCACTCAGGCTGTCAGACTGGGACCTTTCACTGCCCCCACCATACCTTCTACCTGCGGAGTCCCGCAGGGCTCTTCGTTATCTCCTCTGCTTTTTAATTTATATCTACGCCCCCTCCTGCACTCCCTTAGGAGGGCCAAGGTGACAATTTTCAACTATGCAGACGATTTGCAGCTCATCTTTCCTTTAAACACCAAGGACGCTGTGGTTGAATTTCAAAATACTATGTCCCACATCTTAAACTGGATGAACTGCAATCATCTGAAACTTAACCCTGGCAAGACCGAATTGGTCTTGCCGGGGCAGAGTGTTCTTAGTTGGAACCTTAGCTTTTGGCCTCCCAGTTTGGGAACCCCTCCATCCAAGTCCTCCTCGGTCAAGAGTCTGGGAATATACATCAGCGAGGACCTTTCTCTCAAAAAACAAGTAGGAGCAGTTGTTTCAGCTAGTTTTTTCCAGCTGAAGAAGATCAAGAAAATCGCCAGCTTCTTTTCCCCAGCTGCCCTCACCCAGATTGTCATCTCCCTGGTTCTGTCCAGACTAGATTTTTCCAACAGTCTCTATTTTGGCATTCAAGCTGGAGAGCTAAAACGCCTCCAGCTGGTTCAGAATCAGGCTGCTAGACTCTTCCTGAACCTCTCTAAGAGGCAGTCTGTTAGATCTGGCCTGAAACAGCTACACTGGCTGCCCGTGGAGCAGCGCGTGGCTTTTAAAACAGGGTGTATTTTATTCAAATCTCTGCACGACTCTGGCCCCCTTTTCATCAGAGACATGTTTAAAAGATACACTCCTTCCCGCAATCTCCGGTCCATCCACAAATCCCTTCTGACTGTCCCACCTTATAAGAGGAAACGTCTTGGAGGCAGCTGTTTTGACCATCTTGCAGCTGGCTTTTGGAACTCCCTTCCCCTTCATCTGAAACTGAATGACAACATCCTCAGTTTCAGACACTCCCTGAAAACCTGGCTCTTCACTCAGGCGCATTGCTGAGCTGCTCCCTCTCTTCTGTGACCTTTGCGTTCGTTCCTTTCTACAGCGCCATGAAGCCCCCGGGCGTACGAGCGCTTACAAATACCTACTAACATTAACATTAACATTAACAAGGAAAGTGGTTTTACTTATTTATTTATTTTATTTTCCCTATCCCGTCGTATGTCAACTCCCTCCTGCCCGCCCCACCCCACCCCTCTTACATGTACCAGTTGTGAATCCCTTTCACTCTTTGACGGAACGTAGAAACTGAAATAGAAATGGAGAGAAACCTAAATAGTCACACGTCTAACAGATGTAACTATAAGAAATTATACATTTATAATGGCAACTTTGCCTCGACCCCAATCAAGAATCCACCAGAAAACAATGACCAAACTTTGCCCCCTCAACAGGTGAAAAAGGTTCAGGCCACTAATGAAATGGTGTCTCGTTACCACTGTACACAGTTCCACAGAGGTAAAACGTCCAGCCAAGATGGCCTCCATCACCTTAAGGGCAAAGCACATTAGCATAGGTGGTCTCCATCGAGCTTCTGTCCTGAAACAGCCATGTCTGAAGTTTCATATGAAGGACCTATCCCTCCTAAACCAGAGCAGAACCATCATGAATGGAAGTAAAAGATAAGAACAGAGATAGAACAATTAACAGATTTGCACGCCACCCCTCTCTGTGGGGCTCATTATCATTTTCCTCAGCTTTGACAAGGCTGCCTCTCAACTCAAGGAGGCAGAGGACAGAAGCAATGTAATCGGATTCCGGGTTTCGCCGAAAAGCGAAGTCTCCCAGAAGGCAAGAGCAAACAGAAGGGACAGTACAACATGCCAGCACTATCATGAAAAACAACTTCCTTCGGAGGAAGATAAAGCAAAACATCAGCGAGATGTCACAGGTAAGATCATCTGTCCTCATGGCCAGTTAACCGGCTAGATGAATCACCACCAACATAGCCTCTCAATCCCTGTCCCAATGGTGTATCCTTCAAAGTTGTGACCTGTGGCTTCCTATACATACACACCTTCTTTCAAAATAGCGGAAGACTGCCCTAAAGGTGCCAAGATGTCCTGGGTGAAAGGAATATGAAGTCACTCAAGAGTAGCCCGGTCACAAATGGAAGACATGGTGTGTAAGCTGAAGGAAGTATATGAAGTGGATGGGAAAAACAGACATACAGAAAACAACTGGGCTTGGGAGGAAGTCAATTCCAGCCATGGTAAGTCTGACTCTAGTGTCCAATGCTTGAGAAACGGGAACACCTGTAGTTCTGTTTTACAAAGAAGTATAATCCTCACCAACACAATTCGCATAATGACATAAAAAGCTGATACCACGCCGAACGTCAGAGCTGCAATTGAAAACTAGTGAAACCTTGTACAGAACGCAAAATGTATCCATCAGCCTGCAGGACCAAAGAATGAAACACGGCTGCAGAGTGAAGCAGGCACACCCTAGACTTCATGGTTAGAACTCTGGGCAGCTATACTAAAATTTGCCGGGAATCCTCAAGTTCTAGGATCCACTCTACTGCATCCTAATCAAAGAGTCAAGGCACTCTGCATCATGAACATCACATGGGCAAGAATAAAATGGAGCTAGCATATGAGCACCTGAAAGGCGAGGATGAATCCTCATGAACTATTCGAAGTCCCCTGTGGCCCATACTAAGGGAGGGTGATCACGTCAGGCATGAAGGAATCTCCTTCCCACAGTGATGCATTATCTGGCATGATAGGCAGAGCAGGAATAGGAAAAAGACTGATGTGTTCAGCCTCTTTACTCTTTTAAGGCATCACATCTTCCCTTAGCCATGGGAAGGCAGATGGATATTGACCAGCTTGGGAAGGCTGAAGTTCCCTACCAGCCTATATTCTAAAATATCCCTTGAATCTTCCACACTACCGATGGGCATTCACGCAAAAGAATCCAAGCACCAAGATTTGCCAGTGGAACTTTGGCGAGCAATTCCATCTGAGGCCAAGAAGGCATTTTTTTGTCAAAGAGGTGTGAACCATCAAAGGCCATGCCCATCAGGCTCGTCAGGATGACTCTATGGATACTAGTGGTGCAGACCCAAACATGTCTACAAAGGATTACACAGAGGAACACATAGACACCAACACCCGGGTATAAGTAACAGATGTAAGAATTTGGTTGGTGGGCCCAAACTAATCACCAACCACTTCGACAAGTTGTCCTTTCACGTGATCTGGTATGTTGAGAAGCATCATCTGCATTATCTTCCAAAGAACATGTGAGAAGTAAACTAACAGTCATGCAGCATTGCATAAATGAAGAGCCAGTCTCTCCAAAAAGAACAATGTCTTTGACATTGACAATGAGAAACATGGTGGAAGACGGCGTGGGTGGAGGCCAGTTTAGCCCAAGTAGATTTATTAGGACCTAGAGGGCATATTTAAAAGGCGATGAGGATTCATTAATGAAGGAGCTTGTCTGTGGAAATGTTGTCATTAACATAGTCGGTACTTCACTAACATGCAAAGTTAACTCAAAGACCTCAGTCGTTTTGCACAGGACCGCTTTAAAAGAAAAAATGTCTGCAAAGGGACTTCCAAGGAACTTGAAGGGCAACCTCACCTAAGGAACCGAGGTCACTGGTGTTTTGGAAATAAGAAAAAGAGGCCTTCATCGGAGTCCAAACAAGAGAGAAGAATCCCTGCCTCACACTGTCCACTCAACATGAAAGCCCTTATCTGAAGCTTGTTCAAGTTCAGCAGGAAACCCAAGGCTTGCATCTCCATGCTGTGCACTCCGCTTTAGCCAAAGCAGCTATGCCACTCAATATTGCTGAAAGTTGAACTGAAATTGGCACTTTAGATGATGTTAGTATTGGAGTTGATGCCAGAACACACAGCAAAGCATTCGGGGGCAATATAGGGGCTGTTGAGGTTAGATGGTGTCAGGAGTACCAAATGAGTTGACAAGCACTGAAGTAGGAGTCACCACAGGAGGCATGTTCAAAGATTCTGCAAGCACGTTGAGCTCGGAAGGCACATCAGAGGGATGCCTGAACATAGCCAGCAAGCCCCGGGTGAAAGCCACCATGTGAGTAGAGTCAGTACCTGAAGATGGGAAAGCTGGGAGTGGATCTGGCAGCCACAGTCAGAGAACTAGAATAACGTTGCTTACCAGGGCCACGCCTGGTCACCCAGGACAGCAAGCAGGTCCAAAGACAACACTGAGCCAAGAGTAAGGGAACAGGACCGACAACTAGATGAAATAAGACTCTTCTATTCAGTATTTCCTAAACTTGGTGCAGGAAGATCTCTCCGAGTTGATGCCCTTGGGCTGCACCTATCTCAAGAACAGGATCAGAAGAGGCAATGCAGCAGTCTCAGGACGTAAAAGAAGCTCACAGCACTCTTATCTTGCAGACACGCTCACCATCTCTGGTGGTTCTCTGCGTAACAACAACACCACACAATCAGCCTGCAGACTATGAAGTATCAAAACAAAAACAAAATCAGCAGCCCTTTTCCATCTATGCATCCATCTTCTAGAACAACATCTCCATATTCATCAGGATCGCTCCAATTCTGCTTCAATTTAGGAAACAGTTGAAGACGCATCTCTTTAAAGAACACTACGTAACAATGCATTAACAGTCCACAAACCTACTAGCTCTCCACACATTCCCATAGTAAATCACAGGCTCCACAACATTTCATCAGAACTACACTATGAAATTTGGTGATAGGACTCCCGATTTAGTGAGGATTTAACTTTCATCAAAAAGACTATGATGGAGCAATTGAGGGAGGTATCGCTGCCCCCATATAGCATTCCGTATTGCTTGCAGAAATGGTATCAGTATGTCCTTCACCAAGGTTTCTGTATTTCATAGGGAAGACTATCTAAGCCTGCGGCTTTCTCATTGGGAAGTTTGTGAATTACTACCGATAGCTTCATAGCAGCTGCAGGACCCAAAGGGACCTCAGTCCGCGTGGCACTATTAGCACATAGAGCAATCTACCTAGAAAAGATGGACAATTTTCCTGAGGATCCGCATGAGAAGAATGCGGTTTATAAAAACATGTGAACACTTCTACAGTTTCTCTAGTACTTTGCCTTAAGTCCTCGTAATTAACCCGATGCCACGGGCTTTATTTGCTAAGAAGGCCTGCACAGGGCCAATCCTGTGCACCAACTTAAAGACTTTAAACTAGTAATGTGCCAAATTTCTGTAATTAATTGTATTTTTGGCAAACTGATGCATAATAGGTTAAAAACAAACCCACCATTTATCTCTATATTTTGATACAAAATGCACCCTTGCGTCAATTTTTGATGCTTCACAAAAACACAAAGCACTTTGAACAATGGCTGGTCATATTCTCATGTTCCACTGGGTTTGCTATATATTTTTAATACGAATAGTGCCTTTGATGTAAAATTTGATGAGAATTACATGTAATTACATGTAGTGGCACAACCACATCATTCCATGAACTTCACATGAAAAACATAATGCAAAATGTCGGAAATTACGCAAATTACGCTGGTATAGTTTACATTTGCACAGGTCCACTTAAATCTAGGCGATTACTCCTGCTCAAAGCATGTCAGAAAATGATTGCACTGATCTAGGCGTGCCTGTAGGTTTTGTCTACCATGTACTCTGTCTTAGATTAGATTGTTATTGTGGATTAGAAGAGCATGATGCATTCTAAACCTACCAATTGGGAGGGACCTCCATCACAAGGGTTTCTCTCATATGTGTGGTCATGAATTTTGCAGTCAGGCCAATACAAAAGGGGCCCCCTGCAACGGATTAGGGCAGACGTCAGGGGAAAATTACACTACTGCAAGGGAAAAAGTCCAGCCAAACGGATCAAACAATGGCTCATAAGGAGTCCACTAATTTCAATGCACAACATGGAACTCACCAAGAGGCGGCAAAAGGGTCACAGGGTGAAATGAATTTCAAGTATAAATGTACAAAATCTTTATTTTCTTTTTTTCATATATTGTTTGCACACATTTTCTCCAAAACATTAGATAACATAATACATCACTTGATAAGTTGATAAAACATACATCAATAAATACACATAATATGAAAACCCCACATCAACCTCTCAACATGCATACACTATCTTCTCATTCAGTCACACACAAACGTCCACTAATACACCAAAAACTAGATACAGATTCCTCAACGTAATCCCCAGAGTGACACAAGGATAGTATCCTGCGGAGTCTTCGTAGCACACTGCCAGAGAATCCAGATCTATCAACAACCTAATCTAATCTAATCAACAACCTAATAAACAGTTCAATAATTTTCACATTTATACTCAATATACAGACGATCTAAATATAACTCTATATGTAGAATTTTGTTTAGAGACATCGCCCCACACACAGTGAGCTCCAATGTTGCTAAAAAGGTAATGGATTGATGAACAGAAAAAAGGGCGCAATTAATGCACACATAGGAATCCCTAGATACAAGATACATCAGACATCACATTCATCACAATTCATAAAAACACCCTATTCTCCATACATATTCGATTGGTCAAGTGGGGCGATGTCTCTAAACAAAATGCTACATATAGAGTTCTTAAAACCTTGAATTGTACATATCTATCCAATTTAATGAAACTTGTATAAATGGTATCTGAAACTGTGGACCTCATGAAAAGTACTAGGCCCTATTTTAGATCGTCTGTATACTGAGTATAAATGTGAAAATTATTGAACTGTTTATTAGGTTGTTGATTCTAAACTCAGCTTTTGTCTATAACAGATTGGCCACGGGTGTATCATTAATGTGCTGCCTCTTCCCCACTCCCTCGGCGTGAAAGCCCTGATGAAGGTGCGCCCGTAGATCTGGGCTCTGCACCGAAACGCGCGTTGGCGTTACGTGTCTCTTGGATCCTGCTACATAGATCTGGATTCTCTGGCAGTGTGCTACGAAGACTCCGCAGGATCCTATCCTTGTGTCACTCTTTGGATTACGTTGGGGAATCTGTATCTAGTGTTTGGTGTATTAGTGGACGTTTGTGTGTGACTGAATGAGAAGATAGTGTATGCATGTTGAGAGGTTGATGTGGGGTTTTCATATTATGTGTATTTATTGATGTATGTTTTATCAACTTATCAAGGGATGTATTATGTTATCTAATGTTTTGGAGAAAATGTGTGCAAACAATATATGAAAAAAAGAAAATAAAGATTTTGTACATTTATACTTGAAATTCATTACACCCTGTGACCCTTTTGCCGCCCCTTGGTGAGTTCCATGTTGTGCATTGAAATTAGTGGACTCCTTATGAGCCATTGTTTGATCCGTTTGGGTGGACTTTTTCCCTTGCAGTTTTGCAGTCAGGCCACCTGTATCCGAATAAAGACCATCACAAACAATGGCGAATGATGAAAGTTAACTTCATAATATATCCCCAAACTTGGATATTCCATGCTGCCGTAATCTAATAAAATATTCATCCAATTGAAGTGTCTTCTTGAATGTTCACTGCGGGTGTGGAACTGCAAGAGTACTTGACTGGCCTTGGTGGGAACATAAGATAGTGTTTGCTCCAATCACCTTTTACCACTGTAAAATGAAAACAGGATTCTGGAGGTGGGACTGTGTAACAACAATGTTTATGTACATTTGTTGTGATAGGCATTTTGTTGTGGTGGTGATGTGTTCTTTTGTTTTTTGTGCTGCATTATTGCAATCTGATTATTTTTGTTACATCTGTTGTTGTATTGTTGCCCATTTTGTTGTGTTGTGCCCTGTTATGTTGAAATTTAGTTTTTTCGTTATTTTGTGTATGTTCTGCTATGTTATGTTTTTACTTTCGATATGTCAACAGATGCTGGTACATTTCTAGTTAAAAGCAGCACATGCCTTGAAAGTGCCTGTGACAAGCAACCATTTGCCACTATGTTGTTAAAATATAGCTCCTGCAGCTCTTCAACTACTTAAGACACCAGTCAGCCCAAAATTGTGGCACAGAATGTCTTTTGAATTAGCAATCCCATTGCTCATTTTATGTGATACAGCCTTGAGTATTAAAGGAACATGATCAGTTACGACTATTGATAGAATACCTCGCATACATTAACCTTGTAGGTTTGCTATTTTTTATTCCAATAAGCCTGTGACAGTACTCCCTCGTAAGTAACGACACCCAAACTTTCAACAATGGGCAACATACCTATCCAAAACAGCTCAAACAGGCCATAGAGTTGGTAGTAAAATCTGACAACAGGCAGTATAATACCAAATACTTAAGATAGTGAACACTGTGTAAGGTTGCACTTAAGAATTCAGAGCAGTACAGTTGCAGCTATTTCTAGGATGCTCCAATGCACATAAAAGAACTTTCTAATAGACAACAGACCATACAGCACCAAGACAAAATCAAGTGATAAAACACTGAATACATTTCAAAGCATAAGTTATTCCAAAAAGCTGGGTATCGCCAAGTTCACAATATTCCCAACCATGGAAAAAATAAACAACCTCCCCAAAACATTAACAGAATCTCGCATACCCACCAGCACTGCTCGATGGCAACATAAAGATGGAACTCACAAAATCACTCCTTATGAAACAATACACTTCATGACAACACTTAAGTAAACCAACACGCCCCAGATAGCCTTACTTATTGGGAAACTAAATGCTAACAAGGTGGTGTACTCATTTACTCACTCATATACTTCAAGTCGGGGATGCACCTACAATCATACATACAAGACTGGCACTTAGCCGAACTGTTGAAGACCTCCAGGTACACACTCCAGAAAAAAATAACCAATAAAACTAAACATATCAATAAAAGTTGCCAAATAACCACACCTCTCCTGGCCACACTGAAACAATCAGTAGTCCATGGAATCCTTGAGACCAGGGCATGAAAGCAGCTGAAGTCCGACACTCCTGCAAGGCTATCCTCGTGGCAATACAGCACAACAAAAATCCCAGTAGCACCCCATAACAATAAAGGTAAAATAGTTAATATGCATTTTCTGTATCCCTTCCACATTTCTGTAGGTTTTCCTCTGTTGTAGAGAAATATTTTCTTTGTTAATTTCCAAATATTTCGTATCGATTTAGATTGTCTCACAGACCTTTTGCTGACAGAGATCAGCACATGCGTATCAAGTGGTGCGGCTCGTATATTGCTGCCCCCATAGTGGTAGCACTGCTTGTGCCTTTGTTTGTGCTGAGATTTTGAACATCGTGTTCTGGTAGTACATGCACTCAAAATGAACTTCAGGGCTCACCCTCTCAGGATTAGGGCTGGTGTATTTTTAATCACTAAAAGCCAGCCCAGCAGAGTGCAAAAAGAAAAATACAGTAATGATGACAGAAAGATAGGCTGCTCTGAGCCCAATTATCTGCTGCACAGAAGATGGACCCTAGGCTTCAGTGGCATATGCTGAACACTTAATCTGCTGTGCTCAAGAAGGATTGGGGATTAAAAAATGCAGGAAAATACTTATTACAAGGGAACAAACTTTCAACAGGGTGAATTTAGGTTTTCTCGCCTTTCGTTTTTTGCAGATTTATATAGCGCGAACTCGACCCGAGTGTATTGAAGTGCTTTACATGAGCACCAGTTACGTTACACAAGGACACATTCGTTTTTTTGGGAGGCACTGGGAGATTAAGTGATTTGCCCAGAATCAGAGGATGTGGAGTCAGCCCCGAAGCTCGAACCATGGTTTCCCAGCTCCAAAGTGGCAGCTCTAGCCGTGAGACCACATCCTTGGTTGACATCACTTCAATGCAAAATGAGGGTGCAGATAAATCGACAAAACCACTTTAACTTCCTGAAAGCTCTGATCAAGCGGATGAAACCACTGGTGACACATCAGCTTACACACTGGCAGTTCCCTCCTCCAGGGAGCGGGTCTCACTCCAGAGGAAGGCCTAAGGTTGCCACAGTGATCGGCCCTTCCCGCTCCTAATTGCCATGAGTTTTCTTGTTCAGTGTTGTCCCTAAGGAGCTGATCTCAGATCCTGGAACTCAAAGGCCTGGGTTTTGGTCATGCTCATGGCAGGTCAACAAAAAAGAAATTTGTGAAGCTGGGCAAATCATTTTATACTGACATGATCCTCGAATGTTAAATATGTGTAAAGTACTGCAAATATATTTGAGTATATGAATTAGAAAGAAAATGTGTAATCTAATGGAATATAAAAAATAACTGTACAATGTGCTGTTCGACCTTTTCCCAGTCCCTTGTTCGTACCTGACTCCATCTCAAATTCTGGTACCTGTACTATGCTGCAGCCGTACTGTAAATGCAGCAGGCTGGTTAAGCACAGCACCCCATGTTCCAGAAGCTGTTGATACAATCAAGAAACATGCTTTCTGTGGAGTGTCTTGCTGTGCCTTAAAATAAGGACTGTGCTATATGAAATACACCCAAAAATTTATATATGATATATGTAAAAAAATAACTTAAAAAAAAGATGCCCGAGTTGGGTGTTGCACTGCCTGCTCTGCAAAGGCACTGAAGCAATGCCAACTACATGACAAGCATAGGAATTGGTGGGCAACCATGTACATTTATTGCCATTGGATTCAAAAAGAGATTTCTGTGGACAGTCATTAATAATATTGTTTAGGCGGGTTATTGTACGCGATTCTATTGTATGCTAGATCAGCCTTATGTTGCTGGTAAGATGGCATCCAGACATTGGAGCTTTTCAGAAATTGGTAAGAGAGATACAGCTAAGCTTAGAGTGGAGCACACAGAATTAGAAGATCGGGCCTGAAGGGAATGTGTGCTGTGAATGCTAAAGAGCCAGTACCACAATTCTGCACCATGCTCTGAAAATAACCAGCTATGTCCTTGTTGGACCCGGCCCTTTGGGCAGGTTCACCCCGAGACTTTTTGCTTTTTCCTAGCCTGTTTCTGGAACCTGGTGGTGGTGATTTTAGGCCTCTGCGCACTTTTTCACTGTGGTACAGTGTAAAGTGCTTGAGCTCTCTGTGTATGTGTGGGGAGTGACCTGCCCTCCCATAGGAATGAATGGGGAATATGTATGCCCATGGTAGTTCCTGATGTGTGGGGAGTGCAGGGGCGAGTTTGGTATGAGAGAACGCGTGAGACTGAATGCTGCGATATGGTATATGCGGCATGATTGTGTCTAGTCTAGTAGTGCCACTTTTAGAAGTTGGCATATTTGTGTAATTTGTGTCTGGCGTGTGATTGGCTGGTGAGCCTGGTCCAGGAGTGCCTGGGCCTTATTGTGGATTGACTGTCTGGTTTGAGGGTGACAGGGGCTGGAGAGCCCAGGAGGTTGTCTGAGTGAGCCCATGGATGAAAGGCAGCATCTGCTGCCAGGGAAGTGGGAGGAGATGGCACCTGATAGCGAAGGGCTGTGCCTGCCTGACCACAATGCTGGCTCCACCTCCCGCTGGGCGACTGTCACCTCTGTCCTTGATACTGACAGGACTTCCCTATAACCAGTTCTAGCTGGTTCTCACACTGCCTGCACAAAGACTTCAAAGACTTTTCCCTGTATAAGAAGGGGCTGTGTCCCCTTCCAATGTGTTCTTGTTTCTAACTTGAATCTGCCAGGGGCATGCTGCTGCTTGGGTCTAGGGGAATCCCTGGGCCCTGCCCAGCTCCTGGATGCCTGGAGGATTTTCCTTGCTGAGAGCTCTGTTGCTCCATCCTTTGATCTCCAGGACTGCTCATACCTTTTTGGATTGCTTTGGTTTTGCCAAGGCTTTATTGCAGCCTTCCTGCGCCTTATTTTTGGGCTTGGGCGCCTGGATTTAACTTCCCTGATAAAAAGAGAGAGAAAGCCTGGGGGCTGAGCAGCGCGTCGCTGTAGCCCTGGCTGAGGGAATCCCCCTCTCCTCGTGGGATCGTTAAGGGTGCCCCCCCGTTTATTTAATTATTTTGCGAGTGCCCACCTCGCTTATTTTGTATGATGTTGTCCCCTGGCAGGTGCTCACCCCGCCAGGGGCCTGGCCGCTATTTTTATAATTATATTTTAACTCAAGGGAGCCAACTCCTCGGTTAATTCAGCCCCAGCCTACGAGTGCCTGAAACGGGCCGCCACGCTGCCCGCGATGACCCGGAAGTGGTTGGCTGGCCGGCCAATCCCGGCGCGGCCTGGCCGGAAGTCCCATCCCGCAGCCGGGAGGAAGGAAACCCCGCGCTCCGGTGAGGAGAGGTTGCCGAGGGCTGGCTGCCCGGGGCCCCCGTGAGCTGGGGAGAGCCCCGGGGCCGCCAGAAACAAGATGCCAGGTGTTGCGGGGCTCCTATGACCAGGAGGGAGCCCCGGAGAGAGAAATGTCCCGGAGCCTTGCTGCTCCACCCCAAGTCCCGGTCCCGAGATGGGGGACCGGGTGAAGACCAACGCGAGGCGGGCGCCTGGTCAAGGGGGGGCTCCCATAATGAGAGAGAGCCCCGCCCAGCGCTACCGCCGATGAGGAGAGAGCCGCAGACCGCCCCAGAGCCGGTGAGTGTGTGTGAAAGGAGGGGAGGGGGCTTCGGGGCACATTGCCGGTGCCCGCCCCCTCCAGTGGTGCCGAGTCCTTGTGGGTTGGCGCCGAGGGGCCCCATTTGTTGTTAGAGCCCACGAGAGGCTCAGGGCCCATTTGTTGTCGAGTCCCCCGAGAGGGACTCCACCAGTTTTGGGGGCATTCCACTGCAGAGCCACGAGGGCTCCAGGCGGCATCTCCTTGTTTGGCGAGCCCAGAGAGGCTCAGTGGCAGCCCACATTGTCGTGTTCAGAGCCCAGAGAGGCTCAGGGGGACATTTTATTTCTTCAGAGCTCGAGGGGCTCCACCCTATATTGTTTTAAGAGTCTGTGAGGCCCTTGGAGGACACAAGGGATGTCCAGAGCCTGTGTGGCTCCAACGTGTGTAGAGTGGTGACAGAGCCTGTGTGGCTCCAGCAGTGGGCGCAGTTGGTGCCAAAGGCCAGTGAGGGCCCTGTCGCAGTTTGTCTGCAGCTGCCCAGCAAAAAGTGGGCAGCTGCACCGTTTAGGCGCAAGATGGAGAGTGAGTCCCTGAGAGGGACAGAGATGGCACAGAGGTGCCCGGCCAGTCACAGCTGCGCAGCACTTAGTGCCAGCTGCAGCGTTTAGGCCCTTGTGATGTTCCCAGGTGCCCAGCAAGTAGTGGGCACCTGCACCGTTTTGGCCCCTGACTTTTGGACACAGGGCGTCTTAGCCCCAACAAGGCCAGTTGGCCTAGGGACTGCCACAGATGGTGGCTTATGTAAGTTTTGCGCAATGGTATGGTTATTGCACCTCTGAATGTGTTTTCTTGCATCATGTGTTATTCCTGCACCTCTGAATGCTTTAGGCATCATGTGTTTTTCCTTTACCACTCCTCTGAATGTGTTTTATGCATCATGGGTAATGTGTTCTTTCCTAGACCCCTAAACGCTGTGTGATACTTAGGTGGTTGTCCTTACACCTCTGAATGTTTTAGGCATCATGTGTTTTTCCTTTACTACACCGCTGAATGTGTTTTCATGCATCATGTGTAATGTGTTGTGCTTATACCCCTAAATGCTGTGTGATACTTAGGTGGTTGTTCTTTCTAATACGGGTGGTCCTAGTGAGGTCCTGGTTCCCTGCGTGACATTCTCCTAAGATGTTTAGGGTTACGTAGGTAGTACTTACCTGTTCCCAGTAGTTACTGGATGTGATTTATGACTGTTATTTTGTGCTATACTTATTCTAATTTCTGACAGTATTTCTATTTCTACTAAGTGCTGATTATGACAGTGGCCTATGTGGCCCTGTCCTGTAAATAATCCCATGTGAATATTGCCCGTGCCAGTTGGCACCATGTATTTTGTGTGATACTATCTGATGTGTTTTTTTTACAATACAAAAGTTATTTTATAATAACCTTGTGTGGAGTCTCTTTTGTGGTGTGCCTAGTATGTTGTTGCTGTTGTGTGCTGGTGCAAATGCTTTACACATTGCCTCCGAGTTTAGCCTTACTGCTTGTGCCAAGCTACCAAGGGGGTGATTAGGGGTTATCTTGGCGTGTGACTTCCTTGCCCTGACTTGAATGGTGGCTTCTGCCTGGCTTTGGCGTCGGCCTTAGCCTACCAGAAATAGCCAGTTCTAACAGTCCTTGGCTCTCAAACAAAAAAATTCAAATGAATTGTCAGTGCTGTGAAGTTACACAAGCCTCTATATAGGATTCAGTGTGCTTAAACACACTCAGGAAAAGTAAGCAGAGTAATGCTACAACTTTGTTTGTGCTGCAAATCCAGTTAGGAGAGTTAGGAGAAGAGATAAAGACTATGATATACACATACCACAAATGTGTCTTTCATCAGCTATGTATGTAAGTCATAGCCTGCTTTTTAGCAACAATGATCTGGTCAAGGATAAACTAAATACAATGTCCCATCTCAGTAGGGTACATCCATCTTCTTTAGGATACCCATTTGCCAGGGTTTTGGATGATATGGCTGGTCTTGAAAAATGCATTCCCTGCAGCGCACGTCCTTTTACCAAATCCAGTTCTAAGCAATTCTGAATTGACCACAACTGAGCAGACGGTTCCTTCTCAGCCTTGGGGCTGCAGGAGAGGGGGCGCCCTCCCTAAGCACAGTGGGGCCAGTTGGTGTCTCTACAGTGCCACCGAGGCAGAAAGAAGCGCAGCTCTGCAAGTAACGTTGCAGAGGTATTTTAAAGGGTACATGCAGGATGAGTGAGGGAAGAACCGCGATCCAACCGTGGTCCCAAAACATCTGCACACACAGCAGCCATCAGAAATACTAAGACACAGCAAGGCTTTGTTGCAGACACCATATTTTGGCCAAAGCTACTTCCTACTCTGTACTATCTCACTCTCGTCTGCATGCCGTAGGTCACTGACAACCCTTTAGTTACAAATAGAAACGTTGGATTTTGGATGCCCCTCTAGTTTCAGAGTACAGTTAGTTTATGGTTACTCCTAATCAGAAAAATGTTTTACCTAGGAGAGCTAATTGCTTGGCAATGGTGATTCACATTCAGGGTGTGGTGGCTTGTCACGGAATTAACATTTAACATGTCACAAGTGCACGTATATATTAACATGTCACAAGTGCATGTATATATTAACATGTCACAAGTGCACGTACATATGAACATGTCACAAGTGCCCGTACATATATGAGCATGTCACAAGTGCACGTACATATGAACATGTCACAAGTGCACGTACATATTAACTTGTCACAAGTGCACGTACATATTAACTTGTCACAAGTGCACGTACATATGAACATGTCACAAGTGCAGACATATGAACTTGTCACAAGTGCACGTTCATATGAACATGTCACAAGTGCACGTACATATGAACATGTCACAAGTGCACATACATATGAAAATGTCACAAGTGCAAGTACATATTAACTTGTCACAAATGCACGTACATATTAACATGTCACAAGTGAACGTACATAATAACTTGTCACAAGTGCACGTACATATGAACACGTCACAAGTCCACGTACATACTAGAACAGCATCAGTGGTTTAGATTCAGGAGGGTCTGTGGGCAACTGGCTTGGGGATAATGTTTTACACCACAGGGATTTGTGCATTGCAAGCTTCGGAATGGTGCTTTTCATACTGAGGGCTATGCCTTACCGACATGATAATGGTGAGTTACATACTAACTGGCAGGTCATTTGCAGGCATGGGGTTACCTGCTACGCATTGTCAAATTGGCAATGGCAGCTTCGGGCTATGTGCGCACGTCAATGATGACTTAAAAGCCTGTGATTAGGTTGATTCCATATAATGCACCAATGTGTTACATGTTTTTGTAAAGCACAACTATCACCGCCATGGCAGTTCCTTAGCACTATCTGTAATTGACGCTATTGTAAGTGGGTTATTGGTCACAGAACTGTTATTTAGCAGTCCGCCCCCCCCCCCGGCGCCGTCTTTTTCCTTCCTTTCTTCTTTCACTCATGTATGCTCCATGTAAATATATATTTTTTTATATACAATAAAAAATTACAGAAATAAATTTTTTTTTTTTAAAAATCAAAAAAAAAAAAAAAAATCAATGTTGTCAAGTTGTGTTCAAATGAGTTACATTTTCTGCTGTTCTCACTTTTTGGAGCCGGGCGCTCCAAAGTGTGGTGCAGATACTGAGAAGGAGCAGCCTACTGAGGGGCTGATGGAGCAATTTGGATGATCAGCTGCAAGTTGTCAGCATGGTTGTAGAATCAAATGTCCTACGTTTTGGAGCATTTTATCAAAGGGCATCGATAAATATTAAAACGCGCCAGTGGAGGTGCTGCTTCCGGTAGCATTTTACAGGTCAAAGGGCTCCATTTAGAGGCGCAAATTTCAAGGATCGCTGCTTGTATCCTTTCCACCATGAAGGGTTCAAATAATGCATGAGCGGTGTCCTGCAGTCCACAGTCAACCAGCCTGTCACATAGAATCTCGCAACCAATGAAGTAGAAGGCCGCTGCCAGAGCTGACATGATCAGCGGTCGACACCACCCATGTGCGCGCTAACAGGGAAAGACCGTCAACGATTGCTGTGGTGACCGACTCTTTACTGTGGTTGGGCCAAAAGCCCATTTGCTGGTCATCTAATATCTTGCTGTTCTCGCTGTATTCCTGCAACAGGCCCTAGCCACATGTTCCAATAATTTGGACCAGTAGAGGAGATTAGAGATTAGCCTGTGATTTGAAAGGTCAGTTCGATCAGCCTCTGGGTTCTTCAAAAGAGAAGAGACTAATGTGTGTGTTCAGGCACAGAAGGAGCAGCTGTGAGGCAGATGTGCCTACTCTGGAGTCTCCACTCCCTTGAGAAAGCAGCACAAAGAGAACGGAGACTCTTGAGGAGAGACATTTGCAAAGGAGTTTGAAAGTGGAGTTCGGCTGCGTTGTCTCGCCTGGATAATGATCCAGGAAAAGCACGGGAAGGCTGATCATGGTAGAAAGGCAGCAGCCCACTGGAACATTTGGCAGAGGCAATGCTTATTTGGTTAAAAAAAATTGTGCCAGGGCGCTTGTTGGGAGGCCGCTGCAGCTGGCACTACCCATTTCCCCTGACAGCATTGCCAAAGTCAGTGCCAACACTATTCCTAACCATCACATTCTACAAGAGTGACAATTGAGAGTACTACAGGCCCCCAAAGTTACAAAAAAAGGCTTGTGCTGCAAGTATTAGTCATTTTCAAAGTATATTGAATCAATAACAACTGTGATTTTGCTCATCAATATATTATATAAACAGGGCCACCATGTGGAAGACTTTTATAAGTGCCGGTGTTGACAATTAAGTGCCTGTGCTGAGCACTGGAAAGCACCTGCTCAAATTAAGCACGGCAATCAAGAAAGGACATGAGCCAATGAAGAGCTTTATAATAAAGGTGGGACAGAACTGATGGCAGGGCTACAAAGGGAAAGGAGACAAGAACACAGGAGCAAAGTGTCAGACAACCAGCAGCATGGTAAGACAGAGAGGAGGGAAGCTTCTCATCTACAGTGCACACAGGCGTAGAGCTCTGCGTGTTCCATGGGAGGCCCTTGGCACTGTGGTGCTGACACAGATTTCACTATCTGCATTGGGAAGGGGCTAAGGTGACATTCTGTGCAAAAGGGAGCTAGAGGCACGTACATATCACAAGAAACTGAACGCTTGGACATGATCTCGAGGGCACACAGACGGTGTTGTGCAGCAACGGTCACCATTGGCCACTCGGGCTGCCTTTTCCTGATTTACCATTCTGGTGGGCAGCCCACACAGGCACTTCCTTGATGACCACTGACATCCGATTCTAAGTAAGACAAGGATTTGCATGTCCTTGGCTCAGGATTCCATGTATTCCCCTGACTGACAACAGACATGATATTTATTTATTTAGGCAGTTTTATGTAGCACAAACTTGATCCAGGGGTGTTATGGAACTGTGCAGCAACAACGTATGACTTGAATATAGCGAGTAAAGATATAACTCAAAATCTTCGGTTAGAACAGGATAAGAAGATGCTCAAACCGATTTCCTGAAACTTCTCAGATACAATAAAATGATCTATGTAACAAGCGGGCTTTACAAAGGAGCCCAAGATTTAGAAAACGTTAGGGTCGAGAACAGGGGATAAATGAGACAAAATATGAGTGAAGTTTCAAGTAAAATCCAGGGTGAGGGCAGAATATTAAGAGGCTAAACCAACTCCCACATATGGAACAAGAGGATTTTCAACTCCTTTACGAAGGTTGAAATGTGTCATGTGGTGCAGAGACCTGGAAGAAGTGAGTTCCACATTCATGTCTCGCTCCCTGAGAACAATAGCTTCAGCTAACATCCTCAGTGGAACGCAGGAGGCTCAAGAAGAAGGGACTGAGAATTTTGTGATCCTTGCTAGCCATCAGAGATTTTCTGTTTCTCCATTAAATAAGAGGGAGGAGACATGTTAAGCACTTTGTAAATGATGAAGGCCATTTTATATTGTGCTCGATGTTCAATGAGGCACCACTGAAGTGATGGTGTGACCCGGGTAATGTGCTTGAATCTCTTGCAGCCCGAAACACAATGAGCAGCATCATTCAGTCTCCTAAGGGTGGGGGCTATATGGGCAGTGCTTAAACACGAGTACAAGTGGATCTACTTGCAGGTAAGAGTAAAACATGTTTGAAGACTTTTGCTCTGCTGTCCTTCACTATCCTAGTCATACCCATAGTTGAAAAGGAGCAGACATGATGGAGCATAGAATACGCCATGGGTTATAAGAATTAAATGTATAGCAATGATGCCTTGGATGATTAGGACTATGCGAGTTAGCAGTATGCAGTTCTGTGTTACATGATTAGGACTATGCGAGTTAGCAGTATGCAGTTCTGTGTTACATGATTAGGACTATGTGATTTAGCAGTATGCAGTTCTGTGTTACATGATTAGGACTATGTTATTTAGCAGTATGCAGTTCTGTGTTACATGATTAGGACTATGTGAGTTAGTAGTATGCAGTTGTGCGTTACATGAGTTGAGCCATGTGAATTACTGAGCAGTGATTTTTTCCAAGGATTGGGCCACGTTAATTGCTGATCTGCATGTGATGGTTTACACGCTGCGAGTTAGGTGGATTATTGGCATGTTTGATGGCTGTGACCTTAAGGATAACTTCTGGGCAGTCTTCCCTTTGGTCTCATCCTTGGTGGTCTTCATCCTTAGGAGAAGATCCTAGTTCATTTGCTTTTTGCATCACAGACTCCGGTGGAATTGCTGATGCAGTATAGCAGGAACAGGATCCCATCATGGTATTGTATGCTCAATTAATGAACAAAATTCACAAACTGTCTGCATTGAGGTGGAGGTCCATGAGATACATCACGCAAGGGTTAAATGTAACCGAACAAAATTCCGGGTAATTGACCCAAACAGTCCCTGGAACAGTCAGCCTTGCCCTGGTGCAGTGAGAAGCTGTGCTTTATTATTACTATTGTCAGCACAATGGTATATATCGGAGGTGGTCTGCAGTAAGTTGTATGACACACCCATGCTTTCCTTTCACATGCTTCCTTAACAACATGGAACAACAAATGTGTCTGAACCACACATTCCATTTACAACGCAAGTCATTACAATGATTTGCCTTACGGGGTGCTGGGCTGTGGAATAGCATAATTTGCTTTTCAAACTCCAGGCCCCACAACACTAGGGAAAGCGATGGACTTTTATGTCCAATGCCGCTTTACCTAACGAATATCGTTGTAACCACTTGCGTTTGAATGGAATGTTCGGTTCAGGCGCATTTGTTGTTCTGCCCACGTTGCACTGGCAACCCGTGGGTTGTTCGGTGGTAGTGGCACTTGCTGTTTCCCTCTGCAATATGGTGGTGAGCCCTGGCATATAACTGCGTTCTGATGGCAGTTTATTTTGTGACAAAGACATTTTGATACCTTGTTACCTACTCAGTAGTGCCTACTGTGCCTTGCTATATTATCAGAGCATATTAATATGGCGAGGCACACTATTTCAAAAGTGTGTCACTTCTCCTGGCATAGAGCTGACGATCAGTAATGTTTCCTATGGGGCACACTGTATCAGAAGGGCTGTGAGGCTTGAATACATGCCCTGCTGTGTATTCAGTGTTTTGTATTGAGCACATCCTTGATTTGCTGCCGCAGAGATATTTTGCTCTCAGGTAGCGTAGCATAATTCAGTTATTCTCATTCAGAACCGCTCGTTAAACGTATGGGTTTTCAGCTCATGTAATTAAAATATTAGGCTATAAAATGCGTGATTTGTCTCCACCTTTTTCAACATGTTTTGGGTTGAGTGACTAGGGACACGCCTGGGAGGGTCAAACGGGTTAACCGTGCAATAATTGTAAGTAGCCTCCAGAGACGGCCTGTCCCTTACCAACGTAGGGGATCAGGCAGTAGGAGGGAGTTGTGGAGGGTTTGGGCACAATAAAAAAAAAAAAAAACAACTTACCTTAATGCTGCCACCCCTGCTGCCATCTTCCACGGATCGAATCTGCTTCTAGCTTTGGGGCTGGGCACAGGCTCCCAGCCTGCCCTGTAACCAATCCTATTGCATGAGAGCAGCTTCAGAATTGGCCTGAGTGTCGGCAACTTGCGCTCCCAGGCAGACTGGGAGCCTGTCCTCTCTCTAGCCCCAGCAACACAGCTGTGGTTGGAGAGAGCGTCAATGCGCATGAGGGGTTTGGCCAGCCTAAGATGGCCTCCAAACACCTCATGCGCAGTGAAGGGAGTGCTCACCACTCCCCCACCAGGAGTGTCATCCCCTGTACCCGCCCCGAAGACTCGTCAAAGTCCTGGGGGCGGATCCAGAGGATTAAAATACAACAGGTTTAAAACGTGTTTTATTATCGTTTTATGTACTGGGGTGGCGGGGGAGGGGGCAGTGCCGCTCCTACGCCCTAATGGACCGGCCTCCAGTCTAAAGGATGTTTCTGTCACTCTTTTCACTCACAACCAGCATGAGTTGGCATGAGGTGACGTTATTTTTTGTCAGCAATCCCCAAACAGCTGCGACTATTCATTCAGATAAAAGGAGCCGCGCGCACTATTTTGTGCGCCTTTGATGCTTTTCAGGAACTGCACAGAATGGCGACAGATGGGGCCCAGCATGCTGCCTTGCACTGCAGACGTCTCCTGGGGAATAAACAACCATGGCAAGGAAAAGGTTGTACAATGCAGGCCAAGGAGGAGCGTGCCACTCACTGGAAGGGCTCGACCTCGAGGTGGCCAGAAAAACGTGCATTTAGAAGTGGGGCAAAGGAGAGGGGACTATTCGATAGTGAAAAAAATGTTACATGCTTGCAATTCTGCCCTCTTATCTCCTCTCGGGGTTCTTTTGCTGTGCGTACGGTGCCCACATACCTGAGACTTGGACAATTGGTATCTTTATTGTACAGATGGAACACAAAAAAAGCTAGGGAAATGGAAAAGCCACCACTAATTAGAGATTTCTTGGTGCAATGAAGGAACAAATGCTTTATAATAGGAAAATCATATTCAAATATTGTAGTACAAAGGCCCCACACCTCTACTGCTCATGTACAGAAAAGACACACTCATCTATTTGTTGTTTTTGTATACAGAGCTCCCAGTCTTTTGTTGGTGCCTAATAGACTGGTTACACAACAACTCGTCAAAAGGCAACCACCAGAATGTCAGACCACTGGAGAGCTCCCACTCTCACCCTCTCCTACATCATCCTATCTCCCGCACACAGCGCTACCAATGAATTTACTTCCCAGCCACCCCTATTAACGTTCCCCGATGCCACCACCTTCACCACTGAAACGCCTGCCATGAATTCTATATCCTTCTTTACATCTCAGCCTCCCTCTGCGCTGCCTACTGTAGAACCTGCACTGTGTACAGCGCTCTGTCACTGTGTACGTATGTTGCTGCTATACAAGTAACACACATAGGGCCCACACGCCCATTAGCTGCCGCTATAACACATTGCCCATACATTCATTCCTATAAAGGGTCTACACATTTATTTGTTGATGTTGTGTATGAAGGCTACACATTATTTCTTGGCATAGTACATAATACAAAGAGAATACATCAGCTTGATTCAGCAGGCTGGAATAAAGGCTGCTGTGTCAAGGGGAAAGATTGTGATGCTGGAAGAAGGAACTTCATGTAACATTGTGCACTACATAAACTCTACTTATTGGGGGTCGTAGGAACCTTCCCATGACCTGCTAGCAAAATAATGGCATTAGTTGACCTTGATTTCAGTCAGAAAGAACATGCAGGGACTAAACCGGAAGACACAACAAGGGTGGAGCCTCGGGCTGAGGGTGGCCTTTTTCGAGTAATGAGTTACCTTAACTTGTTTCATGGCTTTCTGAACAGAATCGGGAGTCATGGAAGTCTTCAGCATGTCAACAGCAATTTCTAATACCAAACAGAGGGATGCTAGGACATGAGTCTTAATGACCTCATCTGTAAATTAATGCCAGTCCTCAGGCATGTCAACAGTTAGTGCGAGGCATGGGACGAATCCTAAATGTAGGGCCCTGTGGATGCCGCTTGTGCTGTTCTCAGTTGGAATGACCACGTTTCTATGGGCCTGACTTAGAATTTGATGGTAAATGCTCTGTCCGTCAGAGTGGCAGAGGATAGTACAGCAGCCACCCGAAAGGAAAGAGGACTGCCATATTTAGATATCACTAATGGCCCAGGGTGGTTACTGTTTCTACAGAGGAACCGCTGTGACAGCGATTCCTCTGAAGGTATAAAGCGTTTGATGGATGTCCGTCATTGGTTTTGAGGGCCCAAAGCGAGAGTTTGCTTTTCAAAAACAAAAAATTAATGCATCCCACACCCGGGGAGTTTTTTTCCCTGGTTGTGGAAGTCATCATGCTTTTTTCTGTTCAGCACCACCAGGTTTTCCATGGTGGTAACGGACCGAAAAAATTACATTAGCTTATCTGCCTCAAATAAGGTGACCAGTGTGATGCACTATGTCAGGCCATTGGAGGAAGCTTTCTGTCGATGGAGCCAACAGGGGCACTGCTGATTGTCCGGCAGTCTCTAAATAGGACAGGCAGACAAGAGCTTGTCCAAAAGGATATTCAGCTGCCCAACTCCCCCTCAGCACAATCCATGACAGCTGTGCCTGTCCTGTATGGTATGCAAGTACCAAATATTCCAAAATCCTGAAATTTGCTTCTGTTGAAGTTTCTGGCCTTCATTCAGTGTGGACCGTACCACATGCCTTATTTTCAGGGTCCTACCAATGCAGAATATGCACTACTTAGCGGTCAGGGACAGGGCAAACAATACTCAATCTTAGGCTAGTTTTTAGCAGGTTTATTCAAGAGCATTGTTTGTAGAACAACATGACCCCACTACACCAATTGGACCTGTAGACTGCCAGCTGGAAATGGCCTCCAGGCAGGAGAAGAATCCACTTGACCTTTTTCCTACCCATCCAGTCAGCTAGGAATTACATGTTGATGTCTTTCTCCACCTCTGCTTTCCTAGTGATTACACAGAATATATTTGTATTGGAGACTTCTACTGTTAGTTACTTGAACAACTGTAGCCAAGACGATAGAGTTAAAAGTGCATGCAGGCTACGAGTTTGAATCTCAGCAGTGCGACTTAGATCTTTCTTCCCTCTAGATCAATAACTTCAGTACAACAAAGTTAGGTAGGAGCAAATAAAAGGCTACAAGGGGATTCAGTGTAACTAACGCCAATGGCATGCAAGATCACAAATATTAACGGGATACAGGGCAAGGGACTAAGAAGTTCCTCACCCACCATTGTTGTTAGAGAAACCTTCTGTAAAAGATCCACATCTGTTTACAGGCATGTTCCATGGAGTGTAACTTTGATGCTATGAAATTCAAAATAAAAACAATACTCAGCGTGGACTACAAACAACACCTAGATTGGCAGCTATGCCGATGAATCCTGGTGATCAAACAATAATATGCCAGGCTGAAACAGCAAAGGGGGAAACTTACCTAGTCTAGGGTTGTGCGAAATTCACATCATTTGTTTCCACATAATTATGCTAAATTTCAACAAAATTACACAGAATTATGCAAAATTCACATCCTTAATTTAATGCTGAATTTGATCCTAAAATGTGTCCTTGTGTCAATTTTTCAAGCTAAGATGCATTTTACATTTACAAAAATGAGGGCAAACATACAAGTGGCGTGAGCAACAGTCACTTGCATTTTGTCCATTCCCATTATTCCCAGGCACTTCGCAGTAACATTTTACAGCAAATGGCACATAATTATGCAACGTGGTGTAATTACTGGAATTTGGCGAAATAAGCATAACATGAAATTCCTAACTATGCAAATTATGCTGGTGTAATTTTAAATTTTCCTGTGACTAGTCAAGATTAACAAGGGCCAAGATGGTGTTACTCCTTGTTCAGACAGGAATTTTCCTGCATAGTATAAGGGGGTGCTCCTCTCCCCTGAGTGCCCAACTGCATGTGAATCTGGCATCTTGCCTTTTATTTAGGACCTTGTGTCATGCTAAGCTAGCACGTACACAGAGGACTAGAGCTGTTCCTGCCTATCCTGTGACCTGGTGGGGTTCAACAAGTTTCCCCTCATAGTGAACAGAGGACTACAGTCTTAGTCCTTGGCAGGGCTGGCTCTGGGGTGGGGCCACCGGTGCCACCGCACCAGGGGCTGACTTGTGGTGGAGACACCATGTTTGCAAGTATATTATGGTTGTAAAAGCACCTGCTGTCTTGCCTCCAGCAATTTTCAAGCATCAATAACAAGGTCAAGATTACTCCAGTGATTAATGTTGTTCCTGGTGAGAGCAAAACAAAACAGAACAAAACAAAACAAAAACAAAACAAAAAAAAAGCAAAACCCAAGGGGATGATGGACGGAGTGTTGAACATTGCAAGCACTCACCCCCAGTCAACTGATCAGGGTTTAATCCATCATCATTCTTTAGCTCACTCAGCCATCCCAGTTCAGACATGGCCATATGCAAATCAGTCTGACCCTGTGCCTTCCTCGGAACAGTCCAGCCCGAACTGCCAAGCCATGTCTTCCCTGAACTGGCAAATCAGCCGTCATCAGCCAGGCTAGCTTGAATCCAGTGGCAAAGTGAGCAATGGACCCACGTCTGGGCATACCCTGCCAACTTAGGGGACACAAAGCAAAATATTTGTCACCCGAGTGGGACGGGTATGCTCAGATGTGAGTCCCGTGCTCTCCATGCCTCTGGAGTCAAGCTATCCTGGCTGATGAGAACTGAAAGCCCGAAACCGGTCCTAGGATGCTTGTTTCCAGTCCAGGAAGGACCTGGCCTGGCAGTTCGGGCTGGATTGTTCCCATTGGGCGCAGGGTCAAGACTGATTTGCACATGGCTGGGTCCAAACTAGAATGGCATGGTGAACAAAAAAACGATGGATTTAGGCCCAGATCTCTGTACTAGGGTGAATGTATGACATTGTTCTGCATTCTGTCCATCAATTGTTCTTTTTGCATTTGTCACCCCGAGTGGGACGGATATGCTCAGACGTGAGTCCCATGCTCTCCATGCCACTGGAGTCAAGCTAACCTGGCTGATGAGGGCTGAAAGCCCGAAACCGGTCCTGGCAATTTGGTCTAGACTGTTCCCATTGGGCTCAGGGTCAAGACTGATTTGCATATCGCTGGGTCCAAACTGGAATGGCATGGTGAGCAAAAAAACGATGGATATATGCCCAGATCTCTGTACTGGGCTGAGTGTATGACATTGTACTACATTCTTTTTGCGTTACTGGAGAGAGATCAGAGTTTTGTCTAGTGAAAGATTTGACCATGGTAAGATAATGTGTAGCATTCATATCACAAATTACATATAATGGAAATCGGTCAGTGGGCTATTGCATTTGTCAGAGAGATCCTTTTGTTACTTGCAGTTTATAAGTTAAAATCTTAATATAGAACAGTGAAATATTAATTGTCATCGATGAGCTGAATGCAAACTGTGAGGCATTTATTAGAGCTATATGTTTTTTTGTCCAGTCTTTCAGTATCTTAATCTTGCAAAAAGGATTCATTAAGGTAGAAATCAGTTCTTACTACTAAAGAGATCCTCTAACAATGGTATCACATTTTACATTCTGAATTTGTACTTTCACAGACCAAGGACTCTTAAACTATACTGCCTACCAGTATGGATGACATGTGACTCCTACACATTGTAGTCCTCTGGCTTATGCAACATGTCCTGTACACTGATTTCCACATGTATGATTGTCTCGGTGCAATGTTTATGTGTTGTAAAGTGCTCTGACGCCTTACACTGGTATGAGTGGCGCTATAAAACTACATGGATCTGAGAGAGAGTAGTTATGGAGACTTGAGCGGTACTAATGGATGGTAGTAGTGAGGGAATCCATGGCAGAGGTGGTCATGGGGGGAGGGGGGCGTGCCAACAAACATTGTTGCACAGGGCGCCACCAGTGCTAAAGCCAGTCTGGGTCCTCGTGTGACAGAGAAAGCAGTGACAGCAGTGAACTGTGTTTTGTAATTTATAGTGTGACCGGACCTTTCAATCTGTGTCCGTGAGAGTGTGGCGTACTGATACAATTTGTGTAAAGTTCGGCTTTTATGTGCCACCTAAACCTCTGTGCTGAAATCTTTTGTGTAGGTTGCTTGTGTGCCCATGTACAGTGACCCTCTGATACATAGATGGGTGTGTTTGTTTGAATGCCCCAGACTTAGCAAGACGCGAAATTGAGGATGAATAGTTTAGTGGGGTGGTAATAGCGGGATATCGACCATATCCGGTGAAGGACATTTACCAGGGATAGAAGGGGAGTTGCTGCACCACATGTTCTAAGCACACCCCTGTATAAAGTATTATTTGGATTACATAGTATTTAGTTCTGCTGTGAGATTAAACGTAATTTCGTTTTCATAATAATAAACACTGGGCTGGACATCATTTATTATATCTGTTATTTTACTGTTGTGCTCTGGGATCTTGCCCGCACACCAATACCTGAAGAGCAGTGGCAGCCGCCACAAACAATAGGCGCTGAGGCGGGTGGATTGAACGTGGGAGGAGGAGCACGGGGAAGGGGGTGTTATTAATTAATAATATTTTTTTTAAGAACTTACCTTACGCTGTCAGCCGCCTCCACGTAGCGCCACATGTGCCTTCCTGGTTCCAGCAGCCCCTGGGACATACTCCCTGTGCAATCCCAGTGATGGCCTGAGCAGGCTGAAAATACGCTCGGCTCAGGTCAAGGAGTCCGTGAGGTTTCTCCAGCCCGGCTGCTCATTGCAGCCAGGTTGGAGAAACCTAAGTGTGCTTGTGTGTTTGGCCGATCTGAGACGGTCGCCAAACACATATGAGAACTTAGAACTTAGTGCATATAGAACTCCTCCTCGGAGCCGGCAAATGAAAACTAAAACGATGATAGAACATCGTTTTATTTTTCACCCGCTGGCTCTCAGCCAGGCAGTGGGGCAACTCTCCTCCTCCACTGGGTAGGAGCCGCCGATGCTGAGGAGCCCTGACTGCTCGCCCTTGCTGCACTGAGAGTCAAGTGAGTAAAGGGTTGTACATGGCCCAGTTTCCATAGCCTTTGTGTGATGGACCCAAGGGCACCAGTGGGAAATTAGCTCAAACACCATGGTTTGCGTCTAGTAGCCCCAAACTGCCCTGTGGAACAACGAATGAGGTCAGCAATCTGGCCACACAAAGCTTGGTTATGATTTCAATCACTCCAGGTCTTAGGAGGAAACATATGTTTATTCTACCCCTCCAGAAGGCTGTTTTTGGGGCATTGATAACTACATGGGCCAACAGGAGCATGCATACAGCACGCTCATCCTCCTAAAACCTTTCATGCCTGTAGGAACTGGCCACTGCATTGCAATGACAGCACTGCTTCATATTTAAAAAAAATCCAGGATATAACATAAAAACAATAATCAATTAGTCACTCAAATATATGCATTTTGTTTTAAATTCAGAGAGCTAAAATCGACTGCTGTAAAAGTGAATTTCCTCCATTAATAAACCCACCTTCCTTCTTATAGCAGGCAAGGCCCTGTGTTTTTGTGATAAGATGCATTTCTCACTTGAAATGAGGAAAGAGGGAGAAGAGAAAGTGTCAGAGGCTGGCCACAGCCGCCCCCACAGGCTCCCATGACGCGGCAAACGCCTTGTATCAGCACTGCCTAGAAACCATAGATAAGGAAGACGAATTCCTCCGCCATTCCCCAGCCAGGGACTCACACAACCACTGCATCAACACACACAACTCGGAGCCAGCCCACTCCTGGTGCTCCTGCGCACGCAGCGTGTGTGCCAGCAGCGAACAAGACACAAATGTGTGCTTGTCTTCAAACCCCACTACAAGCTTGTAACAGGTGGAATGCGCTCAGGATGGCCAGTGGAAACATAGCCGCCGCCATTCCTGGCAAGGTGATGACTCATTCGGGCTATAAATAAGTCAGACGTGCAGAAAATGTAAACAGCCCGCCATGTTAGGCTCGTGCCTTAAAACTCACACATCTTCCGATCTCAAGGTAGGGTTTATTTGTTTTGAAAAAAAACACCTATCTTGAAAGGAAAGAAATACTTTTAAAAAAAGGATCACCGAAAAACTAACGATTGCTTTGTACGACAAAGGAAATGTTAATATGGTAATTTGGTAATGCAGTACAATTATCTTCAAGATGTTCCACCCTCAGTGTTCCAATGCAGCAGATGTTTTGAGCAGAGGAAATGTTCAAGAAAATTCAAGGTCACCTCAGTGTGCAAGACATTTCCATATTAAATGCGTGGCAATCACCGGTGTTTGTGAGAGAGTTTGTGAGAGATTCAGGGAGGTGATATGCAAGTAAATAAGCAGACATTTGGAGAAATGGCTGCAAAAAAGGAATTCTCCACAACATTAACTTCTTTTTAGTCTAAAGGCAAGCAGCAAAAACCAAAACATGTATGTAGACCGAGCAGAAACCTTTTTATTATCTTTAAGTTGCTGCTTTGGACGTGTCACGAGGCGTCTTCTCTAGTCTATGGGAATCATACATACAGCCGACTACAGACAATGTTTATTTTTCACTTGTTTGTCTTCTCTCCTGATTTCATCAGATTTTTGGGGAAAACATCTGTTTGAGATGCGTGATCTTAAATGCTGCTTCAAGGACTGTAAGTGTGGAGGAGGCGGAGGGTTTGTTGGTGCGAAGTCACGTGAACCACTCGTCCCAAAATAAGTGCGCACCAGCAGCTGTAGACAGTTGGTTTGTGGCCGCAGAGATGCATGGGCAGACATTTTCTAAATATGCTAGGCATTCTGGCACCAAGCCCAATAACTACTCAGCTTCCATTCAGGCACACTGGTAGGAGCAACTTCTAGGAACTTAAAGAGTGGTGGGAAATAAAATGAAGTCCATGGAGGCAGGGATGAAGACACAGAGGCACTTCATGGATAAGGTGTACAAACAACTGATAGCAATATGCCACCATATTTTTTGCGTTCAGCAAAGAATTTAAAGAACGTTCTTATGTACCAATAGGACAGTTTTTGAATTGCGACTCCAAACAATTGAACGCCATCACATCGATGGTGGCCTGCTAGGGACAGCAGATTACCATGTCTGTGATCACTTAAAAAAAACCTTTTATTTAAATATAGGTTATTTTCCATATATATAAAAACAGAGCTGGATTTTAAAAAACTTTACTTTAAAAAAAATTTTTGTTTGAGAGTTGGCAGTGGGCCCCTGGACCATTGCCCACTCCCCAGCAAACTTCTGTTTTAATTCACAAATTTCTTTTTGCAAAATGCAATAGAACAACAATTTGGGAGTTGGTTATTTGTCAATGTTTTGCAACAAGATTTTAGGTGTAAAATATTGATACATATACCGATTCAGTATTTGTAAGATGTGCCTACAACACAACAAGCTTCTACTTTCCATTTGTTTAATATCCCTCACCACCAATGAGCATTAGATTCCTGGCAACTACTCCCCCTGTCCTTTCTATTTATCAACAGCCATATGAATTACAAATCGAACACGCTTTGTCAGACTGTGTCTGGGTCTACAAACCATGAGCATGGTGACCCCAGTGATAGCTTAAATGTTTCAATTTCCCGAGTGAAATGGCACAGTAGATTTGCAATAACTGACTCAGGATCGTAGCTTGGTCAGTATGATTGGGGGGTTGTGAGCTTCAGATTTCCCAACAAACACGCTGGGACATCTTGTTAAAACACATTATATGAGAAGCAGGATATGAGGGGAGATTAAGTGGCAATGGAAAGAAACAGGAGTGGAGATTGTTAGGGGTACTTAAAACACAATATTTTTCAAATGAATCAACATTTTTTAAGGCCTTCAAAGAATAGGTGAGAGAGTGTGTGTTTTTTGTCAGTGTGGGCATGTGAAAATCCCTGGTGAAATCAGAAAGACACTTCACATTACCCGACTGAAAGCACCTGTACCCAACTATTTACTACAGAATATCTTTTAGGGGGTGTAACACCCCAAACACCCCCCGTGGATCAACGCCCCTAAATGGTCTTTTCATAATAAGGTGTAACGTCCCTCAACAGACCAAGGAAGGAGAACAGAGGCTGAGGGTAGCCTCATAATGATCTGGATTAAGCTCTAATTATGCTCCACACCACGCATCAAAATGTATATCACCTGTTGTACCTGTAGCATCTAAATTTTATTACACAGCTTTTAAAGCACTAAAAACTTGTCAAAGGAACAAGAGCTCATTACAGGAAAATTGTAAAAACTGATTGGAACCACTCGAGGCTTGCCTGCTAAAAAGGGTAGGAAAAACAAGACTTTTCTCAAATACCGAATTCCCTTGCTGTTAATCACTAGTATGCGATTGGCAGGTTGGAAGCCAATTCACCGCAGTATTCACCCTCCCACAATATGGTAAAACAAGCAACTTTGCCTTTAGCAGTGCATCATTTATTGATGTGTTTTACTTTGTAAAATACTAACCATCAGGATATCTAATTTCTTTGCTGCATGCAGGCTTTTTCTTGGTCTTGAATTTGAAGACTTAGCCCATATTGCACCCGTTTAAACCAATTTCTAACTCAATCTGTTCCACTCAACCATGATCTACCACAGTGTTATTTTCTGGAAAATTACCCAGAGACCCACAGCTTAAACTTCCACAATCCGTTTTATTCTTGGCCTTAAAACAAAACAAGAATGGCAAATCCAATAGGTCCGGCTGTGACTGCTGACCTTTTGTCTTTGGCAATGCGTATTATATTTTCAAAGTGACTGCTTGACACTTTGCACCTTGCCATGCCAACCTTTATTCAAGCAACCCACTCTTTCCTAAGTAATTCCAAATTGTGTCTTTACTATTCTGCAGCCCCTAGTTAAAGTCTAACGGACAACTGTCCCAGCAGGACCTACTTTGCCCTGCTTGCCCTTCTCTTTTCCCAGCTGGGTTGTCCTCCTGCCCTTTGTGCTAGCATGTACCCACCCTTGGAGAGCTACATTTGAAACTTCTTAGCTCTTCTTGTTCTAGAACAGTACAAAATCATATTCCATGGGAATTAAAGGTATTAACCAGAAAGGTTATTAAATTCTGCTTTTGTGAAAATTGAAGAAAACATCTGCCTCTGCCATGGGGTTTTACATTTCCAAGGCTCTGCAGCTTCCGTATGTTATGGATACCTGTACAGGTCATATGTTTATATTTTTGGATAGTCTGCCCCCTCGACCCCTCACAGTCTGGCTTCCGAGCCAACCACAGCACCGAGACCGCCCTCATCGCTGCCACCGATGACATCCGAGCCCTGATGGACAACGGAGAAACAGCGGCCCTCATCCTCCTAGACCTCTCCGCGGCATTCGACACTGTCTGCCACCGCACCCTAGTGCAGCGCCTCAGCAACGTCGGAATCCAGGAGAAGGCACTGGAATGGATCATCTCCTTCCTCGACGGAAGAACACAGTGAGTCCGTCTACCACCGTACAAGTCAGAGGCCACCAAAGTCATCGAAGTCATCTGCGGCGTCCCTCAAGGATCCTCGCTGAGCCCCACCCTCTTCAACGTCTACATGAGCCCCCTCGCGGCCATCGCACGCCAACACAACCTCAACATCATCTCCTACGCTGACAACACCCAGCTGATCCTCTCCCTGACCAACAACCCCGCCGCCGCCAGAGCCGACCTTCACGAAGGGATGAAAGACGTAGCCGAGTGTATGACAACCAGCCGCCTGAAACTGAACTCAGACAAGACGGAAGTCCTCATCCTGGGCTCCTCGCCCTCCGAATGGGACGACTCCTGGTGGCCCCCCGCCCTGGGCACCGCACCCAAACCGACAGACCACGCACGCAACCTGGGCTTCATCCTGGACTCCTCCCTCTCCATGACCAGACAAGTCAACGCCGTCAACGCCGTCTCCGCGTCCTGTTTTAACATCCTGCGCATGCTACGGAAGATCTTTCGGTGGATCCCCACCGAGACCAGGAAGACGGTCACCCAGGCCCTCGTCACCAGCCGACTGGACTACGGCAACGTCCTCTACGCCGGAACCACCGCCAAGCTCCAGAAGAGACTCCAGCTGATCCAGAATGCCTCAGCCAGACTCATCCTCGACATCCCCCGACGCAGCCACATCTCCGGACATCTGAGAGACCTGCACTGGCTCCCCGTCAACAAGAGAATCACCTTCCGTCTCCTCACCCACGCACACAAAGCCCTACACAACCAAGGCCCGAGCTACCTCAACAACCGCCTCAACTTCTACGCTCCCAAACGCCACATCCGATCGACCAACCACGCCCTCGCCGCCGTCCCCCGCATCCGAAGAGCGACAACAGGAGGAAGGTCCTTCTCCTACCTGGCCACCAAGACCTGGAACTCCCTCCCTCCCGACCTGCGCCTGACCCAAGGCCACCTCTCCTTCAGGAAGAAGCTCAAGACCTGGCTGTTCGAGCAGTAACAGCACCCCCCCCCCCCCCCAAGCACCTTGAGACCCTCCGGGTAAGTAGTGCGCTCTACAAATGTCTTTGATTGATTGATTGATTGCATATTTTATTTTTTAGCAATTTCTGCAATTCCTATTGCTAAGATTTGCTAATGATGAGAAAAATAAGACATTTCTAGTATTTTATAAGTTCTGTGGTTTGGTGTTAAACCTGATGAACTGCTATATAACTGCAAACCTTTTCCCTCTTCTATCCCTCTACTATCCTTCTCAATCCAAATAACTGACTAACATATCCACCACTCAAATTACTTTCATATTTCATTGTACTAATTCACCACTAATCCTTAATGTGTTCCAGAGTAGTGTGCTACTTACCCAAAAATCGCTTCAACACCTTATCAGGGGTTGCAAGCGCTATATATACTCAAACCTTTTTCCCTCTTCTATCCCTCCACTAACCTTCTCAATCCAAATAACAGATTCTCATATCCACCGCTCAAATTGCTTTCATATTTCACTATACTAATTAACCACTAATTCTTTAATGGTTCCAGAGTAGCGTGCTACTCGCGGAAAAAGGGCTTTGATGCCTCATCAGGGTTAGTAAGCGCTAATAAATGCAATTACAATACAATTCAATATTTCTGATCCATGGGCCAGTTTCTGGATGAGCAGCTTTCTCCCCTCAAAGGGCCAAATATCAAACGGAATGATCAGTGGATTCTGGGACATCCTATCTCAGGCCTCGAGCTCCTTCACTCTGTATTGCTTGCTTTTCTGTTTGCATTTTGCTTCTCTCCTCGATCAGCAGTCACAACTTGTGATATCTTCTCTTTCAATCACTCTCCTCCTAGGCGAATTCAGATAACAAGCACTCTGTCTATAATTGCATTACAGATGTTCTCTGCTGCCCGCTTCCCAGCATGGACGTGAATTAAATGCACATGGAAATAAATTCAACTCGTTTTTTGGCACGAGAGACAGACTTTTTTTTAACCAAGGAACAATGTTTTCCCTCCAAACAATTCTTAATTTTGCATGTTAATTATTTTTCCAACAAAGGCTACATGGGTTTTTCATAGCCTTAAAAGGGAAATGAGATACATTCTTAATTGCTGTCAATGAAGAGGAACCCAGGATTTGTAAAGAGCTGCAAATCGCCTGTGAGGGTCTCACGTTCTGGCCGATATGCCACAGCCTCTCTCTATTTGGGATACAAGATTAATTGCTGTCAATAAAGAGGAATGCCATTTGGACATCCACAATTAGCATGCATCGTAGAATGGCTTACTTAGTGCCCAGTAATCAATGAGAAGTTTAGGGTACAGAAGTAAGGGGGTTGTTTACATTGCAGATTAACATGCTTGTTTAGGGTTCACATCTGAATGAGTTGCAATACTGAATGGCTTTTGGGGCTCTAGGAATGAATTGGCCATTTAGGAGGCATTGATGAATGGGTTACTGCGGGTCCAGAGCCGAACACATAATTTGGTATGTAGTAATGAAAGATTAATTTGGGATAGATACCTGAAGGTGTTGTTTAGCTAGAGACATGCAACCACCAGTGTGTTTTTGTATCTAGATGCAATCAGTACAGGGGCATCTAGTTGCCTTATAGGCTCAAACGTCTACTTGCTGAAGTAAACAAAAAGTCAGGTCAAATATCAGAGTTAAAGAGAGCATAAGCCACAATTGAAAAAGCTATGGATGACAGGTGAGCACGGTTAATCTCTGGTTGGGGAGGCAAAGTGGTGTATGAGTCCCTGGACAGAACTGTGCATCACTTAAGCCTTTGGGCTCTGGGCCATCGACCGACTCACGTCTACCACGGATATCAACACTTTTGACTTGTTTAGCGAATTTGGGGAATACCAGTAAAAATCAACTCAAATTCAAGGTACCTCTCCTGTACTTTCTAATATCAAAGACTCGCCGTTTTGTAAGTGCTGAGTTAGCACACGCCTTCCTATGGCCATAAGAAAAGAGGACAGTTTTTAGCAAAGAAATACACCAATGGAAGAAGACAGGAAGTCACATCACCCATTCAAACTGGAAGTCTGCGACCAGCTTGAAAATGAGTGGGTGGAGTGGGCAGCGATTCTGACTATCATATGGTGAATAAGAGGTCCAACTGATTTTGTATGTAGAAAAAACAGTCTGTTCATATTTCCAGGCCAGAGACTTTCAGAATTAAGAATGTGTTGAGCACGAGAAACATGACACTATGAATGACTCACAAGGAAAGATCCCTTGTCTACACAAAAAAAGGATTATAATGTTTTCAACTCCCCTCAGAAGGAAATTGCTACAATATTATTTAAAAACCATAATTCATTGACTTTCTACTCATCTGCAAAGAAAAACCGTCTTGCTATGACAACAGCCAACCAGTAGGTCAAACAGGGATTTGGCCAATGAAGGCTTGGTGGATGTCCTTTTGCGGGACGGGTATATCATCTTTATGACCTCCTACTATAACAGATCAGGAGAGCATCACACTACAGTCAATGAAAAGTAAACAGCTATTTTTCAGGTTAGATCTTTCACGATCAACCATTTCTGAGGATTCTGGACTTCCTTTGTCTCCCTCCTAATTTCTCATGCCACAGGCACTTTTCATGGGAATTGTGCTGCTGGGAGCAGCAGTAGAGGGATTTGCATATTATACCTTCATTTTATCTTCACTACAGCTAGGAAATCACCAGTAGTTATGAGAGTTGTACAGAACAGTAAATAAGAAACGTTCCTGCTTTTTTTATTTGCCTGTAAATTGGGGCATTTACTTTTCTTGTGTGTAGGGGATGGGGTTGTATAATGTTGCAGTTAGGTTATTTTTATATTTGTAAGATTGTTCCACAGGGTGGAAATGGCATTTAGAATGTTTCAAGATTTTTCTATGAGAATGTCATGACTCTTCTCAGTAGCGTCACTTCCTGTTACATATCTGGGTGATGGTGCTGTTTGCTCTCACTTGAAATAAACATGTTAGTCTCCTGACATCTTTGGACCACCCACTTAGCTGTTCACTTTTTCTTTTGTACTTAATATGGTGGCTTAAATGCCACGAGTCCGGATTTTCTGAGATGCACTTCAAGTGTATGACAGTTGAAATTAAAGTTCTTTTGGATCAATATCCAGTTTCAAATACAATTTTCATATTTTGATTATTGCTCAGCTTGTTTTCTCACATGGAGCGTCGCCATAGGTTGTTTCTGGGGAAGCTACTGGCTATGCCCTGTCCCCATCATATTCGTCTTAGTGATGAGCTGTTGGGAGTCTTACCATTAAAGGAGAATACAGCCAATATGTGTTTTTTTATGTTTTTTAAAGGTCATCACAGTGAACACCGAAATAGTTATACGATTAAAAAATCTGGCTATTAGTCACAGACAGTTGGCATCATACACAGTCACTACAATTTCCTAGATCACATGCTGCTCCAGAAAGCCATAACTGTTTTTTAAATATACAAATCGTAGCAAATAGGCTTGGATTCGAAAAAAAAACCTTTTGGGGCATGGCTTAGAAAGTCAAACACGTCACAATAACATGCAGTGTAATTGTCAAATCACGAATTCAATCCTAGTAAGTGTAGTGAAGGGTGATCAGGATTCATGTAGTTTCAAGTACATACTTATTTTAAGTAGATGGTACAAGGTGGTATGTCGATAGGTAGTAATTAACGATGATAAGTGTTGCAATGAAGGTCAGAATCATAGTGAAGTAAGGAAGTAGAAGTTTTATTAAATCAGCCCCACACCTAAGGCGGTGCGTAGGTTGGTTAGTCAGAATCATATGGCAGTTGGGGGCAAGGGAACGGAACCAGGAAAGTGCGGAATGTTGGGGAACCAATCAGATGGGCAGGGGACAATGGATGCTCTCGCGCAGGAGAGCTGGTAGACACCACTTGCCTAAGGTTGCAGGGGGAAACCAGAACTAGGTTACAACACATCTTCCTCTCTTGAGGGTTTTGACAGGCGGGCCAACGTGTGGCAAAGAGAACTTTGGGGATCAGAAAACTAGTAAACATCAGTCACACCCAAGGTCTTAATAACATTTGGAATTGTGGGAGGTTCTCCCTGATGTTCCCTTGGAAACAAGGGCATGAGGAATACTCTGCACCGGGAAAACTTTGGTGATATATAAACTGGTCAACATTAGTCACAACAAGGCCGTACTAACATTTGGAGTTGTGGACGGCTCTCCTTGATGTTCCCTTGGCAACACGGGCATGAGGAACACTCCCTGTGTCAGAATGGGTTTCCATGTAGGTTCTGCCAAACCTACCGCTGAAGCAGTGGCCGCCAAACTAGGCTTCAGAGACAGTGTGGGAGTATCCGTACAGCTCCGTTAAGTGGTCGGAGTGCGTGGAGTGACCCCCAGGGGCTGGTCTGAGTGATTGACAGTCAGCTGAGTCAGTGGCAGGTGGGAGATAGTGTGAACTAGTGTTTCTGAATGTGGAACAGTGTCCAACTTGGTACAATCATCATCAACTCACATATCTTAGCATAGAACCTTCAGGGTGGGAACATTGTAGGTGTTTGAGTGTGTCCACTTCCTCATCGTCTGACCAACATCGTTTAACTTGACAATGTTTCGTGCAGGCCCACACACAGTTCAGTTAAATCCCCAACGTGAATGGTGAACTTCCGTGAGGGCTCGCTGAGTCTTTTGGTCCACGGATCTTATGCTTGCCCGCACATCCAGTATGCATCTAGTCAATTCCTATGTTCTCCTGTCTGCTATTACTTGTACTGACTTCTCCATCCAGGTGAGTGACCACGGCTTTAGAATCCTTTTTCTTGGGATATTTCCAGGACCATAATGTGCTGCGTCTGCGCCTACGCTTACTAATACAACGGGTATCCCTCCCGTTGTCACCCTCGGTGATAGGTCCGACGTCAATTCTCTTGTGGTACTCTGTACCAGTGTCACTTGTACTTTCTTCTCCAACAATTCTCACTCCTTCAATACATGCATCCACAAAGATCTGTCCTCCTTCCAATTTCATCAAGTGAGTTCCACTAGAGATTGTGGTTGTGTCCTCTGTGTCTCTTAACTCACATTCTCTCCAGCGTTCCACAAGCCTCTTGTTTTTCCTTAACTGAGCTTTGGGGTGAGGACATAGTACGTGTTTGTGTGCTTCTTTACTTTCATTCCCTGGCTCTACATTGTATAACCAGTCATAGTACTCTCCTTGCTTGTTACACCTAGACTCCACCAGACACTGACCATCATCTTCTTCCTGGTCACTGTCATCAGCATCATTCTTTCTTGTAATGGGTTTTGACTTGATCAGTGCAGTAGAGTGCCACACTTCCTCATCTTTGTGGCAGGTAGATTTACAAAAGTCCTTCACTAACACCGTGGACTGAGAGACCATACATGTTCCTTCATAGGCCGGTTCCCTTTTATCTACCAGAACTTCTTCACTGATATTGTCCTCAACATCATAACTCATGAATGCGTTTTGTTTTATTTTGAATTTGTCAATGGCTGCCTCATTTTTCCATTCTTTACTCCATGCAGCCTTTGTACATCCACTTTTGGTCGTGGACGATGGCTTTCTCTCACTCAACTTCTTGGAGCTTGTACTGAGTTTGTTGTTGTTTAGTGCCAGCCTATTCAAAGGTTCCGTACAGTTGGGATCTATCATTATGTTACATTTCTTCTGTTCTTCCCACCCCAGTACCGAGGGTCCTTCTTCTAAAATATAAACCATACTCCATGTGCTTCTCTTCATATAGCTCAATTTTGCTTCTCTACACCCCGTTAGGTTAATGTTTTCTCCTGTGTATGTTTTCGGGGACGTTTCAGCTTCCTCCAATTCATTCCCTAGTGTCATAGCCAATTTACTCTTCCATATACCTTTGTTTATTAATGTACAGTTCGAACCTGAATCAGCGATAACGTCAATCCCAACTCCACTTATATCAATGGTACTCTCAGGTTTGGTTTCACTCATGTTAAATTCGTTTTTGCAATCACCATTTTCCCAGTGAATTTTGTCTCTTTGTGCGTTGGCAAACAGTTTTTGTTTGTAATGTTCACTTAAGTCATCATTCACCTCCTCAAGTACATTTCTGTTCGCTCCCTTCTTGGCTTCTTTTCCTGGTGGGAGTAAGATGCACATTATGTTCTTATCCATGTTACTGCTGCAAACAAATTCGACTTGATAATTTCCCTTTAAGTGTTGACCGTAGCGTGGTTTCTTCCTATATTGTTGTGGATGATGCGCTTAGTTCAGTTGATCTTCCTCACACTTGAAGTTCAGTTCGGATTCATCACATGTAGCTCATTAGGTTATATTTTAATGGATTTTACTGAGAAGTGGGCGTTCAGACTTCGTCACTTAGCTGGGCATACCTATTTCCTTACGTTTCCATTTATCTGCCCATTTAGTGTACGACGTAAATTTTCTTTCTAAATACTTTTTCTTGACGAGTCGCTCGTAGATTCCACCAAGGGTACTGTTCTCATTCACTTATGTGCAGAACCACTCGCTTTCATTATTTTACGGAATATCATGTGCGGATGCAGTTGCGGCCATAGACGGCAAGGTGGCGCTGCTGCGTGAAGTGCGTCGTTCTCCCCTACGCGCCCAAAGTGTTGAGGAAAACTCTACGATCGCCGAGCGCCGCTGGGGTCTGTCAGTCGCATACACTTTCAAGTTCTCGAATATATGACTTCAAGGTAAGCTAATCCTCACGTTGAATTGTACAGAAAAGGGCCAGAAGGACAGCAGATGCTTGTCGATGCTGATACCTCAATGGTGCAGACGGGCCTCTTCGCTTCGCGCTGAGGAGAGTCACATTTTTTTTTTTTTATTCATACGGACTGTTACACAATCAGGGTTTACGCCGCTTTAATTGCACTTCGCTATCACTAAAAGCACGGCTAATTAGTCATGCGTAGCACATATTTAAGTATGACTCCCTGCAACGCTCATTCTCCACCACCCGGTTACCAAGGCTCACTACATGGACTTACTCAGATTCCTGTGATCACCTACTTCGGGTCATTCGTTTTTTTTTCTTTCCTTTAATATCTTCTCTTCACTCAAATACGCCCAAAGTTTCATTAGTATTTACCGGTCACACTTAATCTTTTGAAAGTTCAAGGCTCATTTGTCGCTTTCACTTTTCAAACTTGCCGAGTTTCACGGAGGCTGCTCAGTTTCCTTACCGTACTTCACGGCTCACCACATGAACTTGCGCAGAGTCCAGTTATCCTTGGTCACGAGTCTTACTTGTCAGTTTCACAAGACGCCCGAGTTCCAAATGGTATTCACTGGTCGAATTAATCTGCTATGCTTCCATGGCTTAGTTCACATTCGACTCACTCAAAAGTCGATGGGTTATTTCGCATCCGACTCACTCAAAAGTCGACTAGCCGGTATTCACCGGTCACACTTAATCTTTTGAAAGTCCAAGGCTCACTTATCGCTTTCACTCTTCAAACTTGCCGAGTTTCACGGAGGCTGCTCAGATTCCTCACTGAACTTCTCGGCTCACCACATGAACTTGCGCAGAGTCTTACTTTGTCAGTTTCAATGGCTCGTTTCGCATTCGACTCGCTCAAAAGTCGATGGCTCATTCCACATTCGACTCACTCAAAGGTCGACTTGCCGGAATACGGAGCCAGTTCATCACCGACTCAGATGCAGCACCGTGCCTTTAGAAAAGGTTGCTTCCGCATTCAGATTTGAAGGCAGTGGGTTCGCGGTGAGGGGCTGGTCCTCGTCGCCACTGTTGCAATGAAGGTCAGAATCATAGTGAGGTAAGGAAGTAGAAGTTTTATTAAATCAGCCCCACACCTAAGGCGGTGCGTAGGTCGGTTAGTCAGAATCATATGGCAGTTGGGGGCAAGGGAACGGAACCAGGAAAGTGCGGAATGTTGGGGAACCAATCAGATGGGCAGGGGACAATGGATGCTCTCGCGCAGGAGAGCTGGTAGACACCACTTGCCTAAGGTTGCAGGGGGAAACCAGAACTAGGTTACAACAATAAGTAAGAACAAAAACTGAAACCCCACCAGCAGCAGGCTCCTTTCAGCTCAGCTCCAAGCTCCCAACTGAACTCTTTAGAGCCAGGCAAACCAACATTCTAATACATCATCAATGAATGCAAACATTCCACAAGGTGACAACAGTGACTGAGCAAAGAAGAAAAGAGACAGACACTACAGTAAGGCCAACTCAAAATTGAATCGTTTGATGTCACTAAATTGAGTAATCACAACATATGGTAGTGACAGGCTTTGGTAATGATTGAAGTGCGGTATGACAAATTATGTAAAAAACAGTTAAAGATGAAAAGCAAGCTAACAGATTGCAACGTGTCTGGAGCACAGGTACTGCCTGCTGGCTGAACTACCAGTACCACTCAAGAATATTTATAAATGTTTATGAGACCAAGCTCTAAATGCATAAACATTTTGCCAAACTATATGTGAGGATCTGCTCTGACTAGTATAGAGAATGATTCAGAAAAGGGGGTGGTGATGAACAGAGTGTCTGAATTAAGCAGACCACTCTTACCCAGTCCAAAGATCAGGGCTTGATCCATCACCGATATTTAGCTCACTGCACCATCCCAGCTCAGAACCTGGCTACATGCAAATTAGTCTGTCCCTGGCCCAGTGCATCATGGGAACAGGGCAGACCAGACTACCAAGCCAATTCTTCATTGGAAAGGAGACAAGCTTCCGGGGACCGGTTTCTGGCATTTCAGCCGTCGTCGGCCCGGCTTGCTTGAATCCTGATGGTGCAGTGAGCAAGGGACTCATGTCTGAGTATACCCTGCCACACCTATAGTGGCCACAAACGATTCAGAAAAGGGGGTGGTGATGAACAGAGTGTCTGAATTAAGCAGACCACTCTTACCCAGTCCAAAGATCAGGGCTTGATCCATCACCGTTTTTTAGCTCACTGCACCATCCCAGGTCAGAACCTGGTTACATGCAAATTAGTCTGTCCCTGGCCCAGTGCATCATGGGAACAGGGCAGACCAAACTACCACTCAAGAATATTTATAAATGTTTATGAGACCAAGCTCTAAAATGCATAAACATTTTGCCAAACTATATGTGAGGATCTGCTCTGACTAGTATAGAGAATGAGCGCACCTTGAAGAATTGCTTAGTGGCAGATATAATGACATGGGCTCAGCATAGAAAAATCATCCTGCACCTTGGAATTATTTGTCACAATATCAAGAACAGAAACATTTTGCTATCAAAATATTGTGGCCAAAATCTCAAGAAGCCAAGTGCCTATAGTTAAATACAGATTTAGGGTTATTATCATAGTGGGCGGATCGCCACCGCCCGTATGGCAGAGGCGATCCGCCCGCCAATTCCCACCGCATGCCTACCGTTCCCCTTACCATATTACGATGGTGGGGGGGGACCCTGGCAGACGGAATGACCGCCACCGTTTTTCCGCCGGTCGGACAGGTGGAAAAGGGCTCAGATATGCTGGCGGTGTCTGGAAGACACCTCCATCCATATCCTGATGGGCGGCGGTGCAGGACTTTCCATGGCGGAGACACCACCATGGAAAGCCTGGTGGAGAACACTTTCAGAGGCCCGTTGCGGGCCCCCTAGGTTGTCGAGGGGTGGGGGTGCACTATGGTACCCCCCTGCATTTTCATGCACAACATGGCAGGCACTGCAAATGCACAACATGCCTGCTGAAAGCACCGCCCGCTGCAATGTAAAAAATGCAGGATGCCCCCACAAGTGTGGCGGGCGCATCCTAATTTGAATCACTGGCCTGCCGCCCATATGGCGGGCAGTCCTATTTGCTGTTACTGTGGTCCGCCCGCCATCGTGTTAGACCCCTTAGTGTTCTTAACTCAGCATCTACATACCTTGAATATATATATCATCATGATACATATATATGAAGCTAATGAAAGGTAATATACACCTATAAACACTTGCTGTGACAATTTTTTGGGTCCTTAATATTCTGGGACCACAATATTCTTGAGTCGATATTAGGGAGGAATACCCTCCTAGGAGGGTCCAGCCACTGGTCTATACTGAATAATATATCAATTGATGATTTTTATACATATTTACTGATTTTCTATTTTCTGTGATCAAGTTTTTCATATTTATAGGCATTACAATTCTGTCAATTGGGATGTTACATAGGGAAATACCCCAAGCATAAGGCATATAAATAATTAATCAACTATTAAACCTTAAAGTGCAACGTAGGGTCAATACAGCTTTACAGTCAACAACATTTATGTATTTCGCTCCTGTCATGTTGCTTCTCTTCAAGCCATTTAACTATAATTTTCCCAACAAAGTCATCAGTATTCACTGAGAGTGTCTTGCGGCTAGACACCAACACTGTTCTACCGACTACATTTCACACTCTTCTCCACCCTCAGAATTTGTGTGTAAACCTGCCTGAGAAGCTCAAGCCTGCCACAATCACCCTGGGGTCAGAACTTCAACCTGTTGTTCTACGTACCATTGATTACCAACATGATAGGAAGCCTAGTGTCCAATCTTCTCATTAACTTGAACAGTATCACGTATTGCACTGTGAGTCCTGTGTATTTCCCTGTCTGCAGTGTTGAGTTGACATTGCTTCTTCTTCAGCTTCTGACCGTTTCGCCCATTGGAACAAGTACGCACAACTGGGATACGTTTTTTTTTTCATGCAGCTGCTATTTGAGATTTGCCCAACATAACAAGGTCTAGAAGCCTGTACCTAGACAGAGGAACCAACAAACACACCTCTGGCTTGTCAAAACCCTTTTTATTTAGTGACAATATCCCGACCATCACTTCTTTCCCTTACTCCCTTAACAGGCCTACACCAATTGCTAAATATTGGCCTCAGATCCGGTGCACAGTATTCACCAGGCAACCTATATGTCCCCGTGAGCTCCCGGGTCTCCAAGGAGTAGACCCTCCAGAAGCCTCCTGGCTGAGATGTTAGTCAGGAGGTGCCTGCAAGGAGGCCCACCAATCCTACACTGGAAGGGGGTATCTCAATGTAAGCTTGGTAGCCATTGGCTTAACTTTCTCTCTCTGCTCCCCTCAGTGTCAAGTCCATCAGCCTGTGTGTGGTCTGGATCCTGATCACGGCCAGTATGGGTGAGCGGAAATGCGGAGTTTGAACATCGCTACTGCGGTCCCCCACCCACTGAGGCATAGGTTGCCTTTTGGGTCATTCCATCTGTCAGGCAAGGTGCTGGACTTCTACTCTCTACCCCAACCGATGGCAGGCCGACTCCGGTGTGGGGACCTAGTACGATTCCCTGCTGACCCCACGGGCCATGCACAACAGTTACGTTTCTACATTCACTCCACAACTCACACCCTACTGCCTACTCCTCTAACTCCATAAGGCACCTGCTCCTTCGTAGGTTTCAATTGCATGTACTGCTGGAGCAAGGTACGCTGCATGTATTTATTCCATGAGTCTGAGATCAGTGCATGGGAACCGCCCGGTGTCCTGTGGGGTCTCACAGCTCTGTGATGACACAAGATCCTACTCTTTGGAGTGACACGTGGCAGAGGGGGCTGCAGAGGTACTGTTTACTTTCAGCCTCACAAGAAGAATACTGTATGTTAGAATGGCCCGACATGTCATTACAGTCATCTGATATGTAAAATGAACGGAAGGTTTTCATTAGTAACGGAAAGAGAAAATAACAGATAGGCTTTGTCTTTGTACCCTTTAATTAAGACTGTATCGAGGACATGGAAAGAAAATTGAATGACTTCAAAAAGCAGAAAAGAGAAGCATTCCAGTCCATTCAACTGCACGGAGCTGCATGTGTTGGAAAATACTCTGTTTTTACTGGAGTTCGGAGTAAATTGACTGGTGCCCCAAAATGTCTGTTATGGATATGTAGCAGGGGAACCTCATAACCTCTGGATGTGCAGACAGGGCGAGATAAAAAAAAACACCTATGAACTTTGGCTACATAACATAAACTTTGGGTCTTACTCCCATATGCTCCGGCCGGAAAGACCTGCAAATTGAAAAGATTATGGAATCCAGTTTTGTTAAACCTGAACAAGGATTACAAGAGTTTTAGCTATCCACAGCCTCTGAGAACACTAGGTCTTGTTGACTATACCAACACATTATCCTGTCTTTGGGTGTTAACTTGCCAGGGTGATATCAAGGCATTAGACCAAATGTGCAGCTGTGCTAGTGATCCTTGAAAAGCTTTTAATTGATTTCAAAGAGCTTAGTCAGAAGCCAGCAGAACATGAGTGATGGGTTGGTGAGGGCAATGCAACAAGCATTGGCAAAGCCAATAGGTTTCATCAATGCAAGAGCTATTGGCTTTGTCAATGGCTTTTAGCGATGTTCTACAGCAACACAGCTGATATGTAGCATGCTAAAAAAAATAAAGAAAATACGCTATGAGGTGGCAAGTGTTAGAATCATAATAGTGATTCTAATTCCTATGGCAGGGATGTGCCGGCAACATGGACAATTGGGGGAAGAGTGAGAGAACAACTGACAACCCTGACAATGGAAGGGAAAGAACAAGTAATGTGGACAATGATATTGTAAAAAAAGCACTATGATGCAGCCGCAGCACGTAGAACATTGGGCTAGGAGGGAAGAAGCATCACAGGAGAAGCAACGCAAAATAACAACAAACAAAAGGGGAGGAAGAAATAAAAAAAGTACCTCAATCACAGCGCGAGTTGAGGAAGAACACTAATTAAACCAAAGTAATAGGTACTTGGTCCATGCCCCACACAAATGAAGAGGAACTGAATCTGGCACAAGCTTGCGAATTAGAAAGCAGCAAATAAGAGTGAATATTAAGGCAATGAATGGTAAGTATTGGGTGGGCTCCAAGCACCTTTTATTAAACAAAATCTCTTACAAGCGATAGTACATGCACGTTGTCATATTCAAGACATAAAAAGGACCTACAACAGACATTACACTTCAAACAAAAACCTTGAATCTTACAATAGCTGAATCCAAGATTCACAAAACTTTAGAAACTAATGTGTAGTGTTGTTAATTGCCATGCTGCAAACGTTTATCCGAATAAAAGCTTTTCTGCATTTTATGATTCACCTATGAATAAATTTCACAGGAACTGATGGAGCCAGCTCTTATTTATGAGGTTTCACACAGCGGTAGGTTATTTGCTGCCACCGTCTAGAAGTACGACAGCACTTATCGAGTAAAATGCAAGTGGAGGACTTTAAAAAATAGAGCTATTACACATTCTGAACACACATAAAGAATACAAATACAGCAGGGAGCTGCAAGCTATGATTACTTTTTACTGTATTTAAATTTCTTTAGAGCCGATGAAGAAGGTTTTTTCTCCAGTTTTGCTGTTTTTTCCATTTAATGATTCTTACCTACCATGGATTTCAATACTTCACATCTTTCTTCTACTCTGGGGTACACAAATATAAAGTTGTAAAACATACAGGAATATCATGCATATTGAATTCCGAACCAGTACTTTAAAAAAATTATTTTAAGAAGTGTGTCCTGCATTGAATCCAAAAATTCTGGTAGAGCGGGCTATACAAGGTGATTGTTACCCCGTTGCTCTGACTTTTTGGCGGGTGCCGATATTTGCAGTCACTGTGTGGTTAATGCCTTTCAGAATCACCAGGTATGTACTTAGGGACTTGCCAACTGAAGATGTTGGTATTTTCTTGGAATCAGTGAAATGTCAATCTTTTGGGCTGTCTGATGAGGAGTGCTAGCACTAATACATCACATTTGTTTCATAAATGATACTAAATCTGAGTATGTTATTGAGTGGAGTGGCATTGTGTGGTGTAGAGTGGAGTATTGGAGTGGAATAGTGTGTCATAAAATAAAGCAGAGTAAAGTGGCATGGAGTGAGTTGTGTAGAGTTTAGTAGAGTGTCATAGAGTAGAGGAGAATTTAATGGATTAGAGAGTCCTAGAGTGGAGTATCGTAAAGTGGAGTATCGTAGAGAGGAGAGTCGCAGAGTGGAGAGTAGTAGAGTGGAGTGTCAAATGAGTGGAGTGTCATAGAGTGGCCTAGAGTAAAATAGTGTAAAGTACAGTGGTGAAGAGTAGAGTGGTGTAGAGTGCAGTAGCGTAGAGATGAGTGGTGCAGAGTAGACTGCCATAGCTTAGAATGCAGTGGCGTACAGTAGGTTGTTTCAGCGTAGAGTGAAGTGGAGTGGTGCAGGGTAGAGTGCAGTGGTGTAGAGGTCAGTGCCATGGAGTGCAGTGGCATGGATTGCAGTGGTGCAGAATAAATTAGTAAGGCATAAAGTGGGGGAGAGTGTAGTGCTGTAGAGTGCACTCGCACAGAATACAGTGAGTGGCATAGATTAGAGTGATGCAAAGTAGCGATCAGTGGAGGAGAGTGCAGTCTTGCAGAGTGTGGGAGAGTAGAGTGACAAAGAATAGAGTGGAGCAGAGTACAGAGGCGTATGGAGCAACGGCGCAGAACACAGTGATGCAGAGTAGAAAATAGTGGCATAGGTTGCAGTGATGTAAAACGCAATGGTGTAAAGTGGCTTAGGATACAGTGATGTAGAGTATAGTGCAGTGGTGCAGAGTAGTTTGCATAGAGTGCAGTGGCATAGAGTATACTGGTTTTGAGTAAAGTGGTGTTGTGTACATTAGAGCAGAGCGACTTATAGCGCAGTGGTGTAGAGTAGAGTGGTGCATCATAGGGTTGTTAAAATGTAAAATCTGATTCTTTCATTTTTTGATTAAGCTGTGCTCAATCCAGTTTTACCCCCACCCTACTTTCAGCCTGGCTCTCTTTTTGACACCGCATCTGTATAAACATGAGTAAAGAATTGCAGGTTGGGACATTGTAGACTCACCAAAGACCCTAACACCGCCAAAACCAACCTACATGTAGGAATGAAAGAAGTAGCCGAGTGGATGAAGCACAGCCGTCTGAAACTGAATTCAGACAAAACAGAAGTCCTTATCTTAGGTACCTCCCCCTCCGCCTGGGATGACTCTTGGTGGCCAGAGGCCCTTGGAAAAGCACCCATCCCGACGGACCACGCACGGAACCTGGGCGTCATCCTGGACTCCTCGCTCTCCATGAACAGACAAGTCAACGCCGTTTCATCATCCTGCTTCAACATTCTTCGCATGCTCAAAAAAACATTTCGCTGGATCCCCACCGAAACTAGAAAAACAGTCACCCACGCACTGGTCACGAGCCGCCTGGACTACGGAAACACCCTATACGCCGGTACCACCGCAAAAATCCAGAAAAAACTCCAACGCATCCAGAACGCTTCAGCCAGACTCATACTAGACATCCCGCGTAAAGACCACATCTCTGGCCACCTGAAAAACCTCCACTGGCTTCCCGTCAATAAGAGGATCACTTTCCGCCTCCTAACCCACGCACACAAAGCACTTTACGAACTGGGACCTGAATGCCTCAACGCACGACTCTCCTTCTACACCCCCTCTCGCCAGCTACGATCCTCCAACCAAGCCCTTGCTACTGTACCTCACATCAACAAAACAACCATGGGAGGTAGATCCTTCTCCTACCTAGCAGCTAAAACCTGGAACTCCCTCCCTACCCACCTTCGCCTCACTCAGAACCACCTAGCATTCAGAAAGCAACTTAAAACATGGATATTTGACATGTAATTCCCCACCCTTCTTCAAGTGCCTTGAGACCCTCTGGGTATGTAGCGCGCTATATAAATCTTTTGACTTGACTGACTTGACTTGACAATAGTTAATCCTGAAGTAAAGTCTACTAAGAATAGCATATCTTTTTGTTCAGCCTTAAGATGTAGCAATTGCACATGACACCGAGTCTGTCAATTCTTGCCTTGCCTCGTTTGTGTGTTCTCTCCAAAGTTCTATTTACCTCTGGGCATTCCTTGTTTGTGATATTCCCTACAAAAATCCATGTAACCATCGTTCAAGCGTGCTCTCTCCTTGAGTAACTCCATGGTGCTCGTTGGATGGAGACCCATTCATGAATGATTAATAAATAACCTATGCTTTGACTTTGCTCCAGTGTCGATTCCTCCTTACTTGATAAGAACCCGTGGTAAGAGTTTTGACCCTGCACCAGCAAATTAGAATTAATCTGCTCCACAGAGTGGCACAGCGAGCGTGAAGTGGTGTAGTGTGTTGCAGAGTAGAGTATAGAGGCATAAAGTGCAGTGGCATAGAGTGTATTGGTTTTGTGAAAAGTCGTTTTGAGCGCATTGGGGTAGAATTAGAGTAGAGTGGCAAAGAGCACAGTGGCATAGAGTGGGGTGGCACTGAGTGGAGTAGAGTGGCATAGAGTGCAGTGGCATAGAGGAGGTTGTTTCAGAGTAGAGTGTGCTGGCGGACAATGGAGTGGTGCAGGGTTGAGTGGAGTGGAGTAAGGTAGAGTGCAGTGGCATACCGTAGTGGCACAGAGTGTACTGGAGTAGTGTGCAGTGGCACAGAGTGCAGAGTTGCAGAGTAGAGAGGCATAGAGTTAAGTGGTGCAGAGTGGAGTGGTGTGGAATGCAGTGGTAAAGAGAGCACTGGTGCATAGTAGGCAGGGGCAGAGTGCACTGGCATAGAGTAGAGTGGTGCAGAGCAGGGTAGAGAGGCTTAGAGTGAAGTGGAGTAGACTGCAGTGCTATAGTGTGAAGTGATGCACAGTAGATTACAGAGTGGTGTAGAGTGGAGTGGCATAGAGTGGAGTAGACTGCAGTGCTATAGTGTGAAGTGATGCACAGTAGATTACAGAGTGGTGTAGAGTGGAGTGGCAAGGTGTGCGTTGGCGTCGAGTCCACTGGTGTAGAGTAGTGTATGATAGGGTGGTGCAGTGGCACAGAGTACAGTGGTCCAGAGTAGAGTGGCGGAGAGTTCAGTGGCAGAAAGTGCAGTGTTGCAGAGTAGAGTTCTGTAGAGTGCAGAGGTGTAGAGTAGAGTGGCATAGAGTGCAGTGGTGTAGAGTGATGCAGAGTAGGGTATATTGACATACAGTGCAGGGGTGCAGAGTAGACTTCTATTGAGTGCAGTGGTTTAGTGGACAGTTCCATGCCCCCATTGATACCCGCACTCCACTGGACCCCTGCCGCCCCACGTCCCCGGCCCTGGAGCCGGACATCTACTTCTGCAGACACACATTGACACTCTTCTCACTCTATTGACTCATCATCTCCTCCCTTTTTCCACGCTCTGTTTCTTCTTCAGCCCCCCCCCCCCATCCTCTTATGTTGGAGACTTCATTTCTTCATTTAGTACCATCTCACTTCTCCCTTGTTGGTTACGTTCTGGTGTCATGGGAGTTTCCCACTTGACACGATTGTTCCAAAAAAGTTATGAATATTGCATTAGTTGCCAATAACCATCTAACACACAGCACCTCGATTATGACCTTAAAATGGATGGTACACCACATACTAGCTGTTGGGTGGGACCTGAGGAAGGAGCGCAACTGTAAGAACATGCCGCCTCACATCTCATCCCTGAACCTCAGATTGCGCTGCTATCAGCAACACATGACCTCACGCTCTCTAAAGCCTCCATTTCTTTATATTTTACTCGTAATGCGCACTATGACAGATTGTTTCATTTTTACCCCGGAGATCACTATGTAGTTGTACTGCATCATATGTTGTTTTTAGACATCACGAGCTCATTGTCGCACAGAAAAGCATTGAATAGTGTTTATTTGTCGAGCTCCTGCAAATGGAGGGCTTTCCCCTATTCTTTTCCCAATTTTTCTACTTTCTCCTTCCCCCTTCTATTATCCGTTTGGCCGATAGCCACGCGATGTATGTTTCATTTTTCATTGTGTAATATCATTATGGTGGATTGTCCTTGTAAAGCATTGGAGATTATGTGTGCTCGTTATTCTTTGCTTGCTGCATCGCTGTATATTGACAATAAGTGCTGAAAACTAATAAAAAATATTCAAACAAAAAATTGAGTGCAGTGGTTTAGAGAGTATTTGTTTTGAGTAACATGATGTAGAGTGTATTAGCATGAAGTGCAGTGGCATAGGGTGCAGCCAGCGGCATAGAATAGAGTGGTGTGGAGTGGTAGATTGCAGTGGCATCGGGAAGATTAGAATGGCACAGAGTGGAATGGCGTGGCAGAGAGTGCAGTGGCGTAGGGCATTGGGGTAGAGTTCAGTGGAATAGATTGGTGCAGAATAGAGTGGCATAGAGTGCATTGGTGTGGAGTGCAGTGGCGTAGAGTGGTGCAGAGTAGAGTAGCGCATAAAGCAGTGGCATAGAATACAATAGTGCAAATTCAAATAGTTTGGCTTAGAGTACTATAGCATAGAGTTCAGTGGCATAAAGTGTTGCAGAGTAGAGTATAGTGGCACAGAGTTTTGCAGAGAAGAGTATGATGGCACAGAGTGCAGTGGTGCAGAGTAGTTGGCGTAGAGTGCAGTGAGAGAGTGAATTGGTTTTGAGTAAAGTGGTGTAGAGTTCATTGACACACAGTGCCATGGTGTAATGTAGAGTGCAGAGGTGCATAGTAGAATAGTGTGTGTAAAATGCATTGGCATAGAGTAGAATGGTGTAGAGTAGAGAGGCATAGAGTGAAGTGGCATAGAGTGGAGAGGTGTAGAGTACAGTGCAGTGACGAAGTGTGTAGTGGCATGGAGTGGAGTAGTGTGGAGTAGTGCAGAGTAGAGTGTAGTGGCAAAAAGTGGAACATGCATGATGTAGTAGCAAACGTACATTACAACAACATATCTTCAATTAAAATCACAGCTACATTTGTACAGATAAACAGAGCACAAACAATAATATGCGGAAATGTCATTACCCTAGTGTATTGATTTGTTTTGATCATATTAAAATATTTGTCTCCACCACACTTTAGAATTACCAAAGCAGGTGCTTCATTTAGGCTTTTCTAATTTTGAAATATCTGCAAAGTTCATTTACAGACATTTACATTTTATTGTGTGCTAGAAAAAAAGTATCTTTGTACAGCCTTACTCAAGTACTTCCACAGATCCAGCATGATTGTCACATAAGTCCTCCCACTTTGAAGTAAGAGAAAGAAAGGTAAACACCAAGCTCCCTGGAAGACACACCCTGACATTTGGCCTCTGTCTTCAAATGCACAGCAAATGTGACAAGATTTAAAAGCCTCTTTACAGAAATCGAGCACTGGTGGACAAATAGAGTAAATAGGGGTTGGGCATAGGAAAGGACGGACTAGAGCTGCACAACCTAAAACAAATATAGCCAGCAAATAGAAAGCAAGCACTTGTAAGTTACACCTACAAAGCCAATGGTAAAAAACTGGCGGAATTGATTCCCAGGGAAGCTTTCTGAGTGTCCCCGAGTAGATGTCATTAGCAAACCAGACAGGGAGGCAATGACCTAAAAAGGAAACTGGCGTCGGCTTTGAAAATAATGTCAAACTCAATTTTTCATTTCCCACTGCTGCCACCCTGTCATATCAGCACAGAGGCTAATGGCTGTGACCTATCTGTCTTCTCTCGGTGGGGCCCGAGGTATCCCTTAGAACCCAGAAAGGTTAAAATCTTGGCAGTTCCTGCAAAAATCCCCAAGGCCGATCCCTTTATCTGCAAAAAACATGCACATGTACCATGACATTAAATAGCATGCTTGTTTTAGTGACAGTGATTCTGAAGAGTAGCCTGTATTTTAACACTTCGGAGCGTGCAAATATTTCATAATAAAAATTATCACGTATCAGTCTGCCGCAAGTGAAGAAAAAAATGGTCTGTCAAGTATGTTCACTTCACTACCAATTAAAGTCGACAGTCTTATGTATCGAAGTGAACAAACCTGTTTGATAAAGAACTGCAAAGTTTCACCACAGCTGCTACTTGTATAAACTTGCACTGTCTAGGGGTTTAAGAGCTAATTAAGAATTTCACGCAATTTTCTGAACAAAGATTTTCCATCAGTTTACTTTTCCTTTTTTGCACAAATCGGTGACAACTGGCAATGAAATTGCAGATTTGTGTAAAACAAATCCTTCATTCAACGACATGAGAACTATGGGAACGGCCCTTCAATCAGGCAGACCCTAAACATGCACAATGGGTTGCAAGTGCGAGCTCTCAATTCACAGGTATTGCATTCATTGCTTGGCAAGTTAATTGCTTTTAAAATACCTTTGTTGTTCTGCTAAATTTTTTTTGCAGAAACGCAGCAAGCACTATAAGAACAGTATTTAATGTTCAGAGAAAACGACAACTAAAATAAAGTTATGGTTTAGTTACTGCAAATAATGGAACGCTCACGTGAAAAAAGATTAACAAAATTCATGGTGGATGCAAGATATGATTTGTGTGACAGAATAGAACTGATGAATTTGAGGGGGATTTAGGATTTGTTGTTGAATCATAACATCAATTTAACTATGTTTTTACAGGACTTTCTTACATTGTTAACGAGTAAATGTTACTATGGCGTTTGCAATACCACAATCATAACTTTATTTAAACTGTGTTTTACAATGTCTTTTTTTCATCAAAAGGAGCTTTCGTTTGATGCGGGGTCACTCTCCTGCGCATGAAGCCCTCACCACGTAAGGCCTTCAGCTATGCATAGCGGTGTTGTATGAAGGGCACAAGCCCTAAAAAAAGAAGTGCGGGGACTAACCTAGTTAGGCAGTATGCAAGTGAGATCACGGCGCGTGACATCATGACGCGTGACATCACAACGCATGACATTACATGTGGCCTCACAGGAATTGACATCACAGAAAGTGACATCACAAGCCACGACTTACATATGTATGTATGATGTGCTCGGACACTCTGCTTTGGGATGAGTAGCACTATACAAGAAAAAATAGTGGTACTTAAATTATTTTATCGCATCCCCAGGAGTAGTAAATGCTATATAAATTACATTTATTTTGTGTAAACACTGGGAGACCAACACATCTGATATTCTTACAGTGCATGCATCTCTAGTAAACAGAGCCTGAACAAAGTGAACCGATGCCTCTCTTAACCTCATTACTGCGGCGCGAATTCCGCCGCAGTGGTAAAGGTTCTAATCGCGGACGAGTTCATGACGGCTTCCGGCCGACATCAGCACATGCCCACCATGCTGCATGACGGCCGGGAGCCATCCTCAACATTGAAGAGGTTAAGAACGTGTGAAGTGCCAACCTTTAGTTCCCCTCTGATGCATTTGCTTCTAGGTGTGAGGCTCCTGGCTGCTCCCAGCCAGGAGACTCTAACAAAAGGAGGCCTGATGACCCCTCAATTTCCTCCTTTGCTATAGGCCCAGCAGGAGTCTAAATAAGAAAGCCCCGTCCCTGCCTGCACGTTGTTACCTGTTGCTGATGGAAAGCAGTCAACATGCAGGCGCTGCTGAAAGTGTCCCGGTGTTTGGAAATGACACTGGGACGAGTTCAACCCCTTATTTAGTGGGGCCCAACTTCTTGGCAGGGTGGACCAATAGTGGGTGGACACCGTCCACCTGCGTGTACCCCTGAGTTGTGCCCTGGTTGTATGCAAGGCGTGCATCCAACCACCCATGCCTCCTTCCTGCTGAGCACAGCCTTCAGCTGTGTGCTTGCGCTTCAGGGATTGAGTGACCTCTGTCCAGTCACCAAGGCACTTGCCTGGGATACATGAGTGGACACCACGGTGCCCACCTGCCCATTTATCCCAGTGGTTGGCCTGAGACCAGACCTTTCACTTAGGCACCCATATACCCTACATGACCCTGTACCCAACCACAGGCCTGATGATTTAACTCCTATTTTATGTTTTTTTCCTTTTATGAATTTATTGAAAATCTCGATTTCAAGCCCTTGAAATTAAATATATTCAAACGCTTTCAATTTAAAGGCATTTTATTGCGATATATTTTATTATATCACAATGACTGATTTGTGCCTTTCCTCATCCGTACTTGATGCCTTATATTTGTATTCTCATTTTATTTTGCAAATATAAAATTTGTGAATTCAGTGAAACTCATGAGTTAACAAAAGGGCGCCCATTTCTGAATACAAAGGTGTGGCCATTTGTTCTTGATTTTAATTTTTAGAGCACATTTTCTATATATTTGGGTACCTGTGCACACCCCATGTAGCAGCTCAGGGGTCCAAAACTTGCGGATTTCGGTGAATTACAAAATGGCTAAAAAAAGCACGCTCTTGATTCTCCAAATGCATTTAATGAAAATTTCAGATGTCATTGACAAAACTCACCAGTTTTCTGTGCATAAATTGAGCAGACAAGACATCTTTGAATTGTAACGCTTCAAAGACGACTACACCATTTTCAAACACAAATATTTTAAAATCAGCTAAACAGATTTACACCAAACAACAAAACAATGAAGTTGCAAGTTAATGCCAGTTTCATGCAAATCAATTAAGTGATTTCTGCATAAGCGAGGAGCAAAATGACCCATGGAAGCTAAAATGTGAAATGCCTTTTTGACATTTCAGTAAATATTTTTCCCTGTATAACTGCATTTAACAAGTGGTAACATGTGAGCAAATTCATCAGAGAGCACCAAAATTGTAAGCAAATTAAAACAATACTATTTAATGGGAAGTGAAGCTGAAACATACCTAGAAACACTATTTTGTTTTAAAAAACATCACATTTATACCTCAGATGTAAGAATGTTGTTGTAAGAGTTGTCTTTTACTTTTTGAAGTGTGTTACACTGTGTGCTCTTGTGCAGCTGTGAAACATAACCTCTCTGTGAGATACTATGCAATCATAGCCCATATAGGAGAAGCATTTTCCAAGACACTATGCATCAGCAAAATATTGCCTGCTACTTTGAGATCCCTTTCACCATGAAAGCCAACTTGTCTGAAATATTCCTAACGAAATGTGGTACTACTGGAAAAGGGAAAAAAGAATACAAATTCTGACATTATAAAGTATATCTTCAAAAAGAAAATTGAGGAAAAAAGACAGAGAATGTAGTGGAAAGTGAGCTCAACCCTTTCCGTTTTTTGTTGTGTTATTTTTCAATCTTTAAGTATTTTTCATATAACAATATTTATAAAGTAGTCTTTGGGAGGAAATCCATGTGCAACTGTTCAGCGGTTTTGTTATCAAAATTTACCCTCATAGAGCTGGGATTTATTTTATCCTGTGTTAGATAATAAGAAGACGCTTAGTGAGTGTGTTTTGTCATAAGAAACTTTGTCTTTGTTTGTCACTGCTTGCAAATGCCCTAAGTTACTAATAACAATATTCACAAACCTATCCATGAATGGAATGGTGTTTCTAAGATGCTTACTGAACTGAGGAGCAATGATGTGTTATTATAGCAGTATGATTGACGGATCTAGGTACTTTGGCCGTCAGGAGAAAAATTCAAGGTCATACGCTTTAAGAGAGGAGTGGGACTTCAAGTGCATGCTAAGATTTGTTGGGATGTTTTTTGTCAATGGTTCGTGAGGTGCAGTGTGACTGGATGGGTCTTTAGCTAATTTTACTATTTCCAGGAGTGCACGGAGTGCCTGCTGTGCGTCAGGATGTTAGTCCAGGACCAAGGTGCATAGAAAAGAAAGCATTGACTCCAGGTTTCTCTTTTTGCAGCTATTGCTTTCACCTCAGGTCTTTGTATATTATTCTAGCGTCTTGTGTTGGTTGGATTTTAGGCCAGAAATGCAGACGTGCCAGTTTGGGCAGCTTTATAGCTCAACCACTAGGTTTTGAAGGTGATGTGGGCAGCCTGTGCAGGTCATTTAAAAGAAGAAGGACTCCTAATCCAAGTGTCAACAATGTGATACGGGACCAACAGAAGGGATATTGAGGATGTGATGACAAAGTTAGCAGCACGCAATACTGGTCTGACCTCAACTTGACCACAGCATCCAGTTCCAAACGTTGTATATTGAGGGGTGCTGTCGAGTTTAATTTGCCACACCTGAAATGTTGCATCAGTTTCTAGATGCCTTAACAGGGCTATTGAAACCAGTTCTGGAGGAGAATTCACTAGCAGAGTACTTAGGTCCCAAGAGGTCATATGGAGGAGGTTGTTCTCTTCTAGCTACCAGATATGCATCATTTTGTTCAGTTATAGAGCCTACTGTGTTACCTTCATGAGTTAACATTGGAGAACTGTTTCCATAGGCGACATCAGCGGCATTGGTCCCTCCTAATGGAGTCAAGCCCAAGACACATGTCTACAGGTTGGACTCTGTCTACATAGATGACTAAAATGGATTGGGATTTAAACCACAATGAGGAAAGTCTGACTATGTATGCAGGGGGGTATTCTGAAATGTGGATTAGCTAGAAACATTAAGGTTGTGAAAAGGAAAGGATATAATACTGCATTACATCAGAGAACTGTACTCACAGAAGGAGAATTCACGAAACTGAAAAAAGAGGCTAGGAATATAATTTTTACAGAAAGGATTGTGTGCACAGAAAAACCCTTTCAAATGGCTATGGAAGATGAAGTGGAGAAAAAGTAGAGAGCCGTCTTCCAAATATTCTGTTTAAAGCTGAAAACCACACTGACCATGTATGCCAAGAGCAGGCATGTCTGAACTGGGGTGGTAGAGTGAGCTAAAGAATGGTGATGGATTAAATCCAGATCTGTTGACTGGGTGTGAGTGTTTGATTGGTTCATATATGCTCCGTCCATCACCACCCCCTTTTGTACTGCTTTGTTTGCCATAAGTTGGCAGGGTATGCTCAGACGTGAGTCCCTTGCTCACTTTGCCACTGGATTCAAGCAAGCCTGGCTGAGGACGGCTGTATTGCCAGAAACCGGTCCTAGGAAGCTTGAGTCCGGTCCAGGGAAGGCATGGCTTGGCAGTTTGGGCTGGCCTGTTCCCATGAGGCACAGGGTCAGACTGATTTGCATATGGCCATGTCTTAACTGGGGTGGCAGAGTGGGCTAAAGAACGGTGATGGATTAAACCCAGATCTGTTGACTGGGTGTGAGTGTTTGATTGGTTCAGATGCTCCGTCCATCACCACCCCCTTTTGTACCACTTTGTTCGCCATAAGTTGGCAGGGTATGCTCAGACGTGAGTCCCTTGCTTTTGCCACTGGATTCAAGCAAGCCTGGCTGAAGACGGCTGAAATGCTAGAAAACGGTCCTACAAAGCTTGAGTCCAGTCCAGGGAAGGCATGGCTTGGCAGTTCGGGCTGGACTGTTTCCATGAGGCACAGGGTCAGACTGATTTGCATATGTCCATGTTTGAACTGGGGTGGCAGAGTGGGCTAAAGAACGGTGATGGATTAAACCCAGATCTGTTGACTGGGTGTGAGTGTTTGATTGGTTCAGATGCTCCATCCATCACCACCCCCTTTTGTACCACTTTGTTTGCCATAAGTTGGCAGGGTATGCTCAGACGTGAGTCCCTTGCTTACTTTGCCACTGGATTCAAGCAAGCCTGGCTGAAGACGGCTGTAATGCCTGAAACCCATCCTAGGAAGCTTGAGTCCGTTCCAGGGAAGGCATGGCTTGGCAGTTCGGGCTGGACTGTTCCCATGAGGCAAAGGGTCAGACTGATTTGCATATGGCCATGTCTGAACTTGGGTGGCAGAGTGGACTAAAGAACGGTGATGGATTAAACCCAGATCTCTTGACTGGGTGTGAGTGTTTGATTGGTTCAGATGCTCCGTCCATCACCACCCCCTTTTGTAAGAGCAGGCAGTCGACATGCCTGGATGGGGCAGGTGGGCTGTATCTGTTGCCATGGTTTTTTGGGCGCAAATAAGAAACACTGACCTACAAGTGCATGCATGGTTTTACAGAGGGAACAGCAGGACTGGAACCGAACACCCTACTAGGAAGTTGATGGTTAACTCTTCATAAATGTCGAGGACCAAATGGCTTGAGGCTCCCAGAAGGTTATATCGAAGTAGAATATGGGACACTTACTGCCCAATGCACTCATTTTGTTAAAACTAGATTTTTGCCATGTGGTATGCAGGGGAGCTGCTCGGCCCCCTGTTTGACTGTTGCTATGCACTTTAATACACTGAAGGCAGACTGCTGACAGATCACGTGAACCACCAACCAATCTCCCTCGCCCTCATCTCCTTGCCTAGGCTGCAAGGGAAGGGCAGAGCGGAATTTGGATATTATTTTACATTGTAAAAAAATGCCTTACTAATCATATTATTTACCAGTCCCAAAAATTCGGTGGTGCCGGCCAAGAGACCTCTGGCCCAGTGCTATCTTTCACAATACACGAGTCTAAAGAAAGTTAGGCGGCAGCCATTCTGTTCTTACCATTTGTTTTTGGGGGTACATTGTTATTTGCACATACCTGAATTTCATAAGGTTGTTCATGCTTATGGTTGTTTGAACGCTAAAAGCTTTAATAAAAAGTGACTATTTAGGGCACACAAAAACTGACACGTGTCTTGTTTTTAATTGTGTTTAATTTATGAATCGGGTATTTTAAAATGTTCATCACGACAAGCTGGTACATTAAGTCCCTGACAGCGTAATGTTTACATACACAGGTAGTGAAGGTCTGGAGTGAAAAACGTACATCAATAAAATATTAAATATAATAGTAAACTGCATGTTTACAATTTAAGGTGTGTGGAGAAAAACGGGAATCAGAAAGATGATGGCTAAGTGCCAAGCTCGAGACTAGAACGCCGGTGTCTAGGTTTTAAGACTAACAACAATGACATTGGCCAGTTGGCCACCTCGTTTTTGTCAATTAATACAATGTGTTATTACTCAACACGAAGATGATCATTTCATCACCCAAAAAAATGGCTGAAACGACAGATGCCCCCTGCAGGTATTGAAAACAAATGGAACCAACATTTACAATATTACTGAAACACACTATATTAAGTAAAGCATGCATTCTGTGACAACACTGTCAATGCTGAAAAGATGGATGATTGTGTTAATGTCTGCGTTTAATGGGGCAATGAAAGGCTTTTTGTTTATAAAGCCACAGAAATGTAATTTCAGTATTCATTATTTGGAGGAAAGGAAGAATGAACTGGCTGAAGAATATACGAAGGGGTATCAGAATTTACATCCATATGTTTGTCAAAGAAAGTACAGAAAGTGAGTTTTAAGAAGTCAGAGAAATTAAAGAATCGCTCAAACAGATTGAATATGGATTTGCGAAGCAGGCTGCAGTCGGTAAATGTTTTATATGATAAAGATAGATTCTGGATCATCATTTGAGGCCAGAACTGGATTCCAAAGTTGAGGATTTGCTAAGCTTTTGCATAACGTTCATGTGCGGTGATAAGATTTTAGTAAGATCTGGTGATCCAGCTCTTAAAAACACACACACTGCCAACAGAGACATTAAAGCAGATAGATGTCATGGCAGAAGTCTAAAGGTCTACTCAGAAAGGAGCAGGTGAATTTTAGATGTGCAAGGGGCGGAGCAACAGTTATAATTGTAATTTTATTTATATAGCGCTTACTACCCTTGAGGAGGCGTCAAAGTACTTTTCGGCAAGTAGCACACAACTCCAGAACCCAAAAAGTATTAGTGGTGAATTAGCATAGGGAAATATGAAATTAATTTGAAAGGTGGAAATGTGAGTCTGTTAGTTGGACTGAAAAATGATAGTGGAGGGATAGAAGAGGGAAGGGTCTAGAAAGTGTTTTTTTGGAGATCATAGCAGTAGGAGAAGGTTTGGAATGAGTAAAGGAGAAGTGGGTTGGGGAGAAAAATGAGGTATTGCGTGAGTCTAGGAGGGATACATGAGGGAAGGTTTTAGAAAGGCTTGTTTGAGAGATAAGAAATAGTAAAAGAGGTTTTAGAGATGCAATGAGCAGTAGCGGAGGGAAGAGTCTAGAAAGGGTTTTTTGGGGGGTTATAGTAGTAAATGGTATTTGGGATGAGTCAGAGTGGAGGTAAAGGATATATTGAGAGAGGTATGGGGTGAGAAATAGGGTAGTGCATTTGAGAGAGAAGTAGAATGAGGCTTGGGATGAGTCAAAATGTGGAGGTAGAGGATATATTGAGAGGGGTATAGGGTGAGATATAGAGTAGTGCATTGCAGATGCTGAATTAGGAGTAAAGTAATAAATATAAAGATACATAAGTATATGGAAGGTATATATGCAGAGTATATATTGAAATATGTATAAGGTGAGATATAGGGTATTGCACTGGAGATGCTGAATTAGGAGATGAGTAATAATCTAAAGATAAATAAAAACATGGAAGGTATTATATGTAGAAAGAAGGAAATATATCTTTTACAGTTCAATAAACTCAGACTTTCAAATGTTGCTGTACTTGAAACTAATTTTTTATAAATAAAAACTTTTTTCTTTTTCTAATTCAATAGGTAAGTAATTGTACATAAATAGTTGTGATAACAATGTACTTCTTTATGCAGTGACCTATATACACGTTAAACATAGAATAATAAAACCTTAGATAATATGTACATGTATTAAGCAGACCTAACAAATATATATTTATATATATATATATATATATATATATATATATATATATATATATATATATATATATATATATATATATATATATATATATATATATATATATTTATAAACATAACTATTATACACATTTCTACAAAGGAATACACCTATCTAGATACATACATATATCATCCAAATAAATGCTTACATAAAGGGATATGCTATACATTTATGTTTGACCATGGTGGTTATGTGGGGAAGAGCCACCCTTGATTAGTCTTCTGAAGATAAGATAATTATCCGTAAAGTTTATGTTTATGGATAAAGAGTTTCATAGTTTGGCTGCTTAAACAGAGAAAGATGTGCCACTCATGTTTTTTTCTGGTATGGCGGGATTTTGAGGCAAGGTGCCCAGATCGCCAGACCAGATGGCGAGTGGGTCATAATTTTTCCATCACCACATGTTAGTATTTCCGTTTTGGAAGCACTCACTTTGAGATAGCTCCATGTCATCCACCGATAAAAGGGTCTGAGGCAACTGAAAATTCGTGAGTTTCCAATGTCTTTGGAGCTTTCCAGTTTAAGGAGTGTTTGTGTATCATCTGCATAGTTATAGCATTTGAGATGAAATTCATTGATCAGTGCCAGTAATGACTTCATGTAGATTTTGAAAAGCATGGGTGAGATGATAGAGCCTTGAGGGACCCCTGCTTTTCTGAAGTATAGTTGGATGAGAAAGTGGGGTATGGATGACATTTGTTTTATTTTGAAGGTAGGATGTGATCCAGTCGAGAGCAGTCCCCTCTATGCTGGCTTAGTACAGTCTTTGTATTAGAGTGTCATGGTCAACAGTGTCAAAGGCAGCTGAGAGGTCAAAGAGAAGTAGTGTAGCCACTTTGCTCCTGTCAAATGTGTTCTTAAGGTTCTCCCAGATGGCAATGATGGTAGATTCAGTGCCTCTTCCTGGACGGAATCCTGTTTAGAAGTCGGAAAGTATGGAATTACCTTCAATTAATTGTGACATCTGGGCAATTGCTGCTCTTTCTATCAGTTTTCCCAGGAAAGGTCAATTTGTAATTGGTCTGTAGCTGCCAGGGTTAATCGGGCCCAGATTAGCTTTTTGTAGTAATAGGCATATGTATGATTTTTTTTAGGTCTTCTGGAAATATGCCTCTAATTAGGACTTGCTGCTGAAAACTATTACCAGTGTGGCAACAGAGGTAGTTATAAGAATGTTCTTGAAAGTTTGTGGTGGACATGCGTCAGAACGGCAGCCGGCAGGCCTGCTTGCTTTGATCAGATCCATTAATTGATTGTGTGATATTTGTTGGAAAGAATGCAGAGGTTGGGCTAGCCTACTCTTGAATTTTTTTTATAAAAAGGGTCAGTGCTGGTGCTTTTCCTTTGATTTAAATAGGATTTCAGTGTGCCTGCTTTGGTTGTGTAATGATTTGCCAGTTTACCTGTGAATTCTTTAATAATGGGATAAGTTCCTTCTAGGCAATTTGATTTAAGAAATTCAGTGAGAATTTTATAGAAGTCTTTATTTGCACATTTGGAATTTTGAATTCTGTCACTTTTTCTAGCCAAAAACGAGGGTCACGTACACTTTTCAAACACAGTTTTAAACCTTAAAGCAGATTTAGCAGTCTCATAAACACACTCTGCTTAGCCACTGAGGGTGTAGTTTGCCTTTTTAATTTTTAAAGGGCCCAAAAGGAGGGAGGTGCCTGGGGGTGGCCCCTGAACGCCTAAGCACACTACAGGGGAAAGTTGGACAGATATTCAAACAGTCAAGGGTAGAAAAACAGGAGTTTAAACAGTACCCAATTCACATAAACCAAGAGTTTAACTCAAACAGTCATGAGCAAAAACAAAAAAGAGACACTATTTTTTAACAGTACCAATTGCACACAGGACAAGAGAATAAATTCAGCCAGTCACCGGTACAAAGAAACAGCAGTTTTAAAGATTCAAAAACACAGCACAAGTCTGTGTCCATACCACCCTTTCTCTCCTATGTTCACCTAGATCTGCAGGGCTTGGAGAGGCTGGGGCTACACGATGGAGGTGGGTGTCTTGTGGTGCTCTGCACACACCTTAAGGGACACGGTAGATAGGGGTGGGGTCTCAGGGTTGCTTGGCAGCTAGAGGGCCAATCCGTAAGGCACTGGTTGATGACCAGGGGGTAGGGAGCAGCTCCTGAAGAACAGAACCTCATAGGATACAGCCCGGCACAATCCACACTTTTCTGGTCCTGGTTCACCCTGCAGGTAGGCTCAAATCTAAGCCACTTAAATATCGCTTTTCACACACTTCAACAAATCCCTTTTTCTTGCCAAAAATGAGGGTTACATACACTTTTCAAACACAGTTTTAAACTTTAACCCGTTTACTGCGGCGAACATTCCACCGCGGTGTGGGCGTTCTAAAGGTTGGGCGGGGCTGCGTCGGCCAACGGTCGTGCACAGCACAACGGGGGGAGTGCTCGCGTCGGCTGTTGGCCGACCCGAGCACGAAAGGGGTTAAAGGAGATACAGCAGCCTCATAAACAACTCTGCTTAGCCCCTGAGGGTGTAGTTTGCCATTTTAACTTATAAGAAATGCAAAAGGAGGGATGAGGGCTGGTGGATGGCCCTTGGATGCCTACGTACAGTACAGAGGAAACTAGAACAGATTTTCAAACAGTCACGGGTAAAAAAACAGCAATTTAAACAGTACCCAATTCACAGAAACCAAGAGTTCAATTCAAACAGTTACAAGCAAAAAAACCTGCAGTTTGTAACATTCCAATTGCACACAGGAAAAGAGATTAAGGGGCATATGTTCAAGGAAGTGGCGGAGTGAGACATTAGCCCTCATGGCTTAACGTCTCACTTCGCCACTTCAGAATCGCAAGGCTGCACTATATTTACAACAATGGTGCAGCCTTGCGTTTCCCCCTGCGATAGCGCTATACTTAGCAGTGTAGCACAAACGCAGGTGCCTTTGCAGCATAGTGCAAAGGTGTCTGCTTTCAGGGGAGGATTGTTTATGTGTAGGAAGGTGCCCCTTCCTGAACATAACTTGTATGTGGCCTGGCGCCAAAAGGCCGCCAGGACTTCAACACGCACTACGGGAAATGAATTACTCCTTTTACCAAGTTACTATTCACTTTTATCCAGTGTAAGTCATCAAAGGTTCATAACATTACAATCATCATGAAAAAGATACTCATTGAAAATTATCTAATTTACATTACATTCGAAAAACAGAAATATAAATTTATACATTGAATGTAATAAAACAACACAATAACACCCGATGCATTTCGGGGCATCAGCCACTTCGTCAGGGGTCTGTTAAAGAAAGAAAAGGAAAAAGGAAACCTTATTACTTTTGGTGTCATGGAGAATCGATGTTGCTAACTATTCCTTTATGATGTTGAGCTTACCTCGTTATTGCAAGTATTAAATGCCACTATATAATATAGTGCATGTGAGAAAAGAATTCTATAATAAAAAGAGAAAGCGTGTTTTATCCTTTGTGTATTTGAGGACTTAATAATGATTTTTTTTTTAAGAAAAAATGAAAAGTATCATTGAATTTACCTGATTCTCTCTTGGGTATACAGAGTCTGTGAAAAATAATAATAGTCACAGGCTATCAATAGTCAAACTATTGAAAAAAATAGGACTCGTTAAAAAAGTAAAAACGAAGATATTTCAGCATTTTAAGTGCTGTATTGGGCTCACTTGTTGCTTTAATCCGTCCAATCTGAAATATGCAAATAAGTGGATCTCAATTCCTCTTATGAAATACTACAAAAAGCGGTATTAGTTTTTATAAATAAAGAAGCTCTTTTTACCTGCAGTGCTTCGGTTATGACTTGACCCCGCTCTCTCACTCGTTGAACAATTGGCCTGTGAAACATTGAAACCAATGCACAGCCCTTAGTAACATGCAAATGCGACAACTCTTCGACATTCCCTACTCCGCTTACCTGCGGGTTCAGAGATTGAGCCGGTCCCGCTTAATATTTTAATGACTCTGCGTGAAAAAAAGGGATACACGCGAGTATTAGACAAGCTGTCCCAGCGAGCGGGAGACCTCGCTAATAAATATTCTAATAATTGTTTTAAGCTTACCGATGTACTCGCCATCAGTCTCTGCTGTACGCGGCTGGAATCAAAAGCGTCAACGCTCAGACCAAACTTTGTTGTTTGAAAAGTCCCTTATCTCTGTTGCCTCGCTAACTCGAAATAGAGGTAGGACTGGAAATCTATAGGGGCCATTACTGAATGGTGTTTTTCACTATTTCAAGATGTCTATATTGCTGTTCAAAAGAAATCCTTTATATATGCTACTATCCTATACATAAATAAAACTGGAAGTTCATTACTGAATGAGATTTTGTAAGCACTTGTGAATTTCAGTATTTGAATAAATTAAAAAATATTTAGTGTGATAGTATGAACAAGAAAAAAAGGAGGGGGATGAAAAAAATGAACAATAGAGAAAAATATACAGAAAATTACAGCTAGCAATAGAATCAGAATATCTTCTGCCTATTTACAATCTAATCAATACAGTCTAACAAATATATACTATGGTCCAGCAATATCAAAAAACTGAAAGTGTGGCTAACTTTCTATTTGACATATCTATATGTATCACTGTGTGTTAGTGTCCCGCGGGGTACAGTATCCTAGAAACGTATTTGATGTTTTTTATGTGCTTTTCTGTTTTGCTATAAGAAGCATACCATATCCATTTTGTCATTTAACCCGGTTGGGGTCAAGGTCTGTAGTTTACGAATCCAAAAAGCTTCCCTTTGGAGTAGGATTTTAGAATTATCCAAACCTTATCGTTGTGGAAGTAATTCAATAATCTGGAATCTCAGCTGCGCAATAGTATGCCCAGCTTCCCACCAATGTTTCGCAAGTGGCGATGTTAAGTTTTTATTTCGAATGCAGCTTTTATGCTCTGAAAGTCGCAATTTCAGTTTGCGCTCCGTCTTTCCGACATATAGTAAGCCACACGGGCATTTAATGGAATAAACCACATGTTCAGAATTACAAGTTGTGTTATGCCTGAGTTGAATTTTCTCACCTGTCCGAGGATGCAATAAGATATTCCCTGGTATTACATTGTTACAATTTTTGCAGTTTTAGCAGCGTGTAGTACCTTTATACACTTCTTGTTGCTGGATGGTGCCCATATTGCGTTTGGGTTTATTCAATAGCTCTTTCAAATTCTGCGCTCTCTTGTACGCAAACAATGGCTTATCACTGAACAAGGTACCAAAATCTTTTTCCACTTGTACAATCTCCCACCTCTTCAAAATGATACGTTTTATGCGGTGGAGTATTTTGAAACAAACACCATTCTTTTATTTTCAGTCCGTGTTTTTTTCTTTAAGAGATCTACCCTTGGAATTGTCTTGATCTTAATATAGAAACTGATTATTCAGAGTGCAGCACCCGCTCACATGCATTGTTACCTTCCTGAACATAAACAATCCTGAAATGCCATTTTGTGACTTTCTTGTGTGCTGACTGCAGCACACAAGAAAATCACAAAATGGCTTTTTTTCAAATATTGTTTATGTACAGGAAGGGGCACCTTCCTGTAATTATACAATCCATGGCATTTTGCTTTTTCCATGTGTGCTGCACAAGGCAGCACACATGGATAAAGCAAAAACGAGGAGAAATAATGCATTTCTCCTGATTTCTAATTTTTCCCTGGTCTTAATTTTGGTGCTGCCTCCTAAGTACACTGCCCTTGCACATAGGGGGCCGCGCCAAAATCAATGGGTGTTGCGGTGGAACCCAATCCCGCAACACCCACTGCCCACCCTTTTCACGCTAACCATAGAGTGAAAGGGGGCCTTTTTTTACAAGGAAGCATTAAGCCAAGTTAAGCGGCTTAAGCTGCCTTGTAAATAAGGTTAAGCCCCTTTCGCCACCACAACTGCGATAAAAGTGACGATGTGGTGGCGATAGGGGCTTGTACATATGCCCCTAAATTCAAAACAGTCATGGGTTATAAGAACAGCAGTTTTAAAGATTCATGCACTTTCCTAGCCCAGGAATACACAAGAGAATAAGAATACTTTACAAAAATGAAACAACAATGCAATGTAAAAAGCATTTCTAAAGCACTATGTTATTCCAAGGAGTGTCCTGCCGCTCTGCACCTCCAGTGAGATGTATCTAAGAGAAGTAACATTAATCTTGCTTAAAAAGCCATTTTTTCAGTTTCCTTCGGTCCTGGAGGGTAGATGAAATGCACCTGAACTCCAAAAGGAGTTTGTTCCAGAGTGAAGGTCCCAAAAATGAAAAGGACCTGCCCCCAATTTTCGACTGTCGAATCCTGGGGATTTTGGGCAGGAAGAGGTTTGCAAAAGCCTGGAAGGAGCATAAAAGCGAATTCTTGGTCTGAGGTACTCTGCGCCAGACTGAATACAAGCCCTTTGAACCAGTAGCAAGGGCTTCAAAAGGATCCTCTTCCTAATAGGAAGCCAATACTGCTCTCTAAGATGGGGGGGATACATGAATTCTCAGGCGTAAGCCGAGATGTGTGTGAGCTGCTGCATTTTGGACCACCTGCAACTTACTGATCTTGTAATCAGGCAGGCTCAAATACTGTGCATTGATAATCAAGCCTAGATCCTTTTTGCTCTCAGAGTCTCTGCCAAGAACACAAGACTGTGATATATATTGAATAATGTAGGGCTCAAACCTGAATCCGGTGGCACTCCACCTGCAGATCACAAGACCCAGATGCAAAAGGTAGACACTAGACCTCTTGACCTCTTCCGTCCAGGAAAGAAGCAAGCCATTCCCATGCCCATCTCCTGATTCCAAAGTTATGGAGACGGGCCAGGAGTGTGAAATGGGGTAGCATGCCAAGCCTTCTGACAGATCCAGCATATTCAGTGCCACCCTGCCCCCGGTATGTTATCAACTACATCCACTAGCGCCGTCTCCATACTACAACTGGGGCGAGAACCAGACTAACTTGGGTGCAATAAATGATTACTTTCCAAGTAATAGGACAGCTGCTGGTTAACTTGCTTTTCCAGAACCTTTGAGAAGGCCAGAAGAAAAGGAATAGGCCTGTAGTTAATAATAGCATCCACCTGGGGTTCCTTCAGCAGAGGCACGATTTTAGCCTGCTTCTGGGCACTGGGTACTGTGGCTGAGGAGAGCAAGGTATTTAGGAGATTGTTAGCCAATGGGATAATGACACCAGCTCCTAAAGCCAGAAAACTCTGAGGGAGAGCCCGACTTAAGACTATGGATGGCAAATAGCGATCCTTCCAGGGAGATCGGATCAAACCTATCCAATGAGAGGGACGGCTCATATATTTGGCTAGGCTGCTGATTGTCCCCCAGCATCGACTCAACCTGCATAGAAGGGGGTGGACTAGCTTGAATATTTGCAGTCTTATTCTGGAAGTAGTGAGCCAATTGTTCACACCACTCCACAGAGGGCACCTGCCGTCCTACAAAGGCCACCGAAGACATGAAGGTTTCCATTAGTTTAAAAATGTCTCTTGACTTATTACCAGCATTTAGAATTCAGTCATCAATAGCAGACAATGCCAGGGTTAGGAGGAAGATGCATCAGGAAATTCACTGCAGGAAAGGAAGAAAGCAGGGTAACAAGCCAAACCGTACTAAGCAGTCTGACGCCCCTACCTTCCATCATGTGTAGGGGCATTACCACAAGCAGTCAGAGAGAGAATAAGCTAGAAATGTTCTAAAACTGGTCAAAATCCGGAAGGGCATGATTCAAGGGTTGGGGACAGCAAATATCGGGAAGCTTACTGCAATAAATAAAGAGAAAGGCAGAGTAACAAAATGAGTCACTGTTTCCTGTCGGTGAGACACCAGCAAGAAGAAACTAGCAGCAGCTGGTGTTCAGCTGCTGATCCTTTCACGCGAATCAACAATTTTTCATATAAGGATACATTTTTTTATTTGTGTGAAAGTTGTTTCAATGCTAGTAATGTACTGTAAAGGTTCATTGTAATCTACTACTGAGGCAATATGATAAATGACGACTACAACTTTTTGACATCAGTTTGGTATGATGCTTTTACTATTCTTAAATACTCTCCTCATTGTTTTGTTCAAAGACAGTTTACCGTAGCATATAGTGTTAGTTTTATAAATATTGTTGTATGCAAGTACCATTATAGATCTCGGATATGAACGGTTAGGACAGTGACTTAGGTACACACTTACCAGAAAATATATAAAAAAATCAATTAAAAAAAATTATTTCTTTCTTGCATCTTAGCTTTATCAAGTTCTATTTGTTTTTACATTTCCTTTGGTGTCAGTTAAAAACGTAAAGTTGGTGACCTCCCGCATATGCTATTTAATTGTCCCATGCTTCACACATATTGGGCCGAAATCTTTGACTTCATTGGACACACGTTTGCCATACATCCTACAAGGGACTTCATCTACATTATCCTAGGAGCCCTAGACCCACTACTAAAGGGAGACCATGACCGCCAGCTTTTGGATCTCTTGCTTACATTAGCGTGTAAGGTGATCTTATGTAACTGGAAATCAGCGGCAGGGGTCTCTTTCGCTGCCTGGAGGGAATGGCTGTCCTGTATTAGGGGCACTGACAATCCCGCTCTACACTCGTCTCCATGGCAAGTTACCAACAAAAGACTGTGGTCTTCCTTAGATCAGGCATCCTTCACCTTTGACCCACCATGATGTACTAACTGAACAGATCAAGGCTTAGTAATGGAAGGTGCCCGTTTCATGTACTGTTCTGAGTGTGACCTGTGACCTGTGTCCGTGAGCTAGACAGCCTTAGTTACACTGTACAGGGATGACAAAATTTGTATGGTACTAAATGTCTAAGTTTTGGATGGAGGAGTCTACGGAACTGTGTGCAACCGTAAAAATGCAATGATGGTATATTACTTTGTTTATTCTTTCATCTTATCATCTTTTCTGCAGATCCGGTCTGATGTTTACCTTCTTGTTTTTCATTATACTTTATTTACTTACTGTAGGTATGTATGTATTGTTTTATATGTACTGATCCATGTTTGCTGCGGCATCACTCCGATACAATTGTAATTTTACAGATGCATTAATGCCGTTATCATTTTTGTTATTGCTCAATAAAAAAAGATTTGAACTCAAAAAATATTATCCCAGTACCTACAAAGTGGTGTTTCAGGTGGGAAGGAACAGCATAATGCTGAAGGGACGGGGTCTGCTAGAAGTTCTACAGAGGGGAAGGGACCATGCTCACATGCTGCTGAGGGAAAGGGGTACAAAAGGGGGTGGTGATGGACGGAGCATCTGAACCAATCAATTACTCACACCCAGTCAACAGATATGGGTTTAATCCATCACTGTTCTTTAGCCCACTCTGCCACCCCAGTTCAGACATGGCCATATGCAAATCAGTCTGACCCTGTGCCTCATGGGAACAGTCCAGCCCGAACTACCAAGCCATGCCTTCCCTGGACCGGAAACAAGCTTCCTAGGACCGGATTCTGGCATTCACAGCTCTGACCCGTCGCAGGTGGATGAAGAGCCTGTGTTCACTGGTGTGAAACGCATGCGAGGGGTCCGATATATTCAGTGTGCAGACGGTGCTGCTTTTCTGGCACAGGAGTCATTAGGGAGCTAAATGAAGCAAACTTCACTACAAGCCGATTAAAAAAGATCAATGGAGCCAACTAGACCTGAATTATTACTTCAATGAGAAACAAGCATTGGCAAAGGCAATAGGTCTTGCTTTTGGAGCCTACTGGCTTTCCTAAAGGTTTTAGCCATGCGACACAGCATCCCTGATGCCGTGCAGCATGGCTAAAGAATTTCTTTAAAAAAATGTTTTGACGTGGCCAACCATGTCGTTTTGTAGGCACCTGTGACACATGCCCACACCTACAAAATGGCAAAGCATTTTTTGTTACCAAGTTGTATGGGTAACTAAAAAAGGAAAAAAAAACAGTGCAAAGGAGTGTGCAGGGAGCAACACTGAGAGAGATGCAACATGTGGGTGCATGGGTGGAGGGTAGAAACAACACTGTACGCAGATGGGGCTGGATTTCTAAAGCAGATGCGGGAAGCAACAGCGGGGCTGTAGCCAATAAATAAAGGGGAGCAGGTGAAGCACTGAAGCAACATGGTGGACGAGGGGTGGAAGCAATACAGGGTCGCCAGTGGGTGGAAGATACAAAACAGATGAAGGTGGGGAATCAAATGGGTGAGAGAAAGATACATCGAGCTGACTGTGAGAAAGCACACAGGCGAGAAGGCCAACGTGGCCAACCACGTCGTTTTGTAGGCACCTATGACAGATACCCACACCTACAAAATGGCAAAGCATTTTTTTTGTTACCATGTTGTATGGGTAACTAAAAAGGAAACAAACGTTGCAAAGGAGTGTGCATGGAGCAACACAGAGAGAGACGCAACATATGGGTGGAGGGTAGAAACAACACAGTACGCAGGTGAGGAGCTGAAGGATAATGGGGGACGAGGGGTGGAAGCAATACAGGGTCACCGGTAGTGGAAGATACAAAACAGATGCAGGTGGGGAATCAAATGGGTGAAAGAAAGCTACATCGAGCTGACTGGGAGAAAGCACACAGGCGAGAAGGCAACCTGGGTAGTAGGGAGAATCACATGTGCGAGAGAGAGGAACACAGTGTGCGGCAGAGGGGGGCAGAGAAGCACACATGGGAGAGAGCAGGAAATACATGCACCCTAATAAAGGGCCTCATTTACAATATCTTGACGCATGGCAGTGCAGCAAGATTTCCTGCTGCCCTGCTGTGCGTCAAAATAAAAGTGCAGGAATGTGTCGTATCCACAAGATACGCAAACACAACAGGTGATGGACCGAATGTGGATCAATGTCACACACTCACCCCAGTCCAAAGATCTGGGCCTAAATCCATCGTTTTTTTGCACTCCACACCACCCTGGGTCAGACAATGGCGATATGCAAATCAGCTCTGACCCTGTGCCCCATGGGAACAGTCCAGTCCGAACTACAAAAGCCATGTCCTTCCCAGAACGGAATCAAGCATCCGAGGACCGGACCGGTTTCGAGGTAACACCTCTCATCAGCCCGGCTAGCTTGACTCCAGTGGTGTGGAGTGCCTGGGACCCACGTCTGGGCATCCCCAGCGCACTCAGGGCGGAATATGCAAACACAACAGGTGATGGACCGAATGTGGATCAATGTCACACACTCACCCCAGTCCAAAGATCTGGGCCTAAATCCATCGTTTTTTTGCACTCCACACCACCCTGGGTCAGACAATGGCGATATGCAAATCAGCTCTGACCCTGTGCCCCATGGGAACAGTCCAGTCCGAACTACAAAAGCCATGTCCTTCCCAGAACGGAATCAAGCATCAGAGGACCGGACCGGTTTCGAGGTAACACCTCTCATCAGCCCGGCTAGCTTGACTCCAGTGGTGTGGAGTGCCTGGGACCCACGTCTGGGCATCCCCAGCGCACTCAGGGCGGAATATGCAAACACAACAGGTGATGGACCGAATGTGGATCAATGTCACACACTCACCCCAGTCCAAAGATCTGGGCCTAAATCCATCGTTTTTTTGCACTCCACACCACCCTGGGTCAGACAATGGCGATATGCAAATCAGCTCTTACCCTGTGCCCCATGGGAACAGTCCAGTCCGAACTATAAAAGCCATGTCCTTCCCAGAACGGAATCAAGCATCCGAGGACCGGACCGGTTTCGAGGTAACACCTCTCATCAGCCCGGCTAGCTTGACTCCAGTGGTGTGGAGTGCCTGGGACCCACGTCTGGGCATCCCCAGCGCACTCAGGGCGGAATATGCAAACACAACAGGTGATGGACCGAATGTGGATCAAGGTCACATACTCACCCCAGTCCAAAGATCTGGGCCTAAATCCATCGTTTTTTTGCACTCCACACCACCCTGGGTCAGACAATGGCGATATGCAAATCAGCTCTGACCCTGTGCCCCATGGGAACAGTCCAGTCCGAACTACAAAAGCCATGTCCTTCCCAGAACGGAATCAAGCATCCGAGGACCGGACCGGTTTCGAGGTAACACCTCTCATCAGCCCGGCTAGCTTGACTCCAGTGGTATGGAGTGCCTGGGACCCACGTCTGGGCATCCCCAGCGCACTCAGGGCGGAATATGCAAACACAACAGGTGATGGACCGAATGTGGATCAATGTCACACACTCACCCCAGTCCAAAGATCTGGGCCTAAATCCATCGTTTTTTTGCACTCCACACCACCCTGGGTCAGACAATGGCGATATGCAAATCAGCTCTGACCCTGTGCCCCATGGGAACAGTCCAGTCCGAACTACAAAAGCCATGTCCTTCCCAGAACGGAATCAAGCATCCGAGGACCGGACCGGTTTCGAGGTAACACCTCTCATCAGCCCGGCTAGCTTGACTCCAGTGGTGTGGAGTGCCTGGGACCCACGTCTGGGCATCCCCAGCGCACTCAGGGCGGAATATGCAAACACAACAGGTGATGGACCGAATGTGGATCAATGTCACACACTCACCCCAGTCCAAAGATCTGGGCCTAAATCCATCGTTTTTTTGCACTCCACACCACCCTGGGTCAGACAATGGCGATATGCAAATCAGCTCTGACCCTGTGCCCCATGGGAACAGTCCAGTCCGAATTACAAAAGCCATGTCCTTCCCAGAACGGAATCAAGCATCCGAGGACCGGACCGGTTTCGAGGTAACACCTCTCATCAGCCCGGCTAGCTTGACTCCAGTAGTGTGGAGTGCCTGGGACCCACGTCTGGGCATCCCCAGCGCACTCAGGGCGGAATATGCAAACACAACAGGTGATGGACCGAATGTGGATCAATGTCACACACTCACCCCAGTCCAAAGATCTGGGCCTAAATCCATCGTTTTTTTGCACTCCACACCACCCTGGGTCAGACAATGGCGATATGCAAATCAGCTCTGACCCTGTGCCCCATGGGAACAGTCCAGTCCGAACTACAAAAGCCATGTCCTTCCCAGAACGGAATCAAGCATCCGAGGACCGGACCGGTTTCGAGGTAACACCTCTCATCAGCCCGGCTAGCTTGACTCCAGTGGTGTGGAGTGCCTGGGACCCATGTCTGGGCATCCCCAGCGCACTCAGGGCGGAATATGCAAACACAACAGGTGATGGACCGAATGTGGATCAATGTCACACACTCACCCCAGTCCAAAGATCTGGGCCTAAATCCATCGTTTTTTTGCACTCCACACCACCCTGGGTCAGACAATGGCGATATGCAAATCAGCTCTGACCCTGTGCCCCATGGGAACAGTCCAGTCATAACTACAAAAGCCATGTCCTTCCCAGAACGGAATCAAGCATCCGAGGACCGGACCGGTTTCGAGGTAACACCTCTCATCAGCCCGGCTAGCTTGACTCCAGTGATGTGGAGTGCCTGGGACCCACGTCTGGGCATCCCCAGTGCACTCAGGGCGGAATATGCAAACACAACAGGTGATGGACCGAATGTGGATCAATGTCACACACTCACCCCAGTCCAAAGATCTGGGCCTAAATCCATCGTTTTTTTGCACTCCACACCACCCTGGGTCAGAGAATGGCGATATGCAAATCAGCTCTGACCCTGTGCCCCATGGGAACAGTCCAGTCCGAACTACAAAAGCCATGTCCTTCCCAGAACGGAATCAAGCATCCGAGGACCGGACCGGTTTCGAGGTAACACCTCTCATCAGCCCGGCTAGCTTGACTCCAGTGGTGTGGAGTGCCTGGGACCCACGTCTGGGCATCCCCAGCGCACTCAGGGCGGAATATGCAAACACAACAGGTGATGGACCGAATGTGGATCAATGTCACACACTCACCCCAGTCCAAAGATCTGGGCCTAAATCCATCGTTTTTTTGCACTCCACACCACCCTGGGTCAGACAATGGCGATATGCAAATCAGCTCTGACCCTGTGCCCCATGGGAACAGTCCAGTCCGAACTACAAAAGCCATGTCCTTCCCAGAACGGAATCAAGCATCCGAGGACCGGACCGGTTTCGAGGTAACACCTCTCATCAGCCCGGCTAGCTTGACTCCAGTGGTGTGGAGTGCCTGGGACCCACGTCTGGGCATCCCCAGCGCACTCGGGGCGGAATATGCAAACACAACAGGTGATGGACCGAATGTGGATCAATGTCACACACTCACCCCAGTCCAAAGATCTGGGCCTAAATCCATCGTTTTTTTGCACTCCACACCACCCTGGGTCAGACAATGGCGATATGCAAATCAGCTCTGACCCTGTGCCCCATGGGAACAGTCCAGTCCGAACTACAAAAGCCATGTCCTTCCCAGAACGGAATCAAGCATCCGAGGACCGGACCGGTTTCGAGGTAACACCTCTCATCAGCCCGGCTAGCTTGACTCCAGTGGTGTGGAGTGCCTGGGACCCACGTCTGGGCATCCCCAGCGCACTCAGGGCGGAATATGCAAACACAACAGGTGATGGACCGAATGTGGATCAATGTCACACACTCACCCCAGTCCAAAGATCTGGGCCTAAATCCATCGTTTTTTTGCACTCCACACCACCCTGGGTCAGACAATGGCGATATGCAAATCAGCTCTGACCCTGTGCCCCATGGGAACAGTCCAGTCCGAACTACAAAAGCCATGTCCTTCCCAGAACGGAATCAAGCATCCGAGGACCGGACCGGTTTCGAGGTAACACCTCTCATCAGCCCGGCTAGCTTGACTCCAGTGGTGTGGAGTGCCTGGGACCCACGTCTGGGCATCCCCAGCGCACTCAGGGCGGAATATGCAAACACAACAGGTGATGGACCGAATGTGGATCAATGTCACACACTCACCCCAGTCCAAAGATCTGGGCCTAAATCCATCGTTTTTTTGCACTCCACACCACCCTGGGTCAGACAATGGCGATATGCAAATCAGCTCTGACCCTGTGCCCCATGGGAACAGTCCAGTCCGAACTACAAAAGCCATGTCCTTCCCAGAACGGAATCAAGCATCCGAGGACCGGACCGGTTTCGAGGTAACACCTCTCATCAGCCCGGCTAGCTTGACTCCAGTGGTGTGGAGTGCCTGGGACCCACGTCTGGGCATCCCCAGCGCACTCAGGGCGGAATATGCAAACACAACAGGTGATGGACCGAATGTGGATCAATGTCACACACTCACCCCAGTCCAAAGATCTGGGCCTAAATCCATCGTTTTTTTGCACTCCACACCACCCTGGGTCAGACAATGGCGATATGCAAATCAGCTCTGACCCTGTGCCCCATGGGAACAGTCCAGTCCGAACTACAAAAGCCATGTCCTTCCCAGAACGGAATCAAGCATCCGAGGACCGGACCGGTTTCGAGGTAACACCTCTCATCAGCCCGGCTAGCTTGACTCCAGTGGTGTGGAGTGCCTGGGACCCACGTCTGGGCATCCCCAGCGCACTCAGGGCGGAATATGCAAACACAACAGGTGATGGACCGAATGTGGATCAATGTCACACACTCACCCCAGTCCAAAGATCTGGGCCTAAATCCATCGTTTTTTTGCACTCCACACCACCCTGGGTCAGACAATGGCGATATGCAAATCAGCTCTGACCCTGTGCCCCATGGGAACAGTCCAGTCCGAACTACAAAAGCCATGTCCTTCCCAGAACGGAATCAAGCATCCGAGGACCGGACCGGTTTCGAGGTAACACCTCTCATCAGCCCGGCTAGCTTGACTCCAGTGGTGTGGAGTGCCTGGGACCCACGTCTGGGCATCCCCAGCGCACTCAGGGCGGAATATGCAAACACAACAGGTGATGGACCGAATGTGGATCAATGTCACACACTCACCCCAGTCCAAAGATCTGGGCCTAAATCCATCGTTTTTTTGCACTCCACACCACCCTGGGTCAGACAATGGCGATATGCAAATCAGCTCTGACCCTGTGGCCCATGGGAACAGTCCAGTCCGAACTACAAAAGCCATGTCCTTCCCAGAACGGAATCAAGCATCCGAGGACCGGACCGGTTTCGAGGTAACACCTCTCATCAGCCCGGCTAGCTTGACTCCAGTGGTGTGGAGTGCCTGGGACCCACGTCTGGGCATCCCCAGCGCACTCAGGGCGGAATATGCAAACACAACAGGTGATGGACCGAATGTGGATCAATGTCACACACTCACCCCAGTCCAAAGATCTGGGCCTAAATCCATCGTTTTTTTGCACTCCACACCACCCTGGGTCAGACAATGGCGATATGCAAATCAGCTCTGACCCTGTGCCCCATGGGAACAGTCCAGTCCGAACTACAAAAGCCATGTCCTTCCCAGAACGGAATCAAGCATCCGAGGACCGGACCGGTTTCGAGGTAACACCTCTCATCAGCCCGGCTAGCTTGACTCCAGTGGTGTGGAGTGCCTGGGACCCACGTCTGGGCATCCCCAGCGCACTCAGGGCGGAATATGCAAACACAACAGGTGATGGACCGAATGTGGATCAATGTCACACACTCACCCCAGTCCAAAGATCTGGGCCTAAATCCATCGTTTTTTTGGACTCCACACCACCCTGGGTCAGACAATGGCGATATGCAAATCAGCTCTGACCCTGTGCCCCATGGGAACAGTCCAGTCCGAACTACAAAAGCCATGTCCTTCCCAGAACGGAATCAAGCATCCGAGGACCGGACCGGTTTCGAGGTAACACCTCTAATCAGCCCGGCTAGCTTGACTCCAGTGGTGTGGAGTGCCTGGGACCCACGTCTGGGCATCCCCAGCGCACTCAGGGCGGAATATGCAAACACAACAGGTGATGGACCGAATGTGGATCAATGTCACACACTCACCCCAGTCCAAAGATCTGGGCCTAAATCCATCGTTTTTTTGCACTCCACACCACCCTGGGTCAGACAATGGCGATATGCAAATCAGCTCTGACCCTGTGCCCCATGGGAACAGTCCAGTCCGAACTACAAAAGCCATGTCCTTCCCAGAACGGAATCAAGCATCCGAGGACCGGACCGGTTTCGAGGTAACACCTCTCATCAGCCCGGCTAGCTTGACTCCAGTGGTGTGGAGTGCCTGGGACCCACGTCTGGGCATCCCCAGCGCACTCAGGGCGGAATATGCAAACACAACAGGTGATGGACCGAATGTGGATCAATGTCACACACTCACCCCAGTCCAAAGATCTGGACCTAAATCCATCGTTTTTTTGCACTCCACACCACCCTGGGTCAGACAATGGCGATATGCAAATCAGCTCTGACCCTGCGCCCCATGTGAACAGTCCAGTCCGAACTACAAAAGCCATGTCCTTCCCAGAACGGAATCAAGCATCCGAGGACCGGACCGGTTTCGAGGTAACACCTCTCATCAGCCCGGCTAGCTTGACTCCAGTGGTGTGGAGTGCCTGGGACCCACGTCTGGGCATCCCCAGCGCACTCAGGGCGGAATATGCAAACACAACAGGTGATGGACTGAATGTGGATCAATGTCACACACACCCCCCCAGTCCAAAGATCTGGGCCTAAATCCATCGTTTTTTTGCACTCCACACCACCCTGGGTCAGACAATGGCGATATGCAAATCAGCTCTGACCCTGTGCCCCATGGGAACAGTCCAGTCCGAACTACAAAAGCCATGTCCTTCCCAGAACGGAATCAAGCATCCGAGGACCGGACCGGTTTCGAGGTAACACCTCTCATCAGCCCGGCTAGCTTGACTCCAGTGGTGTGGAGTGACTGGGACCCACGTCTGGGCATCCCCAGCGCACTCAGGGCGGAATATGCAAACACAACAGGTGATGGACCGAATGTGGATCAATGTCACACACTCACCCCAGTCCAAAGATCTGGGCCTAAATCCATCGTTTTTTTGCACTCCACACCACCCTGGGTCAGACAATGGCGATATGCAAATCAGCTCTGACCCTGTGCCCCATGGGAACAGTCCAGTCCGAACTACAAAAGCCATGTCCTTCCCAGAACGGAATCAAGCATCCGAGGACCGGACCGGTTTCGAGGTAACACCTCTCATCAGCCCGGCTAGCTTGACTCCAGTGGTGTGGAGTGCCTGGGACCCACGTCTGGGCATCCCCAGCGCACTCAGGGCGGAATATGCAAACACAACAGGTGATGGACCGAATGTGGATCAATGTCACACACTCACCCCAGTCCAAAGATCTGGGCCTAAATCCATCGTTTTTTTGCACTCCACACCACCCTGGGTCAGACAATGGCGATATGCAAATCAGCTCTGACCCTGTGCCCCATGGGAACAGTCCAGTCCGAACTACAAAAGCCATGTCCTTCCCAGAACGGAATCAAGCATCCGAGGACCGGACCGGTTTCGAGGTAACACCTCTCATCAGCCCGGCTAGCTTGACTCCAGTGGTGTGGAGTGCCTGGGACCCACGTCTGGGCATCCCCAGCGCACTCAGGGCGGAATATGCAAACACAACAGGTGATGGACCGAATGTGGATCAATGTCACACACTCACCCCAGTCCAAAGATCTGGGCCTAAATCCATCGTTTTTTTGCACTCCACACCACCCTGGGTCAGACAATGGCGATATGCAAATCAGCTCTGACCCTGTGCCCCATGGGAACAGTCCAGTCCGAACTACAAGAGCCATGTCCTTCCCAGAACGGAATCAAGCATCCGAGGACCGGACCGGTTTCGAGGTAACACCTCTCATCAGCCCGGCTAGCTTGACTCCAGTGGTGTGGAGTGCCTGGGACCCACGTCTGGGCATCCCCAGCGCACTCAGGGCGGAATATGCAAACACAACAGGTGATGGACCGAATGTGGATCAATGTCACACACTCACCCCAGTCCAAAGATCTGGGCCTAAATCCATCGTTTTTTTGCACTCCACACCACCCTGGATACAGCGCAAACCTGTCCTTCTTACCTGTCCCGGCCCACAAACAGCTTCAGTGTGCCAGTGCAGACAACCTTGTGTCATTTTGCAAGGGTGCCTGCTTGAGGGGATGATTGTTTTTGTGCTGGGAAGTACACCTTCCTGCACAAAAACACTCATTGAAGGTATTTTCCTCTTTCTGTGTGTGCTGCAGAATGCAGCAAGCATAGAAAGAGGGACAAAAGAGGAGAAATAAAAGTATTTTTTCCTCGTTGTGATTCTTTACTCCTCCCCTGGGGAGACGTAGGATTCTGACACACTCCCAGGTTCACACATTTTTTTACATTTGGGAGCTGTCACGTTCCATGGATGTTGCGTGGGAACATCCCTAGCAACACCCATGAAATTCCTCTTTTACGCAGAGTTATCCATGAAAGGGAAATATATTTAAAAAAGTAATGAAAAGTCAAGCAGGATGACTTTACATGGCCTTGTAAATATGGGAAAGCCCATTGCGCTGCCGGTGTGTCAATAAAAGTGACGTACCAGTGGTGCAATGGGCTTCTAAATAACCCCCAAAGTGAAATAAGCCAACCAATGGTAAGCAATCGGTGAGCTCTAAGCCCACGGAAAGATAACACTATGTCTTGTAACAGACAGCACATACGCTGTCATAGGTGAGACCTAAAAAGTAGCAGCAGTGGATATTCAGCTGCTGCTGCTTCTTTGACTTGAAAAAGAATTATTAAATATTGGTTGTTTTTGAAAGGCCCCTCTTCCACTTGAATCAGAAAAGTCATATTTATATTTCCCATGAAGGGCAGGACTTATTTTTACATTTTGGTGTTTCAAACTGTGATAAACTATCACTCTGCTGTAATGAGTACCAAGAGTATTATCACACTCCAGCTTGATGTAGAGGGTCGTTGATGATATGCATATTTATGCTAGATATATAAAAGATAAACACTGCTTAGTTTCGTGATCACAATTTTATTACAGTATTTAATGAGTTAGTGCTGAAAGCAAGGATTGGAAACAAACTATAGTCTAAACAAACTATAATAATATCAAACTGCAAACAGAGATGTTGGAGAACATTGGCATCATGAAGGAAGCCTGATGGGGATAAAAAGATAAAATTAAACCTGTTAGGCAGGACTACAATCTGGCTCATCTCAATCAGACAGGAGATGAGCCTTAGGATCCTAATACCCTCAACCCTGACCTAAAGCAGGCGACTCACATGAACTTTATGGTCACTCATGTGAAATGTAGCCAGCAGGTCAGACCAAATCAGTGCACAGAAACCGAGTTCTGCATAAGGAATCCTCCTCAACTTAAATGCAAAAACAACTATTAGGGGCTGAGTAACAAGATGAATGGAACTATGTAGTCCTAAGCCACTGGTATAGTCAAAGTGAGAAGAAGGTGGTAGCAGTTGTTGCTTTGTTGCTGCTGTTTTCACTGTAAATGGTTCAGTTATTCATGGTGGTTTTGGCAGGAGTTGGAATGATAGCTATCTCAAGATGTTTTCACCCTTGTCCACATCTCACCTGACTTCATTCCCAGGATCAGAGTTATATTTATGATATTTACACGTCTGTGGTAATTTGTGGGTGAGCCCAGTACAGTGATAACCTTGTTGACCAACACATAATCCCTGCATTGTGGCAATAAATACAATTCATGAACAATCTCTGGGAGGCACCTCAATACAGCAAAAATCACACAGCTATTGTAAAACTTCGGGAAAGAGATCTTATTGTGTGGGGTTCCTTCCTTTTTTTAATATTATTTATTGAGACCAAACATTTAACAATACAAATTCCTACTTCCACAGCAGAATTGGTTACTAATACAGAACAAAAAGGAAAGTCATTAAACAAGTTAGGCAAGTGGTACAGCAAAAACATTCCTAGAAATTGAAAATAAAGAAAGCAAAGCAAAGACGGAGGAATAACAAACAAAAAAGCGGCCTAAATATTGCTATTCCTTTAACCAACCCATTCCGCCACCGGCGCCCACATCCTGGTTGCAAATTGCCGCCTCCTCCCCCCTCTACAAGAAAAAACAGAGAATTCTAGCCGATGTATAGCTAACAGTCTTGCTCGCCACTGCACGAATGTTGGAGCTTCAGGAGAAAGCCACTGAGATGTTATGCACAGACGGGCCTGCGACATAGCAATAAATATAAGGGCTGATTCATAAAAAGAGTTACTGCCTACTAATGTATTGCCAACCTCTACCCCAAATATCACAAGTGCCGGAGTCAATAGACATCTAATCTTAAGTGTACCATTGATAAAGCGCTCAATATCATCGAGAAACCCACAAAGGGATGGACAAGAATGAAACATATGTATTGCATTGGCTGCCAGCAGCCCACATCGGCACAGGCATTGCCCTTTATGGCCCCCCCATTTTGCAATCTTAGCTGGTGTGTAATATAAATTTAACATTGCCATATAGCTTTGAGTCTTAAGTGAGCCTGACACAATAGCCTGACTAGCAAGTTCTAACACCGAAATTAAATCAATACCAGCCCTTCCTAATTTCAATTCCCACTTAGCGTTTTGAACTGTCAGATCATCCGGAAGAGTTGAAACTACATATTGATACAATATTCCTATTCTACTTCTCTTCTTAATCAGCTCAATAATTGGTACTTTCTCCAGCATACCAGGTGTTTTCTTCAAATATTTTTGGATAAAGCTTTGTATCTGTGGGGTTCCTTCCCCTGTTTTTTTAAGAAGCCACACACAAATCTGCTCTTATAACCCAGGTAATAATACTGTATTCAAAACATCCACCAACCAAGTCTAGTGACTCCTTGATGGAGCTATTCACAAAGGTAAATATAAAGCAGCCAAGGGCTGGTGTGACTTCCTTCCGAAATGAAAATGGGAATGGATCACCCCTAGATTTGCTAGAGGCTTGGGAGATTACAGTTCCTCTATAAAGGTCACATTACCTTTCCAAAGGCACACCTGGGGATGTTAGTAAAAGAAAAAAGTAGGAAAAGTATGTTCAGTTGTAGGTGGAGACCTCTGCCTGTACTTTTCGTACTTTGTTTGTGAATTGGGTCCATGTGTATAAAAAGAACAATTTGGAGAATGCCTCCATGTATCATTTGCTTGAAATACTTTACTATTTGCTAAGGAAGCCACAGAGACTAAATTCGCAAAACATGTGTTGGTATTTTCATACTTATAAATACATTGGAGCACCAGTTAGATAAAGGTTGGCAGCACAACTAGTGTTGACTTTTTTCAAGCAGCCTGTTAGAAAAGTGAGGAGTAACTGGAAAATGTAGAGTATTCTTGGGATTTCTTACTATGTTGAGGTGCTCTCCCAAAGATCAGTAATTAATTATATTTTTGATACAAGGTCAGAAAAATGCATTTTTATTATTTTTGATTTAGTTGTTAGTATTTAGTCAGTTGGTTAAATGTTTTTACTTTTATTTTTTTGTATTTACTTTGTTCCTCTATTGTTTAATGACAGTTTTATTTCAGTGTTAAATGTTAATCGAAGGGCCATATACCCGAAACAGCCTTAATCGGGCTGTTAGTCAGGGACACTGCTAAAAATATTCTCCAAAGAAAACAATTATCTTAAAAATTATTCCTCGGTTGAATATCAGCTCCATCATATACTGCGTTTTCAATATCTTTGATATGAATATGATGTACATTTAAGAAACAAATATTTTTTAAATAGTGTATCCTTTCTCTCTCTCTCTCTTAAACTATGTGGTCAGAGCAGCTCTTGCTTAATACATTGGTCAGCAGATGAGTATATGCTTTCAATCCATTGGAATACTTTACTTTTTTGCAGAGTATGTGTTAAAACTGGCTATTTCTGGTTGGCTAAGGCTGACGCCAAAGCTAGGCAGAAACCACCATTCTAGTCAGGGCAATGGAGTCACAAGCCAAGATAACCCCTGCTCACCCCCTTGGTAGCTTGGCACGAGCAGACAGGCTTATCCCGGAGGCAATGTGTAAAGCATTTGCGCCAGCACACAACAGCAACAACATCCTAGGCACACCACAAAAGGAACTCCACACAAGGTTATATAATAATAACTTCTGTATTGTCAAAACACATCAGATAGAAATCACACATGTACATTATGCCAACTGGCACGGGCAATATTCACAAGGGATTATGTACAGGACAGGGCAGAATGGGCCACTGTCAGAATCAGCACTTAGTAGAAATAGCACTTCTAGAACATAGAATAACAGTTATAGATCACATCCAGTAACTACTGGGAACAGGTAAGTACCACCTACGCAACCCTAAACACCTTAGGAGAAATGTCACGCAGGGAACCAGGACCTCACTAGGACCACCTGTACTAGAAAGAACAACCACCTAAATATCACAATACAATTAGGGGTATAAGCAAGAACACATTACACATGATGCATCACAACATTCAGAGATGTAGGGAAGGAAAAACACATGATGCATAAACCAACACATTCAGAGGTGTAAAATCCAGGAAGACACATGATGCATAAAAACATTCAGAGTTGCCAGAACATAACTCAATAGCGCAAAAACACATGATGCCTAAAAACATTCAGACGTGTAAGATCAAGGTGCGTAATCATATTAAATGCATTACATTTCCTAGCACCACATCACATTGCGCAAAACTCACATTAGGCAATTACCATCACATAGATAATCACATTGCGCCTAAATAAAATCACATATCAGCCCCCATCTAATAAAGGGACTAAAGAGCCCTGTGTCCAGAATGTCAGGACGAGCTGCCATGCAGCGCCAGTCAGGGGTGAGCCACTGGCACAAACCTAAACGTTGCAGGTGCCCACTACTTGCTGGGCACCTGAGGACAATCCCAAGACCTAAACGGTGCAGCTGCCCAGTAATTGCTGGGCAGCTGGGAAACAAAACTGCGACAGGGGCTGTCACTAGCCCCGATAATAAATCTGCGCCCTCTGTTGGAGCCCCACAGGCTCTGAACTGCGCACGTTGGAGCCCCACAGGCTCTGGGCATCACACATGGTCAATCGTTGGAGCCACTCAGGCTCTAAAAACACTTGTGTCCCCCAAGAGCCTCACTGGGCTCTAAACATCATGTGGGCGGTGAGCCCCTCTGGACTCTAAACAATGAAATGCCCAATCGTTGGAGTCCCGCTTTGGGGACTCAAGAGATAATGGCCCCCAGAGCCCTCGGGGCTCTACACACAATCTGGGCCCTGAGCCTCTCAGGGCTCGCAACCAATGCCCCACTCGTGGTAGCGGTCCTCTGGCAACCGGGGTCACTCTTGAAAGAAAGAAGAAACTGCCCCCTGAAGCCCTCGTGGCTTCATACTAGCAACGAGCGCGAGATCGCGCTTCTGGGGGGGGGGGGGGGCGGACACCGACAATGTGTCCCGGCGCCCCTCCCTTCTCCTCTGCCCCACTCACCAGGTCTGGCGGCGGCTCTGCTTCTTCTCCTGGGCTGCGGCGGCGGTGCTTCACCCGGGCCCCACTCCTGGGACCCGGGGCTCCTCCACACACCACAGGGCTCCCTCAGCTCATGGGAGCCCCGCAACACCTCTCCCCTTACTCTTCTGGTGCCGGCGGCGGGCGCGAGACTCCTCTCGCAAAAACGGAAGTCCCGCCCGCCGCCAGGCAAAGCATCGCTTGACTTCCTGGTTCGCCTCCTCCTCCCCCTATGACGTGGCTGGAGGCTCGGCCGGCTGGGCCAATACCAACGTGGCCTTTATGGGATGCCGGGAGCTGCCTTTCAGACGAGACTCGGCCTCGGGCCACGGCGGTGATATTCCCTGGCAGATGAGGGGTGGGCACCCTCGGAAATGTACAAATAACGCGCACCCAGCGCTGTGAAACAGATAGAGCGCTCCCAGGCGCTCCGGGCAAGAACATTAATAGCTTCCAGGCACTAGGGAAAATACAGCGCTAGAAATACAAATAAAGCGCACAAACAATGCACTCCCCGCGCTTTGAAAACAGACAGAGCACTCCCAGGCACTCAGGGCAAGAAAATAAAGTGCTTCCAAGCGCAAGGATGCCCCAGAGTCCAGCAACAAGTCCTTCAGGAGACCAGGACCTCAGCAGTCTAGGGCATCAGGTATCCAGGGGCTGGGCAGGGCTCAGGGAGGCAAGCCTTCCCCTGAGCCCAAGCAGCAGCACGCCCCTGGCAGAATTCAAGTCCAAAAACAAGAAGAAATTGTAAAGGGACACAGTCCCTTTTTATACTGTAAATTCCTTTGTCTAGCAGGGTGCAGGCAGTGTGAGAACCAGCTAGAACTGGTTATAGAGCATTCCATTCACTGGCCAGGCTAGGGACATCAGACGCACCCCAGGGGGTGGAGCCAGCATTGTGTGGGGAAAACCCAGCCTCATTCAGGACCCTCAAACCAGACGGTCAATCCACAAGCAGGCCCAGGCTCACTCCTCCCCTCACATCAGCATGCTAAACACTCCATTCACCACCGGGGCAGACCCTCCCAGACGTTTGGAGCCAGGCTCACCAGCCAGCCTCAGCCAATCACATGCCAGACATAAATTACACAAATATGCCAACTTCTAGAAGTGGCACTTCTACACTAGACACATTCATGCCGCATATATCATTACGCAGCATTCAATCTCACGAGTTCGCACATACCAAACTCGACCCTGCACTCCCCACACATCAGGAACTACCATGGGCATACATATTCCCCATTCATTCCTATGGGAGGGCAGGTCACTCACCACACATACACAGAGAGCTCACGCACTTTACACTGTACCACAGTGAAAAAGTGCGCAGAGGCCTAAAATCACCAACACCAGGTCACAGAAACAGGCTAGGAAAAAGCAAAAAGTCTTGGGGTGAACCTGCCAAAAAGGCCGGGTCCAACAGTATTTTTTTTGTGTAATAATTTTGCATTACAGTAATAAAACAAGACTACATATTAGATTATCATAAAAATTTTAATTGTCTTAAATATCCATTCAGTGATATGTTTAGTGACAGTTTTACTTTCCTTATAAGTTAGTTTTATAACAGTTGGCAATCGATGTATAATGACATCCTGACATTTCTAGGTACATTGTTAGAAACAAGTATGCAAATATAAAACGCCCATTCCGCCTCCAGGGCACTTTGAGTAATATGGCTTCAAATGTGTAATAATGGATGAAACTGTACCCACACACCAATGTTGGTTATAGAGCCGTGGCGGCTCGCAGAGGGAGTGCTGCGGGGTGGTGAGGCAGGGCGGGGAAGGGTGGAGGTAGTGGACTTGGACATACGACAGACAGGAGTAAAGTAAGTAATTCGATAAATAAAACTATTTACCATGAGCTCGCTGCATCGCCGAGTTGGGGATGCAGCTCGGCATCGCCATCGCCAACTCTTTTAGGTGGCGGTACTCTCAGTGTGCTCCTGACAGCTTCTTTGCCTCTGTGCCCACATCTATAATATGACATTGGTGCAGAGGCAAGGAATTCCCTCATTTGCATGGGACAATGCCCCCATGCAAATGAGGGAACACACTCTGGTGATATCGCTGGCGCTATATGCTGTATATACGCTATATCTGTATTACAGAAAGAGCCGCACAAGTGTCTGAGGCCCTTTCTGGAATACCAAAGTGCCCCGAGGCACGCAAAGCGGGCACATATGCCTGTTGCGCCTCCGGGGCGCTTTCCATAATATGGCCCCTGATTACTATTTAACAGAATGTCCAATGTTCAATTGTTGGCTGAAAAATATTTCACAAGCTAGAGAGGAAAAGGGGAACATGGTACCTGGTTAAACTTACACACACACATATATTTAATAAACATTTGTATTTGCAGTGTATATCCTCTACACCACATTAAGGCTACTCAAATTCAGTTATTAGAATGAGGTATTGTAATGAGATCATCTATTACACTTCAACTGTAGAAAGTTGGCAGCACTACCAGCTTTCTTAAGACAATCTCCAAGTAAAAACCTTTTAAAATGAAATGTTACTTGAAGGTCAAATAACAACAGTTTCCTGCACTATAACATAATGTGCACACACCAAAACATGAAATTGTGACCTGGTAACAGATTTTACTATTACTCAATTCAGACTAATGTATCACCTTTATAATGACAAAGGGCTGATACGCCCTTACATGACTCAGCAAGGCCCTACAAGTTAAGGCATGGGATGTATATAAATTGTGGGATGTATATACAGTGCTGCACCGGACATTTAAACAAGTTATCTTACTACATGGAGCCAAGAAAGCCATGTTAACTCACTTTATCACATTCTATTTTAATGAAAACTCTTAGGGTATGGCATACTCTATATCTTGTGCCTCTAGAACATAAAGTCATAATTTAAATGTTTGAGACCATTCATTAATGCCGTATATTTTTGGGAATTTGTAAGGCTATACACTTCATGCAATATTATACAATTGAACACCATTGGTCTGGTTTACAAAAAAACAAATCTTCCTTTATGATTTGGAAGATTGTAGATGTGTAGTTAAACATGAGAAATGTAATAACTTCAAGTAACTTTTAATAAAATACCAGTGACAAATTTAATCAGGTTGATACCCAAATCAAGGTGGGTTAAATTAATTTAAAGCTAATTGTAGCTGAAGTTGTGTAAGTCAGTATTTTACTCCCCATTATGTAACGCTTTCAGTCGAGCATTGCCATATACCAGGGCCCCACTGATCACTGATATGAATGACACTGGAAGGAATTCTAAAAAGATATTGGAAAGTCTTCCAAAATTAAAAATCCAGCTATCTGCATATTTTCATCCCAGCTAGCTATTCTTAGTCCTAAAATAACCACCAAAGAACTGTAAAATAAAGAAGAAAAAAATGAATAAGCTCCATAAGAAAAAAAGTCATAATCCGCAACATATTCATGCTTGATTTGAATACATTCTGTCGCCTTAAAATAAGACCAAACGAGGCAGTGGACTTCCTTCATTGAATAACAAAAGTGTGGTAATGTTATACCTAAATGTGTTCTGTTATGCGAACCTTTAGACAGGACACAATGGACTTTCTGTTTGGCGGATTGGGGTAGGCTGCAGATCAAAACTCAATTTTTTAGATTATCCTCGCAGAGAAGTGGCGCAGTGGCAATATATTTAAAGAGGCATGGACGAGGTCAGTCACAACATTTCTATTGTTTGCGTATAGTAGGGCTGTTGCTCAGTGACAGACTTTTCTTAGGGCTTCAGCAGAGGTTCTGGTGACAGGTGAAAGAGTAATGGAGATTATTCAGAGCCGGAAGAATTTGCAAATGTACATATAATGGGGACACTAATAGCTTATTAAGACAATGGTGATATCATTGTGAGGAAAAGGCAGCTAGATGACCTACCCAAACATATTCGGATTAACTCCAACATGTTCCACCCCCAAATTAAAGACTGGGGGGTAAAATGGGGAAGAGCATGTTTTACCACTAGCAACAGCATCTCAAATAGGCTCTCAGTATTTTTCTCGAGTGAGAGGATCTGATAGCATTTTTGCAAGTCTGTCAGTGATTGGGGTGAACAGAGTTATTTGTTGTGAGCTTCATAGAGATCATTGGAGTTCATTATTTGCTCAATTCACCCTGCACCATGTTTTTAACCGAGGCAGATGAGGTTTGAGGCACACTTTGCTCCAAACATTTTTTTCAAACATTCATGTTTTTCCTAAGCCCAACTCAAAACCATATCTCATTTGGTTAATGTTTATGGTCTATGTCCCGTGTATCCTTTGCATTTCCCAGTGTCTGAGGCAAGGAGGGGCAAAGGGATGTTTGTGTAATTGGGGAGCTCAAACTACTATATTACTTACTAGGTCCGTCTTGTATCACTTTTACCTCAGGCAGTTGAAGTTGAGGTCTTCTTCCTAAGCATTTTAAATACATTCACACTCTTCCCAACTCAAAAACTTTCCTTTTAGTTAATGTCTGATCTATACATTGTTTTGGAACCCTTTCCTCTCATCTTCATACGCGCACCATGCAATAAATCAATGTACATCTATTTGTCTCTTACTCCCTATCCTGCAGTCGTTTGTAAAATGTTCCAGCACACAATTAAAATACAAAAAAGATGATTGTGACTTATTATTTTGGGTGTCACAGCTTGAAAAGTTCATTGGCATTTTCAAGAATGCTTATCTGAAGCCTCCGTGCCGTAATAGTGTCACTCAGTAATGTCTATCAATATTAAGTATCCATGCTTTCTTATATGTTCATGTCAGCTTTTGAACATTATGGAAAATATTCCTGATATTATATGAATTGGTAGTAAATGAGGATTTTAGGATATGCATTGTTGATTTATAATGTGCAATAAAGAATTGAAAATACATTAAGAAACTAAATACAACTTGTGTTCCTCATCCCGGTTTCTTTACTTTGTTTTTGCTTGTTTAAAGACTTTACTGACAACTCATATAAAGTACTTGAGAATCCTTTTTCAATTCATTCTGGGTTGTGTAACCTGTGTTGCCGCATGCATGTCCATTATCTGATGTTATTAAGAGGCTGTACTTTGCTGATAGGCTGAAACTGTAAACATCCATTACAGATTATGTACATTGTTAAGACATTTTTAATTTTTTCAACTACAAGTGTAATTGTATTTATGTGTATGAGTTTAACATTAGTTTATCCATGAACGTATGTGATTGGAAAAAAATAAATTAAAAAGACATTGGTGTATTAAAGATTTTCCATTTTCATACTAGCATATTGTGGGCCGTTTTTCATTACAATGACAAAACCACAAGTCTTCCGTATAATCAATGTACAACTATTTCAAGAATTTCCTTTAGTTAATATGAGAAGCACTAATTAACTATGAACATGAACTGCAAAGAACAAAAACAGGTTCAAATGGAAATAATATGGTTAAAAAATTCTCTATGGTGCACTCACAAAAGAAGTTTAGTTTAGTTACGATTACTAAATAAAACTCACCAATAAATGTTTGATGATGTTACAAATAAATTACGTCATTCATTACATCATAGGTAAATTCACCAAATTCAAATTTCAAATTTATTTATTATGTTTTGGCTCTCAAAGAGGGCCACATAAACGTATACAAACAAAGCAACACACTCATCAGAAGTACATGAATTATAAAAACAATATATTCGAACCGTAACAGCTACACTTCAATCCATCAGTCCAACCAGGCCGGACAGACACAGTTTTCCAGCAAAATTAATAAATGGCTAAAAATCCTTTAAAAAAGTTAAAAACATAGGCACAAAACATTGCATTTGGTGGGCAATAAAGTGCATGAAGAAAATCTTGTAAAGTGACAATGCTGAGGCGGAGACAGATTACTTTAAGCCATCGATCGCGCAATTTACGTAACATAGGACAAATCAAGAGTACATGCAAACAGTCCTGGTTATTCATTTTACATAAATTGCACAAAGGTGAAGTTCCATGCCATTTGGACATCAACACGTTAAGAGGGATTAGGTCATAACGTAATAAAAACCAAAACCTACGAATCCCATGTGGTAAGTTCCATAGGGCATACGGTTGAGGCTGTTTCAACCTATAGGAGGAGATGAGCGGCTCCACATTCCTTTTGTCTCCAACTGTTTTTATGTCGGATAAAAAACAATACTCCCACGAAGCTTCCTTAAGTAGCTGCTTTAACTGCGTGGGAGAGTAGGAGAAAAGAGCGCTTTCATCCAGTTTAAGGATTTTCACAGCCCCTCTAAAATTACTAACGAGTTTAGAGAACTCCTTAAAAGTGCCCAAAAGTTCATTTTTGAGTAAAACTCGCAGGGTTCCTTCTCTCGCTCTAGCCAGACTGGCTACCCACCTTATTAGGGCGCACAGCCCCTGAACCCAGGCACTCCTGAGTCCAAAATCCAGACTGCAGGCAGCCAGTGGACAGGCATTGTTAAGAGTCGACAGGGATCTTAGGAGTTTTCCCTCAGTCTTGTGGCAAAAGTCCCAATATTTTATCTCTATTATTTCTATACCGTACAAAATGGTTGCGGGGATTTTAGCTCTAAATACTTCTAAAAGGCTAGAAAAATGTCTTTTCCCCGTTGCCAGGTATAGGGACTTTAGCCCATTGCCATGGGCAAGAGCTTTGCGAGAGCAGTGCTCTATATGGAGATTCTCGCTCATATTGGCCGAGAATATTTTCCCTAAAAAGGTATAACAAGTTACAACCTCCAATCTATGCCCTCCAATAGCCCAGCCAAAATTTGTCGAACGGCATTTCTTCCTACCAGCAATACACATCACTTTGCTTTTATTGATATTGATTTTCATATGATGCACCCCGGCAAAGTCCTGGAGGGCCTGAAGCCGATTTGCCAAACCCATAGGAGTTAAGTCGAGCAACAACACATCGTCGGCATACATCAGACAGGATAATGGCGCCCCTCCTATCAACGGCGCGATCCCCTCACAGTGAGACACCGCAGCAGGGAGGTCAGTTGTATATAGGGAAAACAGAAGGGGCGCCAATAAGCAGCCTTGTTTAAGGCCATTCTGAGATGGTATTTTGGCCGAAAGCCCCCTTTCGCCCCCCATTAAAACCCTGCACCAGGTCTCAGTGTGCAGAGCCCGCACCAATTCCAACAGGGGAGTAGGGACACCCAGCGCCGCCAATTTTCTCCACAGCGTTCCACGATCTACTTTATCGAACGCTGTGGAGAAATCAATGAAGGCGGCGTATACAACACCCCCCCTCACCTGGACATATTTATCGGTAATCACCTGTAGGGCAGTCAGGTTATCCAGAGTGCCATGCTCCCTTCGGAAACCTGTCTGTTCCAGCGGCAGAATGTTGCGCTCCTCGACCCAATCAGAAAGAGAACTAAGGAGACATTTCGCAAAGACCTTTCCGATGGAGTCGAGGAGCGCAATCAAGCGATAATTACTGGGGCTATCCCTTGCTCCCTTTTTGAAGATAGGGACCAGAATGCTTCCTCTCCACGAAGCAGGAACACATTTAGAAAGATGGCATGCCCTAAACAGGGGATACAAGATTTTGCTCCAACTTAAGGGGTCCTGTTTTAGGACCGTCATCGGAAGCTCATCCGGTCCCATTGCCCCAGAGGATCGCATATTTTTTATAGCCATCTCGATTTCCTTCTCAGAGGGAAAGAAAACCAGGTCATCCGGGGCGGCATACACTAAGTTATCCACACCTGTGGTTCCGTTCCCTGCATATAGTTCTCGGATGTGAGAGGACCAAAGATCTTCTGGTATGGATATAGGAGAAGGGGAGTGGCGTGTACCACATCCTTTCCCGATTATTGCCCAAAAATCTTTAATGTTGCCATGTGCTGCAGATTCCCTTAATTTAATCCATACTTCATCCTCCCTGTCCCTTTTAATTTTTAGCTTGAGTCTGCTTCTCTTTCTTTTTAACCTAGCGATATCTTTCCCACGTTCTGGTACCCTTTCAACGTACTGTGCACGTATTAGTTTATTTAATTCCCTATTCAAATTACGCAGAGGCAGAGGAACTACCTCTCCTTTTTTCCTAGGGGGGACAGTTTTTTTAGCATTCAATAAAATCTTTAACAAAAATTCCTCAAAACAAACTATTTCATTTCCGTTCCACTCTTCTATTTCCCTGAGGGTATCGGCCAATAGATCCTGCACCCCATTGATGGCAGCATTATTCCAGAAGCATCTTCCAGATGTGGAGTGGAAGGTAACCTCCTTGCCATTTAGCGACCAGGACGCCGTATTCGAAGAGTTTAAAGAAACTGATAGTAACAGTATATTGTGGTCACTCAGAGTCGTGGGAATGATCTTTAAGTCAAGAATCTGGGGAAACAGACCATAGGTGGCGATAGCATAGTCCAAAATTGATGACCCAAAGGGGGAATTATGGGTATAATTTGCGGGGACGTCGGATGGAAATCTTCCATTTAAGATAATACCATCCCCGATCGCTAGTTCTTTTAGCAAGATCTTCCCCCTTTTATTTGTCCTTAAGTTTTCCGGGAAAAGTGTCTGGGGGATACAATGTACTTCCTCCTTAACTTTATCCCTAAAGAGTTTTAGACTAGCGTTTGAAATTTTGCAATTCAAATCACCAATAAGCAAAATTACAGGAAAAGGAGGGGAATTTTTTAACTTTTCCATATATTGGAGAACCCGCTGCAATTTATCATTAAAACATTCCTCAGGCGGAATATACACATTAAAAATTACCATGGGGTATTTTACATTATCGTGGAACAAATTTTCTAATGTTATTGTGTGGAAAAGTCTACTGGGATCTATATAATGAGCAAATCTCCATTGCAACTTATTAGACAGTAAACAGGCGAGCCCCCCCCTAGCATGCCCTTTCTTAGAAGGCGCAGCCGGAACTTCCAAGACATAGAAATCTTTTAAAGGCGTTAACCTATCTATGCACCATGTTTCCTGGATGCACAATATATCAGCCTCCAGAGTAGATAAAAAGGCCATTTTCTCCGGGCTGCTGTGGAATCCGGCCGCGTTCCAGGAGATTATGTTTAATGCTGGGTTAAAGGTGGTGGAACAATTTGGGGTTATCCTTAGTTTTTGTTGACAATGCACTATGGAGCCAATTCCATCGATTATTGTCATCATTGAGTGTGGAACTCTCAATTAGTGGAAGAGGCTTCACGTGCGATACTGAACGTTTTCCCCTGGAAACCCAAATTTTCAGGTCTCTCAGAGGAGAGGTTACCCCATTGTGCTCACCGCCCCCCAACCCCTGCTTACTAAGAGAGTTTGGCTTGCCTGGGGTAGAGATAGGGAGAATATCAATACCTAAACGTTGAAAATTTTCAGCCTGTTCTAGTATCAAATTTGTTATGATGGGGGAGTAGAATTTCACCCGAATACTCAAAACCCGACTTCCACCCAACAAAGACACCAGTTCTATGTCTCTAGACTGAATGTGATAGAGACTTTCAACCTCGCTGAAACGCTTGAGAAGCCAGGCTCTATTTAACAGAAGATCAGTATCGAATAATGGCACAAAATCTAATACACGCACATCCACAGGGGCCTTTGGCATATTTGCAGGCCGGGCCAGAGGGCAAGAATTTTCAGATTCAATTGTTACCACAAAGGGGGGGGGCCAAAGGATTTAAAGTCCCGGATGGATAAGAAATTGGTCCTCCTAGTGCACTCCGTGAAGGAGAGCCTGGGAGAGAGCCCCCAATTTGTGGTAATTCTTCCTGGGTAAGCAGGCTACATTGTTCATTTTCCTCCTCCACTGAGGTTGAAGCGGTTAAGTTCACATCCATGTCCACTTTTAAGGAAGTAGATAGGGATTCCCCATTCCTTAGTTCATTTTCCCTTGCCGCTGTGCATTTTTGGAAGATGATCCTCCGTTGCTTCTTCTTTCTATATTTTCGAATTGGTTTCCTCTTACTGGCTTTGGTACATTTTTGTTTGCCATATATTTTCTTTTCTTCATTGACCTCAGGTTTGTCGGCTAGGAGATCTTTTCCGCATTCTGGGACAAAGATAGGAAATAACTCCTGGACCGTTTTGGGTCCAGGCAAGACTTGATCCTCCTCCTCTATCTCCAGAACTATATTTTTGATACAGTTAGATGCTGCAGTATGAGGCACCTCCTTATGAGGGACCATGGAAGGGACTTCATTTTTCCCCTCTAATTCACTTCTAATGACTGTGTTTTTCCCCTCAAATACAAATTGTTCAGGCTTAGGGGGAGCGGCCTCATTCCTATCCGGCACTTTCTGCAGCAATAACTTTAGGATTTGGGTAACTGATTCAAGAATACAGTCTGAGCTGCCTACAAATTTCCCTAGAAGCAGCAAAATTGAAGCAAGAAGTTGTTCCAGCGCGATCATGGACTCCGATATCGGCTTTTCTCGCGCTTCCGCAGTGCAAATGTTATCCAGGAGATTAAGGTCGGGGCTCTTGGAGGAGTTTAGCAAGTCAGATATTTCATGTCTATTTAACGACGGGGTGCTACTATACAGCATTAACCCTGATGGGGTGGCTCCCCCCGGAACTTTAAATTGCTCCAGAGATTCCACTTTAGCAGGGCTTACGTAGCGTCCCCATAGTTCCAGATCAATAGAAAGTGCAGATAGGTCATCCTCTGGCCTAACATTCATAGGTAACTGAGGAGTCGATGGTATGTGCACTGGCTCACTTCCACTCATCAGCTTCCCGTCAGTATGGTCCTGAGAGGGAGACCCCCCTACCATAGTTTGGGGGGCCCCCTGCTGGACCTGGGGAGAACGGGGGTCAGTGGTAGTTGGTAGGTGTACTTCCAGAACTACAGTATCTGGGTTATCTATAGTCGCACATTTAGTTTTTTTTATACCAGATAGATCCCAGAGTTCAGATAACTGACATTGACCTTTCAAAGGTGGGTTATTTACTGACTTGTTTCTTGTACGGATGGTAGTTGATTTTCGGGCAGATTTTTCTCCCACTACCCTTCCTGATCGTAATGTTTTAGACATTTTCCACAGTAATAAGTTTAAAAAGAAATGTAGAAATATAAAACGTATAAAAAAACTGGAATAACTTCAGTCCCTGTCGGACCGGGTAGGACCAGGGTGCAGTATAGCTTTCACAGTACTTGCATCAATTTACCCTTCTACTCAAGTGGGCACAAATGCAAACTAGTAATGACAATGAATAAAATGAAATATAAGGGACCGGGCCCAGCCCGGCCTACCTCGGTCACTGAGGGCCACAGAGGGCCCGCCCTTTGCCCGGGCTTAGCCCGGCGTCCCGCACGCGTCCCGCTTAGCGTGGAGGGTGTGTCATAAATAGGCGGAACAGGGGCGGGAAGAGACACCAGGTGCGCTCCGGTCTTCACGCGCTGAACCCTGGGTCTCGCAGTCCCGGCCCCTGTCTAACAGCCTCCAACGCGGTCAAATTAAATGCAGCTTATCTCCTTTCCTCACGGAGATGCAGGCAATGTGAAGAGCAGAGTCACGGCAGACAAGAAACAGCTACGAGCGGCACCCGCGGAGTGGGGGCCGCGAGCTGTAAGTAGTAGAGGCGGCGAATCAGATGACAGCAGGCAGCCAAGCAAGCAGGGCGGAACAGGGGCGGGAAGAGACACCAGGTGCGCTCCGGTCTTCACGCGCTGAACCCTGGGTCTCGCAGTCCCGGCCCCTGTCTAACAGCCTCCAACGCGGTCAAATTAAATGCAGCTTATCTCCTTTCCTCACGGAGATGCAGGCAATGTGAAGAGCAGAGTCACGGCAGACAAGAAACAGCTACGAGCGGCACCCGCGGAGCGGGGGCCGCGAGCTGTAAGTAGTAGAGGCGGCGAATCAGATGACAGCAGGCAGCCAAGCAAGCAGGGCGGAACAGGGGCGGGAAGAGACACCAGGTGCGCTCCGGTCTTCACACGCTGAACCCTGGGTCTCGCAGTCCCGGCCCCTGTCTAACAGCCTCCAACGCGGTCAAATTAAATGCAGCTTATCTCCTTTCCTCACGGAGATGCAGGCAATGTGAAGAGCTGAGTCACGGCAGACAAGAAACAGCTACGAGCACTCACCAGTTACAGCACCAATAAGATCATTGATGCCACATGACATCACCAAAGGCACAACTCAGTAATCCATTTCCTGAATAGAATGTTACAGCATTAAGAATAGGGCAACAGTTCCCAACATATGCCACTTCTGTCTTGCGTTTTAAAACACTGCAGCACAACCTAGCATAGACAAGACCGTCTCTCCCAAATGTAGGAATAGTCAGAATCCTACAAGCCATCTCTTTTCTGTTTAGAAATGTAAGATCCACCAATGATAAAAGCAGTGACAGATATATGATTGTACTTCCTCCATCCCTGCACACAGTATGAACCAACCCCTTTACATCAACTTTGCTAAGACCTGGGAATAATACCATGTAGATTTGGCAAGGTTTTATATGTCATGTTTTCCAGTTTACTATTGATATAATTGCTCAGGCTTTTAACGTACGTGTATTTATTGGTCATTTGTAACATACTCACACACTATGAAACAGCCTTTACTTTATGTGGTGGAAGGAGGGAAAGAGGCCATCTGCAAGAGAAGGGTAAGGCAGCAAAACTGAATTTGTGATGGAGAAAGAGGCTAAAGAGTTTGACACTGGTGGAGAGCTGAACACTTAAATGAACAACACTTCCTTTACTTGTTTCTGACTATAACGTCATATTAATTTTGGAAGGTCACAGCCACAGATTAGTGGCCATACTCGTAGAGTTTTTGACTGGAATCTTTGGCCACCCTATCCAAGATGGTAGTTCTGAAAATTCCAAAGAGAGCGATGGGGGGCAGGTAGCCCGAGGGGGCTAAATTGTTTGTGCTAGATGATCATAAGCATTCAGAATGAAGTTCTCTGAAATAAAGATTTCTGTGGATGATGCAGACAAATCTGAGTCTATGATTGTCATCCATGGACAGCAAATGCTGATTTTTAACCCTCTTCAACCTAACCAGTGATAAAAGAGCAGCTAACCCTCCAAAATGTTGCGAGCTATATAGGTCACAAAAAGATGTTTTTCATTAGCTTTGTTTAAAGAACAATCTGACATAAACAATATACGGTCCAAGATTTGCAAATAGAAACAAAACATACACGTTATCCATCACATTCACTTTTGGGGAAATAGCACGCTTTTGACTACTCGTAAAAGAATGAAAAGTTCAATTCATGCAACTTATTTTCAGCTTTAAATGACACAAGTTTGCAGATGAGGCCGAACCGAAACTAACAATAAAATAAAAGGAACACAGAAAAGAGGCAAGTCCATACTGATTTAATTTTAATCAATTCTGAAATCTGTATGGATTATTTAAACGTTCGAATGAGATGCAAATATTAAATACGCAGAATACACTAACAAGCCTGTCCAATCAACTTGAAAACTGGCAGAATGTTCTGCACCAATAATTGTACTGATATAGCACTGTGATGCTTGCATATGCGCCACGAGCACATGTTAAGATTCTCTTGATTACTTTTGTGGTTGACACTGCAGTTCAGGATTGCACTGTCATCCACAGCAAAAGAATGCTTAATATAAATTAGGCACATGCCGAATTGGACGTTAATCACTGACTCAACATCATGCTTAAAATGTTGAAACTGTGCTTATTATAGCTTATACAAAGTTGATGTGGCAAGTGTTATGTTTTCTACATTTGTATAGCAGTTCTACCATTTGTATGGTTGTGAGTAGTGCTTACTTTGTAAACGAATAAGTGCCGGATTCCAAAGTTTTAATCAGATGCCTGCGGCCGGCGCCATTGAATGTCAGGGGTACTGAATACAAAGGCTGCGTAGTCTTGACTCTAACTCGTGCCTCTTTCATCCACCCCAGACACTCCCAGTCCCTTTATCTCACTCTTCCTTTTTCATCTCTGCTTCCTTTCTTTGTCACAGTTTTTTCCGTCTTTCTCTTTCTCCTTCTTTCCCCTTCGTCTCTTTTTCCCTTGCTCTAGGTCAAAGATTTATGAGGGGAAAAAAGTGCCGGTCCTAAAAAAAAGTGAGAGCCTGTGAACTCCTGGCTCAAATTAAGCACTGGTTCCGTAGCACATTCCAAATCTAGGCACCCGTTATAGTTCTGGGGTCAAACTGAATGCAGTCAAAGTGTTAGAATGATATTGTCGACAGGTTGTGTTTAATACAGTATTAAAGAGTCATATCCGATAGTGGCACATTACCTTTTTTTTTGTTAACAGCCAATATCCTATTGGGCTCTTATCTTACTGCTGCTCATAACGATTATCAAGATGGAGTTCAGAGTACAGTTAAACTGCTAACTCTGCTTGTTTTATTTTTTTTATTTATAGCTTTCCTCGCTGCCAGTGCAGTGGGGTACTGTACATATAACATGTTCAGAAACATTATGACATTCTGTATCAGTCATATATTAGGCAATATATACATATCAGACTCGGCTTGGCACTAGAGGAAAAAACTGTGGATGGTATCGTTTGAAAAGGTGAGTTTTGGAATTTGTATAAAAGGTCAGATTAGTAATCGTTCTTATGCCTTTGGGAATTTGGCATTAGTTCAAGAGTGTGCATATGAGGCACGAGAAGGCAAGGACGTCAATTCACCAAAATACCAGGGGTCGCGGAAGTGAACGTACAACATTTAGGGGCAGATTTATGATGCTCTTGCTCCGCAATTGCGTCACTTTATTTGACGCAACTGCGGCGCAAACAATGCGCCCTATTTACAACGTGACGCATCTAGGAGATGCGTCACGTTGTAAAGCCCTGCGCCATAAGGAGGCGTTCCTGCGCAGGGGGGGGGCGTTCCTGTGCAGGAACGCCTCCTGAAAGTGGCTGAGTGAAATCTATGAGATTTCACTCAGTCACTTTCAGGCCAATGCTGCGTCAAAACCCTGCGCCTGCTTGAAGCAGGCGTAGGTCTTGATGCAGCATTGTGTAGATGGGGCACCCCCGAGCCTTGCTGGAGCTGCGTCGCGCTTGCGACGCAACTCCAGCAATGCGCCACATTTCCGGCACAGATGCGTCACGCATCTGTGCCGTTTTTGCACCATGGGTGGCGGAGCTGTGGCGCACTGTGGCGCACGTTAACTGGCGCATCCCTGGGGATGCACCAGTTAACATAAATCTGCCCACGAAACTTTAATTTGCCTCACTCACACAAGCTTCCACATACTAACATATTCAAATTCTCTCACACACATAAACACACACTCATTCACAAACATGCTTACAACATACATTTAACAGCATTTTTTTACAAGGTAGGGGGATATTCCAGATAATGTACTCCATGTTTTATTCCACTAGTAGTGAATAATATTGTTCACTATTTGTATAATAAAAAAATTGACAGAACCCAGGCAAGTGGAGCGCCAGTCAGCGTCCATTAGGAAGAGCTGCCCCTGTGTTCCAGGCACTGATTTTGCCACATCTGAGGCCAGGGTTAGCAAAAGCAGTGTAAGGGGTAGCAAGGGGCAAACCAGGGGTCGCAGCTATGAATCCTGGCGACCCCTAAATGATGTCCATGCGAGAAGGCCTGCTCAGCGGTTTCCTCTTCTTTGATGAGGGTATTTCTAAGATTAGTCTTTTGTTCCCCCCTTGTAATTCTTTGACCCCCCAAGTGGGCAGGTTTTCTTGCAGGAATCATGGTAGACTTCAGTATACAACTTTGTGCGAGATGAAAACAATCCAGACAAGACTACATTGGACTATGTAACGTTCTGTAAACTAAACACGTTCAGATCAAAGAACTAGGAACTAAACTCCAGATACGGAAACCAAAATTATTCACAATATGTCAGAGACAGCTCCCAGCACCGGTGACAATGTGCCAGAGGTGGCCTCTAAATACCAACAAAAAAAATCCCTATGTGACCTTAAAAACTGAACACAATATTCCTGGTGTGATATCCAAAACTAGATACAGTGAGCCATAGTTAAGAAAATAAACAGATGCGTACGGGCAGAGATTTACAGCTTCACCTGAGTGTACTTTACATTTTTTTACTATTTACTATCATTCCTGGTGGTATGCCTTGAAAGCTATGCCAGTCGCTGGTTTCCAGGCACACTACCTGGATGTTAGGTGACTTTAAAAAGTCTCCTCTTCCCTCCGTGGGGAGGCCTCCATAGCAGATAAGTAAAGACGGGGGAAAGGGAGCCTCTCTCTACAAATGCACACTTTATTACCCTCAGCGTAGGTTGCCTCCTGTGACCAAGTTTAGCCTTTTGGCAGCAATATGCTAGAGAGAGGCCCTGAACCTGGCACACTATGCCAGTTCTTTCCCACAGAGGTAGATCCAATATGTAAGGGGTGACTCAGAGAATTTGGCAACATTTTTCAGAGGTAGCCACCAGAACTGGACACAGCACTGCAGATAAGGTCTTCATAACAGGAAAGAATATTCCAGATGCATCGACTAAAACTGAAAACAATACGTTTACCCTCATAGAGATGGGTGACAGTGCAGTGTGTAAATGCACACAAATTCCTTTTGAGCTCATCCAGCTCCAAGACTTAAAGAACAAAGAACGGTTGATCTGCTGTAAATGTTGAGTATGTGCAGGAAGAATGCACTCCTGGTGCTGTGTTCTACCTTTTACGTGAATGTGAACGACCTCTATGCTGCTTCTGTGCGTGCTGTAAATAAGCTATGTATGTGCAGAAGGGATACACTGATACTGAATATTGTACTGCTTTTGTGTTTGTGTGGAAAGCCTGAAATGTTGCTATGTAGACCACCAGGCCTGCATGTCTGAGTAGCTCGCACAGCTCATACCGGCACTGCGCACGGTTGCTATCCAAACTATATCTGCAGTGTGTGAAAAGATAATACTGCTGCTTTCCATGCCAGGCATACATATACACGGTGTTTAGTGAACTTTGCATAAACTTTACCATTACACAAAAGCCAAATCTATTGGCCTTGAAAATGTGTCTTTTCGATTCAGACGTAAAAAGAAACTCCTATATCTTCATAGAAGTTATTTTGGCATCAATAATTGACATTTTTGTTTTACTCATCGTTTTTATTTTGTCTTGATAGTTTTCTAAATATTTTACTATTATATCAGTCAGCTGTAAAGGAAGATTTTGGGCTAAGTCTTCATCTGTAAGAGTGTTAAAATAAAAACAAAGATGGAGGTTTAAGAAAAAACATAACAAAAATGTTCCTTTATTGGTAAGGGTACAGAGGAGATGGTCCTTGAGGACAGGGGCTGAGGCGTTCATTGAAGTCTTACAAATGAGTGCTTAGAAGCTCATACGTTGCAAAAGTGAGCTAAGGAGTTCAAGGTTCTCTCACAGATGAGTAATTCAACATAATATAATTGTATAGTGAAAATTTGCATATGTATTGCCTCAAAACACATCCAGTTTTGGACAAATGAGTGCCCCAGGCGATAAAGTGATTTTCCGAGGATCATAGAATATGCTAAACCTCTTCAAAGCCTTCAACTAAGTCACACAGCCACATCTCTTCCAGTATACCGAAATAGAAAATGGATACTGAGTCCAATGTTAAATCTGCCGTCCCAGAGTCTGCCCTGTCCATGTGGTCCTAAACCCTGAAACATGAAATTTGCATTGCTGTTGGAAAATGTGTAACTATGTAATTTTTGTTAAATTTTTCAACCATTTCAAGGTGCGTTCAGAGAGGAAGAAGGTGAAGCGGGAAAAATCATCAGTGGGTATTAAGTCTCATTCGCCCGTGAGCTGTATGATATCTTGCATTCTGATAGGCATCAGCGTGTTAGAAAGCCATTATGAAGGTTGGGTGAACTGGCAAAGCCTTGTTAAAGTGCTAGTCTTAGAGATGGCACTGGCCCACACTTAAGCATTTAATCTCTGTGTCTGATTGAGGAACTGCGGTCGGATTTGTGGGACCTGTGCAGGACTTGTACCTAAATTGCAAAATATATTTTATGTCGGTTTGGGAATTAGTAGCTTTTGAAATGCAGTTCATTTACTCAAAAATTATGATACAAAATGTTGAAACCTGGGTATAGGATTTCACTAAATTCCTCATCCATTAGCAACATTAACATAAGATAATGTGTGCATTTTATTTTAACTAGGGCATCCAGATAATCTTGACTACTTGAATAAGGCAAAGCATGCCTATGTAATAATGAGAGCAGAACAGGCTGCTTCAAGCTGGTAAAGGCTAACACAGCACACGCCTTTCCTCTAAAGTCGTCGCTTTTCCTTGTATTTCCATGCGTGATCTATGAGCTTGTGATGGTACAGCATTTAGATGGTATTGTCGAAAGAAGAAGTACTGTTGGAAAGTAAAATATGAAGGAGGCGGAGAAGGAAAGCAGTCCTTCTGCTGGTGAACAGTGGAGCAGGGGCCTTACAAAAACAAGCATTTGCAATGCAATAGGGCTCGCATTAGTAAAGTTAGAGGTATAAGTATTGTAAATGACAACTTTTTAGGTTTCGCCTGGGCCGGAGCACTAGCTCCGCCCAGGAGAAATCTTATGTTCCTACAGTGTGGGGCTTCGTCCCGCCTCTGTCTTCCATTGGCTAGCTCCATAAATGGAGGCTAGCCATTGGAAGAGATTGGCTGTCATTCACGCTTTCCCAGTGAAAACGCAATTCGGTGCATTTCTGACTCTTTTTTTAAGTCCCGCCCCTTGTCCCAGGCCGCGCTGTGATTGCCTGCCGGCCCGGGACACCCCCGTGACGTCATTCCCCGGGCCGCACTGTGATTGGCTGCCGGCCCGGGACCTGACTTGTGTTTAAATGCAATTGTTTGTAACAGGACATAGCTTTTGATGCCTTGTTTTCTTACTTGTGACCACCAGAGGGGGCAGCATGTAATATGACATCGCTGTGATATTAAATAAAAGACACGTTAAGAAACACACAAAGGTTGCTAGAAAGAATTCCTGAGGAGACCTCCAGCATTACTCGAATATCACCAGGATACCTCAAGATATAGAAATGTGCGTATTCGCGTGACTTCAGCCGGTGGTTACTGCCCTAAGTGCTTTCTTTACGTGGTCCTACTAGGCACAGTTAGCGCTTCCTATGATATCTACGCTCAGATCCAAATAGAACGCTGCGGCCAGAACACCCCCCTGACACACGTCCTGCCTTTTAGTGCACTGGCACTGTCGCAGACCCCCCAGGCAGAGACGTCAGCCCCGACCCCCATCAGCTGCGGAGCGGGCTGGGAGCCCCGGCCAGCACCGCTCCTGGCACCCCAGCTCTCCCGCACGCAGGAACTGGAGGCAGTGCCTTGCAGGAAGGCTGCCTGCTCACGGGATGCACCCCTTCCTGCAGGCTGCCGCGCACTGCCCCTGGCGTCCGGGATATGCAAACACAACATGTGATGGACCGAATGTGGATCAATGTCACACACTCATCCCAGTCCAAAGATCTGGGCCCAAATCCATCGTTTTTTGCACTCCACACCACCCCGGGTTAGACAATGGCGATATGCAAGTCAGCTCTGACCCTTTTGGCAGTTCGGGCTGCACTGTTCCCATGAGGCACAGGGTCAGACTGATTTGCATATAGCCATGTCTGAACTGGGGTTGGCAGTTCGGGCTGCACTGTTCCCATGAGGCACTGGGTCAGACTGATTTGCATATAGCCATGTCTGAACTGGTTTTGGCAGTTCGGGCTGCACTGTTCCCATGAGGCACAGGGTCTGACTGATTTGCATATAGCCATGTCTGAACTGGGGCGGCAGAGTGGGCTAAAGAACGGTGATGGATTAAACCCAGATCTCTTGACTGGGTGTGAGTGTCTGATTGATTCAGAAGCTCCTTCCATCACCAACCCCTTTTGTACCGCTTTTGGCCACCATAAGTGTGGCAGGGTATACTCAGACGTGAGTCCCTTGCTCACTTTGCCACTGGATTCAAGCAAGCCGGGCTGAAGAAGGCTGGAATGCCAGAAACCGGTCCTCGGAAGCTTGTTTCCGGTCCAGGGAAGACATGGCTTGGCAGTTCGGGCTGCACTGTTCCCATGAGGCACAGGGTCAGACTGATTTGCATATAGCCATGTCTGAACTGGGGTGGCAGAGTGGGCTAAAGAACGGTGATGGATTAAACCCAGATCTCTTGACTGGGTGTGAGTGTCTGATTGATTCAGAAGCTCCGTCCATCACCAACCCCTTTTGTACCGCTTTTGGCCACCATAAGTGTGGCAGGGTATACTCAGACGTGAGTCCCTTGCTCACTTTGCCACTGGATTCAAGCAAGCCGGGCTGAAGAAGGCTGGAATGCCAGAAACCGGTCCTCGGAAGCTTGTTTCCGGTCCAGGGAAGACATGGCTTGGCAGTTCGGGCTGCACTGTTCCCATGAGGCACAGGGTCAGACTGATTTGCATATAGCCATGTCTGAACTGGGGTGGCAGAGTGGGCTAAAGAACGGTGATGGATTAAACCCAGATCTCTTGACTGGGTGTGAGTGTCTGATTGATTCAGAAGCTCCGTCCATCACCAACCCCTTTTGTACCGCTTTTGGCCACCATAAGTGTGGCAGGGTATACTCAGACATGAGTCCCTTGCTCACTTTGCCACTGGATTCAAGCAAGCCGGGCTGAAGAAGGCTGGAATGCCAGAAACCGGTCCTCGGAAGCTTGTTTCCGGTCCAGGGAAGACATGGCTTGGCAGTTTGGGCTGCACTGTTCCCATGAGGCACAGGGTCAGACTGATTTGCATATAGCCATGTCTGAACTGGGGTGGCAGAGTGGGCTAAAGAACGGTGATGGATTAAACCCAGATCTCTTGACTGGGTGTGAGTGTCTGATTGATTCAGAAGCTCCGTCCATCACCAACCCCTTTTGTACCGCTTTTGGCCACCATAAGTGTGGCAGGGTATACTCAGACGTGAGTCCCTTGCTCACTTTGCCACTGGATTCAAGCAAGCCGGGCTGAAGAAGGCTGGAATGCCAGAAACCAGTCCTCGGAAGCTTGTTTCCGGTCTAGGGAAGACATGGCTTGGCAGTTCGGACTGCACTGTTCCCATGAGGCACAGGGTCAGACTGATTTGCATATAGCCATGTCTGAACTGGGGTGGCAGAGTGGGCTAAAGAACGGTGATGGATTAAACCCAGATCTCTTCACTGGGTGTGAGTGTCTGATTGATTCAGAAGCTCCGTCCATCACCAACCCCTTTTGTACCGCTTTTGGCCACCATAAGTGTGGCAGGGTATACTCAGACGTGAGTCCCTTGCTCACTTTGCCACTGGATTCAAGCAAGCCGGGCTGAAGAAGGCTGGAATGCCAGAAACCGGTCCTCGGAAGCTTGTTTCCGGTCCAGGGAAGACATGGCTTGGCAGTTCGGGCTGCACTGTTCCCATGAGGCACAGGGTCAGACTGATTTGCATATAGCCATGTCTGAACTGGGGTGGCAGAGTGGGCTAAAGAACGGTGATGGATTAAACCCAGATCTCTTGACTGGGTGTGAGTGTCTGATTGATTCAGAAGCTCCGTCCATCACCAACCCCTTTTGTACTGCTTTTGGCCACCATAAGTGTGGCAGGGTATACTCAGACGTGAGTCCCTTGATCACTTTGCCACTGGATTCAAGCAAGCCGGGCTGAAGAAGGCTGGAATGCCAGAAACCGGTCCTCGGAAGCTTGTTTCCGGTCCAGGGAAGACATGGCTTGGCAGTTCGGGCTGCACTGTTCCCATGAGGCACAGGGTCAGACTGATTTGCATATAGCCATGTCTGAACTGGGGTGGCAGAGTGGGCTAAAGAACGGTGATGGATTAAACCCAGATCTCTTGACTGGGTGTGAGTATCTGATTGATTCAGAAGCTCCGTCCATCACCAACCCCTTTTGTACCGCTTTTGGCCACCATAAGTGTGGCAGGGTATACTCAGACGTGAGTCCCTTGCTCACTTTGCCACTGGATTCAAGCTAAGCATGAGCGGATTTTGCGGATTGGCAATCCGCGAATTTGCGGATTTGCGAACTCGCAATCCGCAAAATCCGCGAATTCCCGCGAATTTGCGGATTTTTTTTTTTTTTTGTGTTCGCCCGTGTTTCTGCCAGTTCGCGAGGGTTTTTACAATTTCGCAATTTGCGAACTTACCTGTCGGGTCGCAAGTTTTGCGAACTTGTTGTTTCTACGTGTCCAACCTGTTTGGGACACTCTTCTTCATCACTGCCACTCTCTGTCACCACTGCCACTCTCTGACTACTCATGCCACCCTCTGGCCCACCCATGCCACCCTCTGTTTCATCACCACACCCTCTGGTTGTCCAGTGTACATTATTTTCGGCAAAGCAAAGCACACCTTCCCTGCCTCAAGTGACCTGAATTAATTTGGGGCTGATTAATGTGTCACAGAATATTTTTTTAGCTGGCACCTGCTTCCTTAGTGCGCCCTGATTAGTGATCTTTTGCACTTGCTAAGTGCTTTCATTGTTGCAAAATTAGTTACAACACCTGCCCTGCCCCAACTGACAATAATGAATTAGGGGCTGATTAATGGATTTTAACTTCCAGCCTGGCTCCTGCTTGTCTCCCTTAGCTGTAATTCATGACCTTTGTGGCATATGTGTAACTATTCTGAGGTTCAGAGCAGGGTCACATAATAGTTTCAACTGGCAACTGAACTCTGGAGGGGCCCCTCAGGAAGCACTACAGGAAATGGCTACTAATGATGTGCCTGAACTTTTGAACCTGGTAAGTAGTTACTTTCAGTTTTGCTTAGATCGTATTTCTGCAATTTCGCACTTATTCGCGGGGCGCGAACTCACGCGAACAGTGCGAGCAGTGCGAGCAAAATCCGCTGCTCGCGGATTTGCGGATTTTGCAGGAAATTCGCAAATCTCGCGGATTGCGGATTTCCCGAAAATCCGCAAAATCCGCGAGCGGAACGGATTTTCCGCCCATGCCTAATTCAAGCAAGCCGGGCTGAAGAAGGCTGGAATGCCAGAAACCGGTCCTCGGAAGCTTGTTTCCGGTCCAGGGAAGACATGGCTTGGCAGTTCGGGCTGCACTGTTCCCATGAGGCACAGGGTCAGACTGATTTGCATATAGCCATGTCTGAACTGGGGTGGCATAGTGGGCTAAAGAACGGTGATGGATTAAACCCAGATCTCTTGACTGGGTGTGAGTGTCTGATTGATTCAGAAGCTCCGTCCATCACCAACCCCTTTTGTACCGCCCCTGGCGTCCGGGAGGCCTGTCCGTGACAGAGCCGGAGCCGAGCGGAACATATCGAGGGAGGCAGACCCGAGCGTAGCGGCAGCTCCAGCGCCCCACAGCCAGTCAGCATGGCGGTAAGCGAGCCACATCCATCTCCCCCCCTCCCCCCCCCCAGCCCTGCTGCGCACACTGGCACCCCAGCTCTGCACACCGATCACAGGGACTCCACGGTAACAAGCGCAGCTGGACGCGTTGGCACCCCAAGCATTAGGGTTCTGCTGCTTTGATTTCTGTGCTTTTATTGGGACTTGGAGAGCATTCAGCCAGATTTGACAGGCTTCAGATACTTGCTTTAAAATGGTGGTAAGAGAGGATCGACAGTATCTGGTCTATGCAGATGTGCTGAGTGGCAGATCCCTAACACAGCTAAGTTGCCAAGGAGATAAGAGAGCTGCATTTTCAAGGCGAGAAAAGAGGCTGCAGCCAGGTGCCCCCTACTAATGCAGCCCTGGCCTGGATTTTGGAAGTTAATGCTATTTTCTCGGGGTCCGCCTGTCAAAATTGAGACCCAAGGAGGGCTCTGGCGGGGTTTACTTAAGCTAGCGGAACCCTATCTAGGGAGTGGCAGCGAGTGTGGATGTGTCGCCCAGTCTGTCGGACTTCCACCAGAAAGGCATGGCGCATCCAGGCTGCTGTGGAATGAATGACTCCGTCTCCCGGTTGCATGACAGTCAGTGCTCCTTCAGTGACAAGACACCAGAGGTCGGGGCTCTTGTATGCAGAGAATGATACAAACCCAGCCCTTGCCTTTTCTTAACCTTGTTTATTTCTATCACTACCCTCTTGTGACAGGGAGGGGTTTTGAATAAACATAAAAGGTACAGCCAGAGATGGACTGCGGTTTTGTCGTTGTTGGTCCTGTTCCCGCACCTTGAAAAGCTCTTTATTCTGTGTGTTGATTAACAGTTGCCAGCCGACACTGCTGGATTCCCAGAAGTGTAACATATTTAGAAGCTGGTGGCCTGCGCATTTGTGAGTTCACCCCTTCAGGAGAGTTTCCCACAACCCCCTGCCGATGGGCCTCACAGATCCGTAGACAGACCTCACAGGTTGAAGTGAACAGGAAACACGCCTTTTAGTTTTACCCTTAAATAAGTTAAATATTTCCCAACTTTTTTTTATTTCATAGATCCAGTGTCACCATTCCGACATTCTTCGTTTTACAATTAAAAATGCCTTTACTTTTTTCTGCAGCTGTTTTTGAGATCTTCGCTGTAGCTAATTAGTTCTCATGCTCTCAAAAACGGGCGTGGTCAAAGCCTACCCCTCGGATACCGAAACAACACGTGTCACCCGTCCTCCTGAACTCGCTGCAGCCGGCTTCTTCGGCACAATCGCCTCCAATTCCCCGCCCCATCCTCGGCTCTTAGGTCATAATTTGACTTGTTTTCTTGCACGCTTCTGATTTTTTTTTTTTGTATTCATCACTGTGTAAAGTGTCCACATCTTGACCTGTTTGTAATTATCTATGGATTTAGTGCCTGTTTGACAAGAGCCAAAGAAAACTATTCTGCCTATATTTTCCACATCGTTCGTGTCTAGCACAACTAAAACCCCTGTGTTGGGATAGGACCCTTTGTATTCCAGACAAGAGCATATGCTTTACGCACGTTCAACACTAGATGTACACATTCCTAATAAACTCAGACTGCACACAATCTTCACGGATTGAGATCTCGTGCAATGTCCCACAACGCCAGAATGGCATAAAGTGGAAAGAGGTCCCCTGTGCAGGGTGTGGCCAAACCATACCCCATCTCAGATTCCGGACTGGATCCTGAAATAATAATCTTGATTCACTTGTTGCCTTGTGCTATCCTGATCGCTGTGAGGTCGTTTAGCTGTAACACTTCCTCTACCTGTTGATAGTTCCTTATATACAGGGCCACTGGAATTATGAAGCAGGGAAGGACCAAACTGTGCGGCAGGGTTCAGTAAATTATGTGGCAAGGAAAAAGTAACTTATGCTGTGCTATGCGGCACATTTTGTGCTAGTATTACTTCATTATTTTGTCACTTTTACACTAGTTGATTCTGTCTGGGCATTGGTTGCACTTCATTAGTACAAGTTTAACAGTCAAATCCAACGAGGAGCTACAGAAGGGTGGCCAGATAAGCTTTGCAAAGGGATTTCCACTGCGTGGCAAAACATGTTGCTACGTTTTTGTAACTTTTCAACCGTTTGAGGTAGAATTGTTTTTTTTGTTATCTGCCAATGATGCAGCAGATGATGGATTATGTGGCAAATGTATAATTATGTGAAAAAAGCTGCCTAATCACTTAATTCCTGTGGCATTGCTTATATAATGGGGTCTTGGTGTGGACAACACTAGGTTGTTTCAAATCTGCTTGGGCAATGTTAGGTAAGATGGAAATGCATGCAAAAATGGAAAGTCATTCTAGCCGTAAACGTTGTGTCCTTTGAAGTACAGTAACTGCTTTCTTATTTCTGCCTTATCTCCCTGATCGATTGTTTTAATCTTGGCGACAGATACACCAACAACAGGGCACCAAGATCACAAATATCTACGATTAGAGCTACAGATACTGCTGAGCCGAGCTCTATACCCTGTTCTCTGCTGTAGTCACAGGGGTTGACTGACATTTTGAAAGCGAAGAATTTGAGACATTGCAAACCCATGTAACATCTGAGACCCTTGTTATGGGAGGGGTAGCTTTAGAATGCATGTAGAACAAGCTTTGGCATATAGCCAATAGGTCTCACATTTGGGACCTTATAAGTGTTCAGTTATCCAGCACAATATCCTTGGTGCAACAACATCAACTGTTGCATGGTTAAACACTTATAAGGTCCCAAAGGCGAGACCTATTGGCTATGCCAATGCTTGAGGACAAACTGAACCAGGAGAGACTAAAGTGAGACGTGCACCATCTAAAGTGAATAAAGCAAGCACATAGAAAGCCAGAAAATGTGAGTTACAAACCACAAAGCCTATGGTAATCAATGGGCAGAATGTATTCCAAGGTCAATTTTCTGAAATTCCCCAAGATGTATTTAGCAAGCAATACAGCTGCGACTTAAAAAAAAGGGAGGGGTGTATGCCTATTTTGACTGCTGCCCCGGACCAGCCGGCCTGCCCGGTAATGGATGTTGTCAGCCGATGGGCACATTCATGTGTTACATATCTGGAGGCAATGGATGGGGTGCTATTGTTACTGCAAGGGGCATTGTAAGATGGTCGCCGCAAACGCCCTGCACGGAAGCGTCTCTTGTGAGTAGGATGCGTCCTCTACCACACTCATATGAATTATAGCAACCAGAAGTTTTGCCGTTTGCTTGTTTTCCATGCTGCTCTACCCCACTGCCCACCTCTTCTCCCTGCGTCCCTACCGCTTGCTGTTGTCCTCTTTCTGGCCTCCGATTTTCTTACTTTTCCGGGACGGGGTTTTGGCCTCCTGGTCCGTTTTCCCGGGGGAGACCCTGCCCTTGCTACTTCCTTAGCTCCTCGGGGCAAGGGTCAGAAGGGAGGAGTGTGCCCCCCCCGCATCCCCCGGGATTTCATCTATCACTTCAGGGAATATTATGTAGTGCTCTCAACAATATGGCTGGAGACTCTTAACCCATAAGGAGGCGGCACCCCAAGGTGCAGTTGATGTAAATTCCTCACCTTTGGGGTTAAGGTCCCCTGGGCTTGAGGATGCTGAACAATAGACAGTAACACCCCCCCCCCCGCCCCCCCCCCAAAGACCCACCACACGTGGCCCCTCCTCCGGGCCACTTGCTGCTGCGGAATCCCCATTGGCCCTCATTTTCTCAGTATATGTACCATTTGATTACTATAAACAATCTATTGTGTGTTAGTTGTGTGAATACATGTTTTGTGTTGTCTTAGAAATGTTAGCAACCGTTTTCAATATATCAAATGTATCTAAGTGCTCGTGAAATGTGTTGTTATTGTTCTACCTTTAATACAGTGCTTAGAAACAATACGTGTAAGGTATCATCCATTTGCGAGAGATTAAGCTATTGGCATTCTAAATGACAATGCCATTAATTTATCTGTTTTCAAAACCAACACATAAATAAAAAAAATTGTCATTTACAATGCCAATAGCTCTAACTTTTACAAAGGCGAAACCGTTGCATTGTAAATGCTTGTTTATTTATGTTTTTGTTTTGAAAATAGCAAAATTAATAACTTTGTCATTTACAATGCCAATAGTGTTAACTTTTGCAAACGTGACACCTATAGCATTTGTAATGCAATATGTGTTGTATTTACATGACTTAGATGTATTAATATTAAAAATAACAATGGGTTGTATTTTTTTCAATATTTAATACTTAAATAAAAGTTATTGTAATTTATAATGGCAATAGCTTAAGCAGATAACATTTTGGAAGATTATCTTTAGTGTATTTTATAGTGATGAAAATACAAGAACAGAAGTGAAATATTAACTTTTTTTGTGACATTTGTAAAAAAGTTTGAAACATTGAGAGAACATATTTGAATCAGTTTTTGTTGAATGGTTGCACAGATTGATGCTGTGGTGGCTCTGAATGATGTTGTGGCGGCGATGAGTGATGCTTGGCGTTCAGTGATGCTCTGGTAGCGCATAGTGATGTTGTGGTGCCGCTGAGTGATGCTGTGGTGATGCGATGGATAGTGAGGGCGATACAGGGAGGGCAAAAGGGTATACACCTGTTACAACGCAACTTTTACAACTACCTACTATTACAACGCAACTTTTACAATGCATACCATCACAACGCATTGCGCTGGGGGGCGCTCTAGGATAGGGAATAAGTATAATTTACTATCCAACACCTTCCCTAGTGTCCACGGGGACTGGAGTTAGAATAGTAAATTATACTTACCACTATCCAGCACCTCAAAGCGCTATGCGTTGTAATGGTATGCATTGTAATGGTCGCGTTGTAATAGTAGGTAGTTGTAATGGTATGCGTTGTAACATGGTACATCCGGGCAAAAGATAGATAGAGGGAGGGTGAGAGATAGAACCGGGTGAGAGAAAGAGGCAGGGCAAGAGGGCGAGGGATGGAGTGTGGGCGAGGGATGGAGTGTAGGCAAGGGAGGGATGGAGTGTGGGGCGGGGGAGGGATGGAGTGTGGGGTGGGGGAGGGATGGAGTGTGGGGCGGGGGAGGGATGGAGTGTGGGGTGGGGGAGGGATGGAGTGTCTCATCTGATAACATATCAGTCAGGCCGCAGCGCTGAGGGGTTGAGCTAGAAACAGCAAAAAAGAGAGGATGATGAAGAGATGAGAGAGAGTTAGAGACTGCCCGAACAGAGAGTCTACGGGGGAGGGAGAGGGGGGCTGGAGAAGAGAGGGAGAGCAAGAAAGGGGTAAAGAACAGTAGAGAATGGTTGAGAAACACGGGGGCGAGATGGGGTTGCGAGACACGGAGAACGAATTAGAGGAAGGCAGAGATTTAGGAATGAAGGGGCAATAGAATAGAGGTGGGGGGGGCTACCCAGGAAGTTAGCAGGACAAAGTCAGGCGATAACGGTTTGGGCGAGAAGCGGAGAGCTAGAGACAACAGCGAGATAAAGGGAGGAAGAGAGACTGTGGTACAGAGAGAGGGTGAGAGGGTGCAGAGGAATACCAACGAGTGACTTGAGCAGAGAGTGACAGAGCGACGCAGGCAGAGCAGAATAGGGAGAGACAGTGCAGAGAGATAATATGGGGCTGCTAGGATTTTCAACAGGCCGAGGGAGCGAGAGTGCAAAAACAGAGACATCAGGAGAGAGGCGAAAAGGCATGAGAGAGATTGATCTCGGCAGTAAGAACACAATGCAACAGAGACAGCTAGAGAGGGAGATAGAGAGGACAGCGGGAGCGATGGAGAGAAAAGAGCGGTGGCGAAGGGCAATAGCGAGAGGCGGTAAAAGAGAGACAAGACAAGGCGCAAATGATAGCTCTTTACACCAACGCACCAAAATGAATGGCAGGCATGCAAGTGCAGTCTGAAAGTCGTAGGTTCGAGCCCGAGTACCCCTCCCAGCCTCTCACCCTTGTGAGGTCTGTAAACTTTGCACCATTCAGTTGTGTGATAAAACACCAAGCTCGTCTAGAATAGCAATAAATACTACTGTATGAAAAACCGTGAGGGTTAAAAAGAGATCATGCAATCCAGAGATGGAGAGACCGACGAGTAGGACAATGACACAAGAAGAAAGACTCAGAGAGTAAAATCCCTCTCTCCGAAGCGGTGGTGTAGAAGGATGCCATTGGCCCTGGTGCATGGAAGAAGCAACATGCTCCCTATGCTGATGTGGCAGTAAAATGCAACATGTATTAAGGTGCAATAGGTCCCGGTGTCACTGCACCTGCTGCACCAATGGTAGCTATGTCCCTGTTCCCAGAGGAGAAGCAGGGGAGGGGTCCAGCAACGGGGGATAGACGGATGGAAAGAGTCACATATACTGGAAGGGGAAACGGAAGGTGGTAGTCAGATCAATACTTATTTGTATTATTATCTATCTCGGTGGGTGCGTGGCATCTGCTCTAATAATGTTAAGAGCCGTCGCAAAGGCTACCAGGCAGGCAAACCTTTCCTCCAATTTGAATTGTTGATCCGTGGCCTAGGGTGACTGATAGCGAGGGGTGAGAGCGAGACGGGGGAGGGGAGAGTTTGGGTAAAGGGGAAGAAGATTAGTTATGGGGAGAGGGAGGAGGAACAGTGGTTAGGGTGGGATAGGAGGATGGGAAAGAATAGGGCGAGCAGAGAGGCTAGAAAGATGGTTAAATGGGGGAATCGAGGAGTAGAAACCCGAAAAGATGAGTGCTGACACAATGGGAAGAACAGAAAAGGCCTCAAGAGGGCATGGGTAAAAGAAGAACTAAATACAGAAAGAACACGAATGTGAACAAAGAAAGCACAACGGGTGGAAACGGGTGTGCAAAATCGCCGCTTTTTACATGAAGGTTTGTGAAATTCCATGACAGAGTAAAAGGCGGTTTGCTGGTACCTTCTGTAGCTTTTTTTATGCAAAGGCACACCTCGCAATTGAGAAAACATGTCTCTCAGCAACATGCTTTTAGTGCGCCTCAGTCTTCTGCTGGTATCTAGTGCAATTGTTTTTTTTTCTTTAAGTTGACCGCTTACTCAACAACAAACAACAGGAAACCAAGGCTCTAACTGGAAGCAAGGGAGGAAGGGTGACAAGACGAATGGTGAGCAGCAGCCTTTGATGTGCCGGCCGGCCATGCAGTGAATAATTAGGGGAGGAGAAATGCCGGCCTGAGGCCAAGCGCAAAGCAACAGATGGCTTTGATGTGGAGGCCGGCGGCTCGGGCGGATAGAAGCGCGTTCATGAGACCTCATCGAAGTCTTGTGCACTTCTGAAAATCCGCATTAGTTTAACTCTTAGTTTCACCCCAATAGGGCTCGTCCTATTCATTCCTTGCGGAATGGAAAAGGACGAGCCCTAATGAGAGTAAAGGTTTGTGTGGAGCACCATGTGCACAACTGGCGGTGTGATAAAACCTTTGGTGCAAACAAATGCTGCGGCCCCCAACATGTGAGCTGATTCTCGTGCAATGGAGAATGCAAACTTTTCTTGGTACCATCATGGAAAGTTTTATTTCTATTAAAGGCACAGAGAAGGGGATTATGCATCTTAACCTTCTTTGTTCACAGCAGTCATGGAAAATAATCAATAGCTCCTCTGGACTACACCTCCCAAGAGACCCACAGAGGAAGCAACGATAACAACCAATCTGATATAGGCAGTCAAAAGAGATAAGCCCTCGAAAGAAACACAACTTCATCTTTCTTTATGCTAGTTCATTGTCCTTTCGCATCACTTTTCCTTCATTGTCATCCTACTTTTAATCTGTTTCGAACAAATAGCATCATTATAAACTCTATTAAGCAATCTCCATTTCATATCAATCATTAACATTGGAGTAGATTACAACAGTGTAATAAAAAAACATAAGTAGAACTACAATCCACATAACAATAAATGTTGCTCTTTCATTGTGTTTCTTTATTTTCATCACAACGAAATAGAACTACTTATACTCAGCATGTCTCTTATTTTTACATTGTAACTTCAAGGGTGGGAACAGAAACACAATGGTTACATCCGGGCGGGATTAAATTTGTCTTCATGAAATGAAACTTTGTTACAAACTAGCAAGGACATTTTACACTCTATATCAGGAATGGAGGTTAGAAGTATGAATGTTCAAAATATGCTGACCACCAATGCGGCTGCCCTATCCGTGGTTTAAAGTAAAACTTTCTGAAAGCTGCATTCATAATATCTTTTAGGCACCTGCAGTGGCTAAATGTCTTACCCTCTCTCACGGAATGTGCCCCTAAAATCCCTATTGATGCCAGCCTCTGCCTTAATCCATCCTACTAAATAATTTTCTAATGGAAATTGTTGCATGCCCAGTGGCCTGAACTCACTTGTCAAAATCTTCTAGGATTTAGGGCATCTCACCACAAATAACCTGCAGAAATTTGAAAGCTGGAGTTAGCTTGGGTATTGTAATTTGTTCTCTACCAACTGTTAACGTCACCCCTTCTGTGGTGAACATCCTGCTCTACAAATTCAAGGGTAACACATCAGATTCACTGCTGCATGACAGCAAGCACAGTAGCATTGCCATCTACGTTGAGAGTTCCCTCCTAGAAAGGTTCTCATTGTCAGGCCAAGACAAAATGTAATCCAGGACAACATTGACATTCTACAGTTGAAAATACTTGAGTTCTAAAAGAAATGGCAGCCGGATGCCCAATAGCACCAACCGTAGGATTTTTTCTCATCAGTGCACTGTATTGGTATGTGACTCGATGATCTGGCTGATTTGCAAGCATTCATCATTCTGTAGGCCAAGCCTTTCTCCACCAGCTCTGAGAAGAAGTAAATAATTTGCACAATATATGCTCTAAGGGATCAGACCTAATTCAAAACACAAACACCGTCCTTCTTCCCTAACCCAAGCTGCATCTTTTGACCAGTGCCCATCCAAGATCACTGGATAGACTGATGGCTGGAGTAAAAATGTTGCACTCTCCCACACTTTCATTTAATCTGCCACAACAACAGACACAGAGATTCCACCAGGACCAGTTGCTGCAACCTCTCCAGACAGCCAGTCGCAATGTTTGGATAGTTGAAGAGGATTGAATAAGGATGTTCCAGCAGAACAGCAAAACACATTTTTGATGTGCAAAGTGGAGTAACTAAGATCCGCAATCTTCTCACATATGCTAATGATTCATAATCATTGTAAAAGAAGGACTGCATAATAACAACCTGTACCCCAGTTCTGTGTAAAGGCAGCCAACACCTTACTGCTTGGTTTAATCTCATGCTGAAATACCTTGGGAACTGATTAAATGGCAAGGCAAAGAGATCCAAATGGCACAGAGCACAACTGTCCATTACGAGGTGGAAATCCAGCATGTCCAGTTTCCAAGCACTGAAGTAACACGTATAATTGGAGTTCTAATCTGCTACCAGGTTCTGCTTCCATGGGAGACACTTCATGATGATTTATTTTAGTTTGTTCAGGTAGACGTGGCATAAGTCTCTGATCAGTTCCAACAGCCCTCTGGATCTTGTTTCCCCAGTTGGTTGATGTACCCCACTTATTAGCATTAACAAAGATAAAAAATATATAACCAAATTATAAGATAAAAGATAATCGGATATTCAAGAACCCGTCTTCATGATAACCTGCTGAAGACCATGAGGGGCTATTAAAGGACTATCACCCACATAACCTATGAGGCATGCGTCATCATGGAGCCCTTCATCCAGAATGACAGTGCATCTGGGTGTATTTAAGCTGGATGTACTCAACCTGAGAAACTTAGATCCTGACAATGTAGATCTGAGGGACCTTATGAAAACAAACTGTTAAAGCTACCTGTAGGCTACCCTATGTAATGTAAGGGTGGTGTCAAAAGAACAAGTTATTTACCTTCAGTAACACTCTTTCTGGTGGATACTCCATCTAACCCCAGATTCCTCATCTTAGAATTTCCCCTCAGAGCCATACTGGACCCAAATGGTATGTAGCAGTGCTGCCACTGGCCAATAGGCAGCGCTGTGGAGTGACACATTGACATCAGTTTCTGGTCTCTTCTTTTTCCTCAGAAGCACAGCATGAACAATTGCTCGGTAACGGTGCTAAATACTAACTTGGGCCCTTTTTAGATGTTAAAATGAGGTCACTCCACCTGGAAGGGTGTTACAGTATGCAAGTACCTTGTTCTTCTGATGGATACTTCTAACCATAGATTACTCCCCTTAAAACAAATTACCAAAGCAACATCTGCCAAAGGTGAGGGTCTGCAGAGTGGGCTTGGATCAGAAAGTCCTGCAGAACCTGATGGGCGAAGGGTCCTTCCTAACAGACCTGGATGTCAAGGAGTGGTGCTTCGTAAACGTATGCGTCAACACGCACGTCACAGCGTGACGTGGGTGTTGACGCATCCTAGATATCCTGGTAGATATCCATTAGAGGCACCCCTTGGGCCAGCACAGTGGTAGTGGTCTTGGCACTGGTTGAGTGGGTTGTCAGACCTTTAGGGGGCTACTTCTTGGCAAGCGCGTAAAACATATATAAACACGATAATGTGTGGGAACAAATTGAAGGGTCATTCTAATAGAGAGAACATGAATTAATCTCTATTGCTAGATATCACTATACCAACCAACACATATTTGTATAATTCTGAAATCATGAGCAAACACTAATTCTAAGTATCATGTTATTTATCAAGCAAACAAACATTAATTACATTAATAAAACATCACAACATATATAATGTACATGTAGAAAGACAAATAAACAAACTTATTTATCTTACACACAAAAGACAAAAGAGTTTTTTAAAGTAATCTAGGTTCTTCCTCGGTAGGAATAGTTTGGGATGCATATAAGCCCTATATGAGAGACAGAATATGTAGCTTATCTGCGGCAAAAAGGAGGCTTAGAGAGGGAAGTGGTTAATTTAAGAACAATCAGGGGGACCTGAAGGCTTCACTGTTGGAAATAGCAGAAGTTAAATCTAAGTTAGCCATAGTATTGGAAGACAGGGTTAGGAAGAGATGAGAGGCCAGTCGGCTAGCCCATTTTGAATATGGCGAAAGGTGCAGCAAACTGCTTGCATGGAAAATTAAAAATGATCAGGTGAGGAATAGGGTAAAGCGGGTCACATGTTAGCAAACGGAGACTGTACTAAATGATAACAAGGATATTGAACAAGCCTTTTTTAGATATTTTGGAAAGGTATATCAGGAAGAGTTGGATATCATAGAATAGGGGGTGATGACCTGGTTCAAGCAGGAGTGTGCTGAAGCCTTAACGAAAGACAAAAGCAAGATGTTGAACTAAATGCTAAACTTGAGGGAAGTGGAACAGGCAGTTAGGGAAGGAAAGAAGGCGAAGGCACCAGATCCGGATGGCCTGCCTCATGAAGTCTATAAAGTACTGGCTGGTACTTTAACATCATTTTTAATGGAGATGTTTAACGATGTGTTTATGAAAGAAGCTAATATGCCAGAGTGATGGAAAGAGGCCATTATCACATTCATTTTGAAGCCTGGGAAATGTGCCAAGAACTGTGATTCGTATGGGCCAGTGTCGCTGTTAGCCTGGAATTATAAAATCTTTGCGAAGATTTTGGCAGGAAGACTTAATGGAGTTATGACTGAGCTAGTACATGAGGATCAAAAGGGGTTTATACAGGGCAGATTAAAAGAGTTGACATGTACTCTAATTGGCTCCATAAACCTGGCTACTACATATGAGCTCCCCCTTGTGGTAGGTGCGATAGCTGCTACAAAAGCGTTCGATCTGTTAAATTGGGTCTTCCTTCAAACAATTGTGAAATCCCTCAACCTTGGAATTAAGTTTTCTAAGGTTCTTGCAGGGATATATGCCTCACCGGTGGCGAGGGTGTTGGTTCATGACTTCTTATTTTATTATTTTATTTTGCGATTTCTAAAGCGCCTGGTGACCCGTAGGCATCCCCGCGCTATTCAACCTGAAAGGGTCCAGAGGGGTGTGGGAGGGAGTGCCTTATTTCGGGAACAGGAGGGTTTTAAGTTTCCTGCGGAAAACCATGAGGGAGGGTTCCAGGCGTAGACTGAGAGGGAGTGAGTTCCACGCTGTGGAGGCTTTGACCGAAAAGCGGCGACCACCGGTGCAAGCCTTCCTGAATTTGGGCACCGTAGCAAAATGTTCGGCGTCGGAGCGAAGGGGTCTTGAGGCTTTATATGGGGTGACCATATTTTTAAACGCGGCAGGGCCAGCTCCATTGATGAGCTTGTGGGTGGTACATAGGGCCTTGAACTCTACTCTCTGGCGGACAGGGAGCCAGTGTAGGGCTTTAAGGGCAGGCTTAGCCGATACTCTAGGGGGGAGGTTCATAATGAGCCTGGCCGCCGCATTCTGGGTGCGTTGGAGTTTGGCCAAGGTGTAATCAGGGGCCCCCAGATAGATGGCATTGCTGTAATCGAGCCGGGCCAAGAAAAGACCCTGGACAAGTAGTTTCCTGGATGGGAGGGGAAGAAGAGGCAGGATCTTGCGTACGGACCGCAGAAGACCGAAGCAGGTGCCTGCTGTCTTGGCTGCCTGCGTTTTCATGGTAAGGTCAGGTTCCAACCAAACTCCTAGTGTTTTGATTTCATTTCTAGGAGAGGGGATTTCGCCGAAGGTGTCGGGCCAGGATGTAGGTGGAAAGGTCGTCCATTTATTGCCCAGGAGCATGATCTCGGTCTTTGCGCCGTTCAGCTTCAAGGCCGAGTCACACATCCAAGTATGGATGTCCTGGAGGCAGTGAAGCAAGCTGTCAGGATGATTATCCAGGTGGGACAGGGATACGACAAGTTGGGTGTCGTCAGCGTAGTTAACTATTTTTATCCCGTAGGGGGCCACTACATCCTCCAGGGGAGCCATATAGACATTAAACAGGGTGGGGCTGAGCGACGACCCCTGGGGAACTCCATTCTTCAGAGGAAGAGGTTCTGACCGGGAGTTGCCATCCCACACCTGAAAGGATCGATGGGAAAGAAAGGATTCGATCCATGCTCGCGCCGTACCCACAATTCCTGCCTTGGCCAGGCGGTGTAGTAGGACACGGTGATCCACCGTATCAAAGGCGGCGCTAAGGTCCAGGAAGATCACTGCCACTGATCCCCCTGAGTCTAGGATACACCTTGCCTCCTCGATGACAGAGAGGAGTGCGGTGTCCGTGCCATGGCCGGGTCGAAATCCAGTTTGGGATTGGCGCAGGATGTTGTTTGTCTCGAGAAATTGGGATAGTTGCGAGTTGACTAGTTTTTCAGCCATCTTACTGATACAGGGGAGCAGTGAGATTGGTCTGTAATTGGACATATCGTCCGGGTTCAGATGGGGCTTTTTCAGCAAAGCCTTCACAACTGCGTTCTTCCAGTTGGGGGGTACCGTTCCACCAGCGAGGGAAGAGTTGATGAGGTCCCTGATGATAGGGGCTATGGTGGAGGACACTTTTTTTAGAAATCTGGCCGGGGCTGGGTCAAGGGGGGAACCGCTTTTCATTTTCTCTAGCGTGGACGTCACCTCGGTGAGGGAAACTGCTCTAAAGGTCTCCAGCTGTGGGCTATTATTATCGTCCGCTGTGGCCAGGATGGGAGGGGGGCTGACGGTAGGAAGGGAGTCCAGTATCCGCAGGATTTTGGACTCGAAATAATTGGCCAGATCCTTGCTTCTGTCTGGGGGTGGGGGGGTGAGGGGGGGGGTGCTGTTGGGATGTTTAGAAGTTCTTTGACTATCTGATAGGATTCTTTGGCTGAGTTGGTCGCGGTTTTTATTCTATTGTCGTAGAACGTAGATTTAGCTAGTTTCAAGGCAGTTTTATATTGTCTTACCGCGTTGTGATATATGTCCTTGTTGCTGTGGAGCCAGTCTTTCCTCCATGCTCTCTCTGCCTTTTTGCACACCTTACGAAGCGCTCTAAGTTCGGAGTTATACCAGGGGGCATGGCCCTTGGTCTTATTTTTCACCTCCCGATTTTTGATGGGGATGAGGCTGTCGAGGGAGGAGGAAATCCAGTCTCTGAACTGTGTGTCTGCCATGGTAGGGTCGGCTGCAAGACTGGGGATGGTAGCGTCAAGCGCCAAGGCCCAGTTGTCCGTCGAAAGTCTGGCCCAGGATCTGTCCTTAGTGAAAGTTGGGGGGTTGTGGGGTTTCTTAAAGGCCCCTGGGAGATGGGTCGAGACCAAGAAGTGGTCCGTCCACGGGAGGGGGAGGGAATTGGTGAACTGGAGGGAAGGGATGTTCGAGAATACAGGGTCGAGCAGATGTCCTTTCGCATGCGTGGCTCCTGAGTTAGTCAGGGAGACGAATCCCATCAAAATAACCAGGGGAGAAGTAATTAGGTTTATATGCAGATGAACTTTTAATTTAATTTAATTTATACTACCCACCTACAGAGAATCATGAGTCGGGTGATGACACTAACAACAGATTTGGGAAAGGTCTCAGGATATACTATTAATAGAGAAAAGGGAGAAATAATGGTCTGGAACACTGAGGAAGGTGATGAAAAAGGTTAAAAGGGAGATGGGATACTTAGGGATAAAAAAATACCCAAATTATCACCAAGCTAACCAAGGAAAACTTTGAAAAAAACAAGAAGGAAGCTGAGAAATTAGTCAAATCTCACGCTCACTATATTCGGCTGAGTTAACTTAGTAAAAATGATGATCCTCCCAAAATTTACTTTCTTATTTGACTCAATTAATCTACCCTTTAAAAAAGAATTATTTTGGAAATGGCAAAGTCTGATTAACAGCTTTATCTGGTCTGCTAAAGGTCCTCGGATAGCGTGGAGGAAGTTGAGAAGGAGGTTAGAGAAAGGAGGTCTATCATTACCAGACTTACTTTTCTACTCTTGGGCCATCTTGTTGAAAAAATGGGAAAATGCTGCTAGACAAACCTGCGTGTTCAGAAATTGACAGATTATTTGCTTAGTTGTTAAAGCAGGTGGAAGGAGGGGAACGTGGCTTCATGCATAAATACGCTGACCCTAAATATTTCAAAAAGGTCAGATTGAAAATTTTACAGGGCATGGCAGAGACATGGTACAAGATTAAAAGAACTTTAAAGTTACCATATTTCGGATACTTGGCCCCCATCTGGGACTATCGGGCTCTCCAGAATGGAAAAAAGACAAGCTGGCGATTCCGCTACGAGAGGCTGCCATGGTAATATAGGTGTTACAGCAAACAAATGATGGGTGGAATGCTGACAATGCAAACATTCTCCCGCAGTCAAAAGATCTGGGTTAAATCAATTGTTCTTTTTCCCACTACGCCACCCCAGTTTGGACCCAGCCATACGCAAATAAGTCTTGACCCTGTGCCCCATGGGAACAGACCAGACTGAACTGCCAGTCCAGGTTATCCCTGGACTGGAAACAAGCATCCTGGGACTGGTTTCAAGGTATGTCATCCCTATTCAGTCAGGCTAGCTGAGTGCAGTCGTAGGAACAAAACTGGGTCTTGGCTCCTAAACAGCAAGGCTAAGCCTATTCAAACTAAAGCAACAACACAACTGCCAATTCTGAGCTGACTTCTTTTATTTTTAGTCAAGAAGCTGTTATGAATAAAGCATAACAGTCTATTTTCAATTTCGTCACTATTTTATTTTAGTCATTTTTTCTAGGTTAGAGAACTTTTTCATTTTTTCAATTAATATTTCTTGTGCATATACAATTATACAAAAACTATACAAATATTTCAGGGTATGTCACTCTTCTTCAGCCAGGCTAGCTTGAATCCAGTGGCACAGTGAGCTTTTGTCACCCCGAGTGGGACGGGTATGCCCAGACGTGGGTCGTGTGCTCTCCATGCCACTGGAGTCAAGCTATCCGGGCTGATGAGGGCTGAAAGCACAAAACCAGTCCTAGGATGCTTGTTTTCAGTCCCGGGAGGACCTGTCCTGACAGTTCAGGCTGGACTGTTCCCATTGGGCGCAGGGTCAAGACTGATTTGCATATGGCTGGGTCCAAACTGGAATGGCATGGTGAGCAAAAAAACGATGTATTTAGGCCCAGATCTCTGTACTGGGGTGAATGTATGACAAATGTTCTGCATTCTGTCCATCAATTGTTCTTTTTGCGTGGTAATATAGGAGCATCTAATTCATGAAGGTCACTTGATAAAACAGGGGATGTGCAGACAAAGAACAGATGATAAGGTGTCAAGATTCAAATTCCTCCAAATACAGAGCTGGTATGAATGGAGCAGGGGGAGATAAAAATTATGTGCACCCCTTGTAAATTTCATTCTATCATAACTATAACATTTATTAATTGTGTGAAGCATGGAAACTAATCAACCAATTGCAAATAGAATAAACACCACATTTAGGAAAACTAATTGCTGATATGCTAAAAATTAATTTGCTAATAAATCAAAAGTCATATTAATATAGAGCTGTGATATTGTAGATATAATCAAATAAAATGTGTGTATCTGTGCTTATGTTAGAAGTTTTGTGGCAAAAAGAATGCAGATGGTGAGTAAAACGGCTTTGAATGTTGCTTCTGCTAGGTAATATCTAACACAGGAAAAATTAGAATGGTAGGAGGTAAACAGAATGGCAAAAATTCTATATCTAACGTCTGTTGTGTTTGTTTTCATATTAGTTCCCATTGAGGCCCATGCGGCCTAGTCTCAAAATGGCTGTTTACACGAGACGATGAAATCTACTCCGGGAAAGATGGCCCCTACACATGCGCAAATATGCTAGAGCTGCTTGAATTGCCTGTGCTCGGAGCAAAAGATGTCAAGGTCAGCTTGGCCTATGACTGGGAGTTATGCCAAAGGATGATTTCATTTAAAAGCCTGGGAAATAAAAATGCTGTAACTTTATTATTGCAACGTGGACAATTTGGTCCTGAGAAAGCGTTTGGAAAATGACTTTACAAATTAAGAACCGGATTGGACAAGGAGGACATGAGGTGATCATCACCACCCCTCTAATGGACCAATGAGAAATGAGTGTGGACCCTAAAAGTTTCAATTTTTAGTTAGTTAGGGAAAAAGGTATAAAAGAGCCTGTGCGAAAGAGGGAAGTGTTATGGGTTCCGTGGATTTTTCGCATCACGACATACTGTCAGTCTGAACAATTTTTATGGTTTAAAAGACTTTAAAAAATGTTGGACTTTAACTTTTAATGGGGCAAAGAAATTAATTGCGGAGATTCTATGTCGGGAGGGTGACATCGAGGAGGCTAGAAAGACAGTCAGCTTGGGAACCTGTTCGATGCAGTTCTGTCATCTTCCTAGGCAGATTGGTAATATGCTTTCTGAATTTCATTTCTTGAATGTAATTAATAAATGCTAAAACTTTTGCTTGTCTAAAGAAAATGCTATTTTTCTTTCCTATAGAATTTAGATAAATTTTTTGTACAATATAAACTCGAGTCTGTTATTATTTAGAATAAAAGTCATGACAAAAATAAACATTGAAATTATGGGAATATTGTGATTGAGCTGGTCTTAATCGCAATCAACTCACTTCTACTAGCTGGTCCATCAACCAAATAGTGGAGTATCTTGATGTTTATTTCCTTATGTCTGCTGAGAAGATTTGATATGTACATGTTTGTATATAATGTATAGAATTTAGAGTTTAAGTTAATGAGGTACTCCGCTATCCAGCAGCTCGCCTTCTTTTTCACTGATTCCGGAGTAGTGTGATGTGTAGAAGTGTGACTCGTGGTGCTGTGGAATTTGACTAAAAGAGCTCCCTTTTCCTCTGGTGTCCCATCATGCACCCTATCCACCCTGACATCGACCAGGCAAGCCGATCCTCCTATGTCAAGCACAAACCCCGTTGTACCCCCTCTTGCCTGCTCTCTTTTTCGTAAAGCTGACCCATGCCAAGAATAATGTCCAGCCATCATGTAACCTACGGGTTTCCTTCCCGTTCGACATTTTCCCTTTTTCAAAAACAAAGTCAGTCAGATGGCTGACTCGGAAAACCCCCTTCCCTGACTCTGTCACCGAACGAGCAGCTCTCGCTCGTCAATGATTTCCTAGTTTGCGAGGACAGCCACGGGTTGGGTTAACAACCAAGGGAAAACATAATCAAGCACACGAGACTGCCACGAAGAAGAATAGTTTACTACAGCCCATTCTCCTTCTTCCCTGCTGCACACACACACCATTGTGAAACATCACCACCTTTGTGTACGAAGTAAAGGACGCACAATGCCTCGTCCCCTTTGCCTTTCCAACAGCAATGACCCTGTAACAATGGCTCAATTCTCTGTCCTCAGATACCAGCAACTCTGTAACTTGTCACCACAATCACCACGATGCAATATGTTTGTTTATATGCTATTCAGGTTATTCTTCAAACAGGAACAAGTATGCTATGTCTTTGATTGAATCAAGTCTGAGGGAAACTCCTTCTTTTCGATTGTACTTGTATTGTATAAAAATGCTGATCTGTTTCAAGCAAAGTAGACTACTCCTGAACCCGCTTGGTGAAGGAGCTCTCCCTTAACTCGAGTTCTGGAATAAAACCCTTTCAACTCGAAGACCACAGACTCTGCTCCTCATTTTATGCATTACCATTTTCTTGGGTAATTATAGAAATTCCGACACGGCGTAAATAACTAGCTTTTTATTTACCACATTCATTGGCGCCTGAACAGGGACGCTCCCTCTTCCCTACGCGCCGGCGATGTAAGTCGGGTCCTTGTCCCTTCCATACTTTCGACGGACTTCAAGTGCACAACAGCGGGGTGTTCCCGCTAACTCCCTCGAGACGAGGATGAGGCAGACTGCGACTGATCATCCACACAAGGCGGTGAAGAAGATTGCGGAGCGTCCCAACCCAGAGCCTGACCAGTGAGAGTGCCGAGTCTGAGGTCTTTTGAGCCCCGAATTCCTGCGCAAGCGTCAAGAGTCCGATGACCAGGTCTTCAAGTTTTGCTTCTTGGTGAGTACCACTGAGATAGTATAAAGACGGGTTCCATTTTTGGAAAACAGTAAAGACGTCTTTCATTCGTGAAACCGGTATGGTTGCACTATATTCTAGTGTATAACGTGTTTGTTTTGTTTTTGTATCTTCCAAACCTTCTAAATCGTAATTTGTTGAGTTTAAGAATGCCTCTGTTTTCCAAATTACGTACAATTGGCACCAAAACGAATCTGTTAGAAAAACCAGTTAAAGTCCCGCCTAGGGACACTCCTGGATATTTTATGTACAACAAGCATGGGTTGAGTGCCATATTATTTTTAGACCTTTGGGTAGAATATACCGAGAAATTAGAGATGGCGTATAGGTGGCCTGTCACAGGTACATGGGATGTAGAATGCATTATGAGAGTGGAGGAAGAATTATGGAAAAGAAAGGCAAGGCCCTCACAGACAGAAGCCATTGAGTTATGGCGTAAGGAAGCGCATAGGAGGGCCCAGAAAGAACTAGGGCAAGTTGAGAAAAGTAAGAGAATGTCGGAACAGGCCAAAGAAAAGCAATTACAGGTAGAAGGTGAGAAAGTCTTAGCTGAACAGGTAGAGAGAGAGAAAAACGCCCGTGTTACTGGTATTTATCCCGTTCTTCCTGAAGAAATCGTGGAAGAACACCCCAAGCCCCCAGAAAAAGTAATTCCCACTGCTCCCGAAAGTTTCCTTCCTGCCTATCTGTCCGAACCAACCCCCGCGTATGTAAACATGCCTAGAGCACGCCCGCCTGCACGTGCTCTTGAACTAGTAGCCGGCGGTTCTACCTCTGACTTAGAAGTGTCCGGGAACGGGGCTGAGGATAAAGACAATGTCCCGCATCTTCAGTGTCCTTACGACCCCGAACCCGGTAGTGGCCCAATGGCTACGATATCAGAGAGATTAAGATTGGCTGTGGGTCAACTCCAAAAGGTCCCTGATATAACAAAACATTTGGATAGAGTTTATGAATACATACGGACTGGTGAAGGTCCAGATACTCTGGCCCAGGTCATGAAGAACAGAAAAGTTCCCATCAGAGGACTGCTCCTGCGGTTCATCATAAATTGTCTGATCCGGGAACTAGACCCAGGTAATGGAAGTGTAGATTCTGAGTTAACAGATCTCAGCGATCAGATACACCGAGGAGCACACGATCTGGGACATCAGATCGACAAAATAACTAAAAGACTGGTTAAGAAAATTGTCACTATTCACTCTGAGAAAGTCGCACAAGAGGACGACTCAGAGGAGGATGATAGTCCAACACTAGATAGAATGAACTTCCTGGGTGTAGCGCGACATTGTCCTGGCCCCAAATGGCGAACCCCACGAATGTCGCTGAAAATTAAAAGATTAGATCCTTCTTCGGAAGATCTTTTTCAGTCCACGAAAAGAGCCCTAGATGAATGGATGGACAATGAGCCTCCCCTTACTAAGCAAGAAAAATAATTGGTTCGGTCTGCCACCTGTTGGATATCACAGCACAGAGTGTATGGCCCAGATATAGTAGCGCAAATGTTCTTGGCTCTTCCCCGAGCGGAACAACGACTAACAGGTATTTATATGGTCCTGGCTACCTTATACGAGAATAACTCCCACCGACCAGACAAGCTATACAAATTGTTACAGGAAGTAGTGACAGATAAATGGAGGTCTCGGGGACCGGAATTGATCAACATCATTCTGGACCTGCGCCTCCGTTTCCTGCAACTAACCTTAGCCTCATCAGATCATGAACCTTACGGTATAGGCCAATATCCTTTACGTGAAGTCCACCCCATACCCCAGCCAGATGGTACACTGCAACGAGTACACGTGTATACTCCCCTAACCAAGTTAGAAATTATGGAAATGAAAAAGATGGTGCCCTCTCACGAAAAAGATACCAGAGGATTTCATAGGGAATTGAAAGATATCCTCCAAATGGGTAGTTTTACATATCCAGATATCATAATACTCCTTAAAGTAATTCTACCTACAGGCGTATTCGACAAGTTGAAGGAAAAAGATTGGGAAGTGGGTGGTAAAAAGACCACGTGGACTGCCCTAGAACATGAAGAGACAGCCAGAAAACCAGGTGAAGGTTTAGGTGAGCGCATAAGAGAACTGCCTAGTCTCCTCATACAGGTCTTGCCTCTGTTGTTGACAACGAAAAAGGAAGATTGGGATGCCATTTCTGCCTGTAAACAAAAGCCAGACGAGGATACAGGTGATTACTACACCAGATTAGAGAAATGTTTTTCTATAAATAGTGATCTTGCACATAGCAGCGAGGCATATCCTCATTTTTTTGTGTCCAAATTGGTGGACAACGCTTTACCTTCCATCAGGAATAGAGGGTTGAAAGTTGAGAGTACCTGGCAAGCAAATAGTCCTTCACAAATGTTACGGATGTTACAGTACCACCACAACAGAATAAGGGAAGAACAGGAACAGGAAAAGAAAAGGGTAAAAGACACAAAAATGAAGGTATTGGTTGCACAGACGGCACCAGTAAATACGGGCCCCAAAGGTAATGTAGGGGCCAATAGAGGTACCTGTAACTACTGCAAGCAACAGGGCCATTTTGTGAAAGAATGTACAGTTCTGAAACATAATATAGCTACAGGAAAAACAAAAGAACGCCCACATACTCCTAGACCAGGTAATACCCAGCAGCCTCAGACCATTACGCCGCCACAGGTTCAGAAACCCGCTACTGCTGCCACACAGATGTACCAGTACGCACAGTCAGATTATCCCGAGTTTGAACCGTGTGCATGAGACAGCCTTGAGAGAGAAAGTGACTTGCCCCTTATTCCAGTTCCAGTAGATCAGAAAGGTCCATATGTACAAGCTCACTTACTGGTACAAGACAGAAAATTCCTCATAGACACGGGGGCGAGTAGGACTACCATAAGTCATAAGGAAGTCCCAGAGGTTCCTCTCTCTGGCTCACATAATATATCTCTGGGCTTTTCAGGAAAACCGATCATAAATAAAGTATCTGAACAAGTCTCTTTAGGAGTGGGTCCTCTGACACGTACTACTGATTTGGTCCTTACAGAAACGTGCCCAGAGAATTTATTAGGTATCAAGACACTCACAGAACTAGGAGCAGTAATATGCTGTTCACCGGAAGGAGTAAAATTGTTCCTACGAGATTTCAAAGGACATTTCACAGTCAAAGACTTCGACCCCAGACTAAAAGACATCCCACCATATTTATGGGCAAAAAGCTCGACTGATGTCGGTTATATGGACATCACCCCACATCAAATCACGCTCAAGGAGGGTGTAGTCCTACCCCGTATTCGACAATATAAGATTCCACCCGAGGCTGAACAAGCCTTACTAAAAATAATCCAAGAACTCATAGAGCATGGTGTGGTGATCGAGACTGATTCAAATGTTTGCAATTCTCCAGTTCTTCCAGTCCTCAAAAGGACTGATCCTCAGGCACCCCTGGTCTACCGACTGGTGGTTGACCTCCGAGAACTGAACAAATGTGTGATCCCACAATATCCAGTGGTCCCAGATATTTCCTCACTATTGACTGCCATAGACCCCGAAGCTGCATTTTTCACAGTCATCAACTTGAAGAATGCGTTTTTCAGCATTCCAGAACATCTCGACAGTCAATATCTGTTCGGATTCAGTTTGAAAGGACAAAGCTTCAGGTTCACTAGAGCTCCCCAAGGCTTTACAGAAAGCCCGAGCATCTACAGCCAAGCACTAAAAAGACAACTTGACAGTATCAATATGCCTGCCAACACAGCGTTGATACAGTATGTCGACGACATCCTCGTCACTGCAAGGACAGAGCCAGAATGTGAAAAAGCGTCTCTCACAGTCCTACATTTCCTGACAGACAAAGGTCACAAGGTGTCTCCCTCAAAATTACAGTTCTGCGCACAGCAAGTAGCTTACTTAGGACATTTGCTGTCGAAAGAAGGTAGGCAACTAACACAAGAACGAATCCAACTGATTTCGACAATTTCACAGCCAAAGTCACAGAAAGAAGTCCGCGCATTCATTGGTCTCACTTCATATTGCAGACAATGGATCCCTCAGTATGCCCACATAGTCAAGCCACTCATACAGTTAACCACAGTAGAAGCAGCCACTCATACAACTCTCCCTTGGACATCAGAACACTCCCAAGCATTTGAAGCTCTAAAACTAGCTCTGTGTCAAGCACCAGTTCTGGCCACACCGAACTATAGCAAGCCTTTTACCCTGTTTGTGACAGAACGTGACGGAACAGCACTATCCGTCCTCACACAAGACCAAGCAGGAAGAAACAGACCCTGTGCATATTTTTCTAGCACATTAGACCCCGTAGCACAAGCTTTACCTGCATGTCTGAGATCTGTTGCGGCTACAGCCCTGGCCATAAGACAAAGTGACTCAATAGTGTTAGGACATCCCCTGATAGTACAAGTACCACATGCTGTGGAAGTCCTTCTAAACAGAACACAGACACAACACCTGACTGTAGCAAGACTGACAGGATACGAACTAACGCTCTTTCAGCCACACATAGAGATCAGAAGATGCAATATATTGAATCCTGCTACCCTTTTGCCCTCAAGCTCAGACGACACAACACAACATGACTGTGTAGAAATGATCGACGTAGTGACAAAACCAAGACAAGACCTAACAGATGTTGCACTCCCAGATCCTGATGTAACACTCTATGTGGATGGATCATGCATGAGAACAAGTTCTGGAGAGTTAGTAGCAGCCTATGCAGTAACAACGGACTGTAAAATTATAGAGACCCAAAGAATTGACATTCTGTCAGCCCAAGCAGCGGAGCTCATCGCTCTGACACAGGCCTGCATATGGGAAAAACAATTGAAAGTGAACATCTATACTGATTCCCAATATGCATTCGGCGTAGTTGACAATTTTGGAGTGTTGTGGCAGGAACGAGGTTTCCTTACCTCACATGGGGCCAAAATACAGCATGGTCCCCTGATTCAAGCCCTACTAGATGCCATACACCTACCTACAGCCATAGCTATTCTGAAATGTAAAGCGCATACCAAAGCTACAGAAACCAGATCCAAAGGAAATGACTTAGCGGACCGAACTGCTAAACAGACAGCTCAGCATCCAGTGAACACATCAGATACTCAGGTACCAATACAGACGATCACTATGGTAGTGAGAGACCCCTTGAAAGATGTGCTAGACATACAGACTCATGCCACCTCAGACGAAATAAAGAAATGGGCTGAACAAGGAGGGGTCCAGACAGATCAAGGTTGCATGACCAAAGACCGAACAGTGTGGTTTCTCCCTGATTCCATGGTACAAGTTATAATTGACACAGCCCATAGCCCCGCCCATTTAGGCAAGAAAGGTATGCTGGACAGTTTACGGAATATCTGGTTTAACAAACATCTGAGAGCTGCAGCTAAACAGAAAGTAAAAACTTGCATGATATGTTGCCAATTTAATCCTGGTAAAGGTGTATCAGTAGAACAAGGTGGATTCCAGCCTCCTGATCATCCCTTTGGAGTCCTCCAAATGGATTATATCCAGATGGACAGATGTAGAGGGTACAAATATGTGCTAGTGGTAGTGTGTACATTGACACGATGGACTGAAGCATATCCCGTCCCAGACTATGGTGCCCAGACAACAGCTAAACAATTAGTGAGAGAATTCTTCCCCAGATATGGGTTACCGAGGGTCATCTATTCAGATAATGGACAGCCTTTCTCCTCCAAATTAATGGAGGCTGTTTCTCTTTTATTAGGATATTCCTGGAGATTCCATTGTGTCCGACACCCTCAAGCAGCTGGCCTAGTCGAAAGGCACAACCAGACCTTGAAAACGAAATTAGCCAAAGTATGTGCAGAAAAAGGGATAGACTGGGTCACTGCCCTCCCGGTCGCTCTCTTTTAAATGCGAATGGTGGCACATTCCCGGACGGGACTGTCCCCTTTCGAAATAACATTCGGGAGACCTCCTAACATCTGGGGTGTCCCTTCTCCTAGAAAACTGACTGACGTTGATTCTAATATGCTGACAGATTACCTGGCTTCCTTGATGTCTGCACTCCAATCTTGTCGATCACAGGTTACAGCAGCATTTCCAGACCACACCACGCCTGGAGAACATACCATCAGGCCCGGCGACTGGATCCTAGTGCGGAACTTCGATCGTACCAGCCCCCTGGAGAAGAGGTGGACAGCTCCCAAACTAGTCCTCCTGACCACAAGGACCGCCGTCAAAGTGGAAGGACGCAAAGGATGGCTCCACACTAGCCACTGCCGGAAATTTTTTGGACCCACATCCACAGACACTGTACCTTGTTCAACGGCTACCAACGCCACGGATGTAATTTCACCAATTCCAGAACTCACTTCTCAACAGGAATACCGATCGCGGCTGCGATCTCACCAAAAACAGACTAAAGACATTGCACCTGACCATAACGCATCGGTGGCTAATTAAGACCAGGAACAAGCTCTTGGTGAAGCGGCTGCTGGGGGACGTTTTTGGTCTCGTGTCCAGACATCTTGATATTAAATCCATAGACATGAAGAGGAGAAATGACGCAGTGCGTCAATGGAGAAAGACTAATTATGTAAAATTACTGCATAGCAGGTTCTCGATTTTTCTGCTCATAATGTTACTTGTTTGCTGTGTAGCAGCCTGTCTGGGATGGATCTTATGTACAGTTTTCCCTCCACATTCTTCCACGTTTGTAAAAAATACCAATATGCATTCCCATATAGATCTTCCCCCACACCTCGAGGACAGAAGAAAGGAATTTATAAATAATACTTTCATTTCCACCCTCCACAAACACCAGCTCATAGTCAACAAGACCAACTGTTGGGTTTGTGGCTTGATGCCACATTCCGTGCATAAGGGAATGCCCTTTTTCTCCCTCCCGTTCGGTTATTCAGGATCTCCCTATGCCTTAGCCATGATATTCTCTGCTTCCGTCAGAAACATTCCCCCGACCAAATTGAAAAACGAAAGTAATTGGAACGAGGTAAAGACCAAAATAGTAAAGGCTGTTTCTAAAATGGTGGATATCACTGTCACCTGGGGGAGGGCCGAAGATCACGAAAATATCAGTTACTCCCAGTTCCATGACATTGCTTCCTTCAGGGAAATGTTTTCCGTCGACCAAAGACGGACAGATCAAGGAGGTTGGGTAGTACCGCAAAACGGCCGGTTTTGCATAAGGGGGAAGGGAAAAGGAGAAGTAATGGGGAACAGCGAGTGTGACAGGACATACACACTGCCCGCTCCCGATTTTCCGACCATAGTAACTGCCCCAAACACCTATTTCATTTGTGGAAAAATGAAATGATCATGTTACAGGAGCAAGTATACGATCTGATGAATATAGAAATTGACTAAGAATTTCTGTAATAGGGTTTCTATGGGACAAGGAGGGAATGTGGAATTTGACTAAAAGAGCTCCCTTTTCCTCTGGTGTCCCATCATGCACCCTATCCACCCTGACATCGACCAGGCAAGCCGATCCTCCTATGTCAAGCACAAACCCCGTTGTACCCCCTCTTGCCTGCTCTCTTTTTCGTAAAGCTGACCCATGCCAAGAATAATGTCCATGAAGAACAAGGAGGGGTTTGGCCCAGTAGGGAAGAGGGTAGGTAGGGCCCATTAATACCAAAGAACGATTTACCTATGCCTCTATGAACATAATTGCGACATTTAATGTAACTAAAGAGTAAACCACACTGTTAGTCAACTCAGACATTTGATTTATGTCAATTATTTATCGAAACTCATAAATTATTCATACTTTGCGACAAGAGAAAAATACATAGTCAACTTTACATTGAACACACAAAAAGAGATTTTTGCAAGGGAAAAAGCAAAACAAACAACATATGAACCATAATTGTGTGGATTATAGTGAACAAATCATCGACAAGTGCATATACATTGTACACAGTGATTAAACAATTGTGTCAAAACAGTAAACAACAGATTATCAAAAATTATAATGAGATCAAAAAAAGCTTTGGGGGTACGTCTTATTCAATACCTGCCCCACTACCTGTAACACTATTAATTATGAAATACTATTTGTGTGAATACAGGAAAAAAGAGAAAACCCAACGTCAATTGGGACATGCCAAGACAACTTTTTTGGGCAAAACAATGATGCTAAATGCCAACGCGTTTCGAATGCCAATGTGTGAATCATCGGATTCTCATCAGGGCGTGGAATGTATCCGTTGAAACTTGTGCGACCAAAGTGCTATGGTCGATTGGGTCTTTTTTTAGAAAAAACAGTCATCATATGCCGTGGAAGTCAACCTCTGTGTCTGGAGCAGCTGCTCCGAGGTCGAGGCTGGGAAGGTACAGTTCTCAATTAAGTAATGTCCCCTTATTAGAATTTGTGTCCAAAGATTCAGAAGGCAAAAAGGCTCTTCACCGTATTCTGTGGAAAAACGGAAAAGGCGGGGAACGTGGAATCAGACCCTCGAAGCATCGGGTCACTCGTCTACTTGGACGGACCTCGTCTTATATCGGAAATAAATCCTAGGTTGTTGAATAACAGCTTTGTGTATTGGAATTCGGGAAGGAAACGTTTCCTTCCCGAATTCCAATACACAAAGCTGTTATTCAACAACCTAGGATTTATTTCCGATTTAAGACGAGGTCCGTCCAAGTAGACGAGTGACCCGATGCTTCGAGGGTCTGATTCCACGTTCCCCGCCTTTTCCGTTTTTCCACAGAATACGGTGAAGAGCCTTTTCTTTGGTCGCACAAGTTTCAACGGATACATTCCACGCCCTGATGAGAATCCGATGATTCACACATTGGCATTCGAAACGCGTTGGCATTTAGCATCATTGTTTTGCCCAAAAAAGTTGTCTTGGCATGTCCCAATTGACGTTGGGTTTTCTCTTTTTTCCTGTATTCACACAAATAGTATTTCATAATTAATAGTGTTACAGGTAGTGGGGCAGGTATTGAATAAGACGTACCCCCAAAGCTTTTTTTGATCTCATTATAATTTTTGATAATCTGTTGTTTACTGTTTTGACACAATTGTTTAATCACTGTGTACAATGTATATGCACTTGTCGATGATTTGTTCACTATAATCCACACAATTATGGTTCATATGTTGTTTGTTTTGCTTTTTCCCTTGCAAAAATCTCATTTGTGTGTTCAATGTAAAGTTGACTATGTATTTTTCTCTTGTCGCAAAGTATGAATAATTTATGAGTTTCGATAAATAATTGACATAAATCAAATGTCTGAGTTGACTAACAGTGTGGTTTACTCTTTAGTTACATTAAATGTCGCAATTATGTTCATAGAGGCATAGGTAAATCGTTCTTTGGTAAGAATAATGTCCAGCCATCATGTAACCTACGGGTTTCCTTCCCGTTCGACATTTTCCCTTTTTCAAAAACAAAGTCAGTCAGATGGCTGACTCGGAAAACCCCCTTCCCTGACTCTGTCACCGAACGAGCAGCTCTCGCTCGTCAATGATTTCCTAGTTTGCGAGGACAGCCACGGGTTGGGTTAACAACCAAGGGAAAACATAATCAAGCACACGAGACTGCCACGAAGAAGAATAGTTTACTACAGCCCATTCTCCTTCTTCCCCGCTGCACACACACACCATTGTGAAACATCACCACCTTTGTGTGCGAAGTAAAGAACGCACAATGCCTCGTCCCCTTTGCCTTTCCAACAGCAATGACCCTGTAACAATGCCTCGATTCTCTGTCCTCAGATACCAGCAACTCTGTAACTTGTCACCACAATCACCACGATGCAATATGTTTGTTTATATGCTATTCAGGTTATTCTTCAAACAGGAACAAGCATGCTATGTCTTTGATTGAATCAAGTCTGAGGGAAACTCCTTCTTTTCGATTGTACTTGTATTGTATAAAAATGCTGATCTGTTTCAAGCAAAGTAGACTACTCCTGAACCCGCTTGGTGAAGGAGCTCTCCCTTAACTCGAGTTCTGGAATAAAACCCTTTCAACTCAAAGACCACGGACTCTGCTCCTCATTTTATGCATTACCATTTTCTTGGGTAATTATAGAAATTCCGACACGGCGTAAATAACTAGCTTTTTATTTACCACAGTGCTATAGGCCCCACCTATGAGTAAAGTGAAGTTGCTCCTGGGTTGAGTTAGATGAGATTTGAGGGTTGTTTGGGAGCCGCAGTGGATGGTAGGGGACCTAAATGAACTTGAAGAGAGGCTGGCATCAGGAACACCCATGAAGAAAAAAATAGCTGTTTGGTATTGGCTGATGATTGAGTTGGAAGATGGGGAATTCACATTGCTGAAGGAGCTGTGGGGAAGGTGCTTGCCAGAGACCTCACTGGAGAACCTATGGTAAGTATCTATGTCTATGCTTTACAAAACAGTAAAACTGGCCTATTTAAGGAGAAATCATCTCTTCACTATCCATAGGGTGTACTGGACCCCACAAATACATTTGAAATTTGGGAAGGGAGGAGATGTGGCGTGTCTGAAATGCGGCACAATGAAAGAAGATGATGTGCACATGTTTATGCAATGCCCTATGATCCAGCCATTCTGGGAGGATGTGAGTAGAGCCTTATCTGATATTCTGAAGATACAAATTCAGGTAAGCGTCTCTCTGATCTTTTTTGGATGCCTGGTCCCACAGCTAAATGTTGAAAAAAGTCATGTGAAGCTGATATTCTATGCAACGCTACTGGCACGCAGAGAAATCTGTAAACAATGGGTCATCCAAACCCCTCCTCGCTATGAGGATTGGTCATTATCAGCAAAGAATATCGTTAGATTGGACATATCGGACAAAGGAAAGAAAAGGTAGGAGTTCTGGCTACCTTACCGAAGGTGGCTAGAGGTACAAGGAAAGCAGGTCAGATCAGGGATCTGATGATTAAGCCTACTCCGCCTTGGCTGGCACTTTTCTACTGAGCACAGTCTGGTCAGAGAAATTTTGGTCTGAAGAAAGGTTCTTCATAATCCGAGGGTGGTACCGTTTGAATTCTCTTTTTTTTCTTTCCCAGCAAAAGGGCAGGACACCCCAGATACGGGCAAGTGGACTGGTGTTTTGAGACAAATGAGGACAAAACTTTTTTGTTTTTTTAAATCTTGCAACAAACATGCAAAAATATGATAAAGTCTCATCAAAATTCAAAAAGTGTATTTCATTAACACTCTTATATGGGATAATGAAGAGGATTGAACTTGAAATGCAACAATTGCCTGGGATCACACAATTTAGGCAAGTGGGGAAGCCAGGATTGATCCTAGGTTTTCTGGTTTTACATTGTGCAATTCAGCCACTATTAGGTACATGATTTGGGTCCACTATACCCTCCTTACATAACCCACAACCGGCTGCCACCCTGCGGCCTCCAACCACACCACAGACCAAACTTTTTTGACCCTAGGAAAATGTTTGCAAGTACCCATAGGCTAGAGAATGTGTATTAAGAAGGAGGCATTTTAAGGATAGGGTGATGGAATCTTTATAGGAACAAAGTTTGTGACTGGTTCATTATTTTCTTCTGAGGGAATATCAGTGTCGCAGACACAGAGTCCCTATGAACCCCAAGCAGAACATTCTCTAAACAAATGAAATCTTTGACTTGTGTCTGTTAATGAAGAATTCCAGCTCTTGAAAAAGATATACCACCATTTGCACCACAAGGAGATTGTCGCCTATGTACACAATGAGCCATAGTACCCCGGATCTCTTGTGGTAGTTAGAACTTGAGAAGTAGAGAAGTTTTCAGACTCAAAGCAAAGGAGTTCAGATCACATATGGCTGCAATGCAAATCTTCTCCTGGATGGTACCATATTTTGGGTACTCAATACCTGAATATCTCCAACAAAAAATGGACTGTCTGCAATTTTGCAAAGATCCACAAACCTATCTGTTTAAACTTTATCTCAATCCATAATTCTTTGCCTTTATTTGTCTTCCCCTACCTAAACTAATTCCTTCCTCCCTTCCTTTTGCACTACTTTATCAACTGTGAGCATAATCCCATACTTATCTTCATGACCTACTCCTAAACCCACTCGCCCTTTTTTGCATGTCACCGACTTTATTTAACAGGTTTACTTTCCAAGCATTTTCCTGCTTTCACTAAAGAGATTTCTAGACCTATACCTAGCTGAGCCGAGTCACGCTATATACAACAGAAAAAATAAAATAAACAAAAAAATAAATAAAGGCCAAAGGGAAGGTCCACAAACATCAAAGCCTGTCCCCGCGATAGGAATTGAGGAAAATATCAGTAAGTCTGAAAATCAGAACCTTGAAAAACATTGTCACAGGTCTAACTGGACTACATAACTGAAGGAGGTACCACTCTGAGAAGGTGGATTACATCTATATTGAAGCATTGGTACATCAACCATTCATTATATTCACAAAGATTGATGACCAGGCTGCGGCCTTCTTCCCCATAAAAATAAATAGCTCAAGAATCCTTCACTGTGAAGGGTAGTTAACCATTCCGCGTTTCCTTACAAAGTCCTCTATTTCATTATCAAAAAGAGGCCTTTCTTCTTGGAAAACACTAGAAGCCAGAGTCTCAGAGTTCCATAAATCTCTATCTGGAATCCCTTGACTCTTTGCAGGACCCATTCATCTCCAGTTATGTCTAGCCACTTGGGAGCAAACAGCACAGTTTCCCTCGGACTCTTGGTTCAGAAGAAATGCTAATTCCTACCTGAGAAGTCTTCTGCTGCAACAGCTGCACCTCATTGCTGCCATCTCTTGTGGGGAAAAGCCTTCAAATGTATTCTAGTCCTCCCGCTGAATGTCTCTTTGAGACCCTTGGCCCATCTGGGAGGCTGTGAACTTAGAGTGAATGGTCAATTGCCTACCAGCCCCAAATAAAACCCTATGTCTAAAGATATTGATTGACATCTGGGCCTCATCAAGTGATGATATGGTGGGGATGAACCTCTCTAGCTCCTTAATGAAAGGTTGTCTAATGAGACAACCTTCTGCTGCTTGGTCTTTCTCCAAGACTGCCAGCTCCTTAAGCTTGGGTCTACTTTAATCCACGGAGAGCATCCCCGCTGCATCGATAGGGCCCAATTGCCATTCTCCAAGTGGGGCCAATTCGATAAGATAGCTGGGGATCTGAAAGGTTCTTCTTCTTGGCTTCCTCAGCCATATCTAGGATCTTCATCAATGGGCTGAAAATATCTAAAGGTTTATGCTTGCATGCCCACCAAAATTAGTCGATCCCCTTGTTTGGGCGCATTTCAATTCTGACCAAAAAAAGTGGCTATTTTACCATCAACCTCTGGCATGAACGCCAGCATGCCCACCAATGAATATCTAGGGCACTCCGCTGCAGGCATCCACTCACCTCTTTTGGGAGAGATTTTCTCAGCATGTTGCTGATATATTACTCTGCCTTCTTTGACAGAGAACCATGGATGGTAAATGTCCTCGACATCCAACATGCCTTATAATCCTTTAATGGCTGGGACCCCCAAGCCCTTCTCTGCAGTCAATGCCTTTTTGCACTCTAATCTGGTTGCAGGGATCTACTGAGGCTGTGTTCTTACCCTGAGTCCTTATTGTGATCTCAATCTATTATTTCCCCATTCTCAGGGAGGATCTACAGAGAAGGGATATCCCTCTTGCCAGACTCACAATCATCCTCTGGTCAGGAAAAGGCACTCTGGGTATTATGCACTCTTCTTAGAAATGCATCCATAAGTAGCATGAAGACATCCTCTGGGGATGTGGCATCACACGTCCTCCTGGTCTTTCAGGCAAGACAGGCACAGGTGGCCCTGGTGTTTTGTGTTCTTTAGAAGGCTCAGGTTCTTCCCCCCCAGTAAAGGATATATTCGGGCAGCGGCCAAAAGTAGTTTTCTTCTCATAGGGTCCAATGCTGTATTTACTGCATTCAGAGCTGTGGAATAATTGGCCTGACAGGCCCTCCCCAGCTGGAGAAGCGCTTTGTCTATTTATTTATTTATTTGATGAGTTTTATATAGAGCTGGCTAGACCCAGAGGTATCAGAGCGCTTTACATAGGGTACAACGAGTTGCAAGGTACAATAATTACACATTAGTTTCACAATGATTTACACTGTAAAAAAAAAAAGTGTTCCTAGGGAATAGTAAATAAGGGTACCTAATGAAAACAAAATACTACAGTCGAATGCATTACTAGTAGGTGACGTGAACGGAGAAACAAAACATCAAAAGGGACAGAGAAAGTAGGGGGGACAAGAGTTGGAGGCTAAGATAGGTGAGAGGGGGAGTTAGAGATAAGGCAGTCCAGCGAAAGAGAAATGTTTGAAGGTCGGCAGATGGAGACCAGTGGAACAAAGGAAAGGACAAAGATAAAAAATATGGCTGATCCGGGTCATGGGCATAGGTAGAAACCATCCCAAAATGGCGGGATACACACTAGTCAAGACCCAAAAAACCAAGAGAGCAGAGTTCCATTGAGTAGAGGTGGAGGGGGGACGCAGCCACAGCACCAAGGGAGGGCGGAGGGCAGTTAAATGCTGGTCATTTGCGTGCACAGGCACGGTACTGCCGGGGCATCGGCGTTGTCGATCAGCACATCGTAGATCTGTTGCCCCTCTCATACCTCCTCTATGAGATCCTGATCCCATGACCCTGCCATAGTGTTCCGGGATTATACATTGACTGCTGCTTACTACAAGTCAAATAATTGGGGATAATTTAAGGCACATTCTACCCCTGTTGACTGTTAAGGTCAATCACCCACCTGGTGCTGAATACAAAAGTATTTGCACTAGTGTGAGAAGCCTCAACAGACCCTTTAGGGTGTCACAGTGGGTGATGGAGGGTCAAGACTAAAGATACTTCTCAGGGGCGCAAAATCGTTATCCATGGGGCTTTTTGAGCGAGAGATCGAAGTAACCAATGGCGAAAAAAGTAGCAAATACATGCAACATTCCCAGCAAGCCACTTCCACTCCTAGGAAATAAGACAGAAGATAGCACGGAACGCCTCCTGATGCGCCACTAGGTGTATTTAACACACACAGTACATCAGCCGACAACTCCATCCCACCACCCTTCGACATGCTGAAATATCACAGCAAGACCACGCCGCTGAGACCCCTGCAGGGACTTCTCCCCTGCCAGCAGCAGGTGCTGGTGAAACCTTAAAGTAAGAAACGAAGAGAGTGAAGTAGTGTGGCTCACTGGTTAGAGGCGGCAGACCCGAGAGCAGAGGACGGCCCGGGACCAGGGTTCGATTCCCGGCGCAGCAGGTTTCTGGACCAGGGTCAGCGGACTCGATAATTCTCTCGCCTCGGTGCCCACTCTGATCAGCGATCACACTCGGCAACTCTGGGCATTAGCTTGCCTCATCTTCACTAACGGCCCCACCAGACCACCGGGGATGCCTGGTCTCACCCTGGAGATACCCATTAAGGGACCATCTCTCAGGGAAGCCAGGAAGGGTTTCGCAGCGGTCGAAGCGCCTTTGGACCCTCCGGGTAAGTAGTGCGCTATATAAATGCCTATACATACATACATACAAGAGAGAAGACTCAATGGCAATGACTTGGTCCTGCCCTCATCTGAAGTAAGAAATCGGGTCGCTAATACAGGGAGTGGACTCCCCTGGGGAAGCTTTGCACTCCTCTGTGAGGTAACTACAATGAAAGGACGTTGTACACTAAACATTAGCACAGCAACAAATACATATGGCAAAACCAATACGTTTACACAGTTCTAAACACAAACGCCGCTGAGAAAAACCTTTTAACTGGCTGCTGAGCAGTGGACAAAGAGGACGAGCTGTTTCCTGAGGGCTTATGTCTTGGGACTGAATATCTTGGATTGGTTATTGTCGGTTCCTGTTTGTGACTCATGGAACATTTAGTCCAGAAGAGTTGTCTATTATTTTTCATGGCTGCTGAGAACCAGGAAGAAGGTTAGAATGCAGAATCGTTACCCTGGTGCCTGACATAGAATGGTCCTTGGTAGTATGTCAATGAAATTCTGATTCCTGCAGCAGGTTCCTGCGATTTGGCAAATGGAATGCAATTCAGGCCCGGGTGAAACTGAGTAGATAAGCAGCACAACAAATGATTGTGCGATGGAGCTCGTTTCTTTCTGTGATGTAAATAAGAAAACAGTAGGGAAGCACTGCTAAAGAATGAGTCGGGAATGTTTGAGTGCAGCAAAATAAGTAAGGCTCACAGGTGGGTAGTATTTTATTGATGCCAATGCCCGGAATGGAGCAGAAAATATGGAAAGCCATTATGTATTCCCCTTTGAAATATAATCTCAAAACCGCAAATTCAAGAAAAAAAATCTTCAAAAGCATTTAGACCTGCCTCCATTTTTCTAAATGGTTAATAAAGCAAAGCTGGGGCAGTATTGTTATGCTAAAAATTACTTGACGAGTTCACAAAATATCACAATCCACCATTAGCTATGAACCTATTCCTATCATCAAAAAAGAACAAATGGTATATATTTTTCTGTGAAAAGCTACAAATGCAAGATGAATAAAATGTGCAGTGAGCTGGGAGCTTTAGTTTGCATCACTGACAGTGGATCGAGTATAGTAACGCATAGACACGTTTATAAAATGTAACAATCTGAGGATATGAATAATGCTTCGATAATAGGCAAAAACATGCAGAAGCACAAATGCGAGATTGGTGGTCCCTTCCAAAATAAATTATGCTCAGAAATATTTGCAACTTGAAAACAGTTTTGCTAAACTAATGTGAAGCTTTATATACAATTTTCTTGAAACATCACTTAGTAAAATGTGAAAATGATTTGGATACATGTTTTTTTTTTAAAAAGGCACCTAAAGACATCTATGTGTATATGTCCATGCATTAGTGGAGATTTATTCCTTTCAGGAATTCACAAGAGTATACAGAAGCAGGGCCTGGAATCCATACTCCTAGCAAACTTTTGTGATATAAATGTTCTCCTGAGAAAAATTGTACAAGTGTATTTGCTCATGCAAGAGAGTGGCTATCTCCCTAGAAGTGAAGAAGGCCTTCAACTGTGTGGAGTGGTTTTTTTTTATTCAGAGTCATGACACAAATGGGTTTTTGAGATAACCACCTCAAAATGATCTGTGCACTATACACCCTCTCCAATGGCCCAAGTTACTTGTAATGTTGTTCTCTTTGATCTGTTTCATATTGGCGGGGGGGGCAAGGAAAGGCTGCCTCATCTTTCCTCTTATGCTTTTGATGGCCCTGACCCTCTGGCAATTGCCATTCAGAACAACACAGATATTCCAGAGATAGACACTCCTACCGGTCCCTTAAAAACATGTTATACGCGAATGACATACTGATGACTCTGCCCTCCCAGGGCACCTGCACCACTGCACTCCTGACCACGATTACTAGATTTCCTCATTCTAGGATATAAAATAAATTGGACGAAGAGTGAAGCCATTCCGGTGACACAATTAACGATGGTGTTTTTAATGGTGAGCCTCCCCTTCAAATGGCTATCTGAAAAGCTTCAATATCTGGGAATTCTACTCACTAGTGATATCGACCTTATGCAAAGGGAATTCCATAAATAGGGAAGTCTTCACCTCTCCCTCTGGGACAGAGTGCAATTAAGATTATTATCGTATCATATTTCAACAACGTGTTTGGCATGCTCCTTCTCCCCATGCCCCATAAAGCACTGTTATCAATTGATGGTCAAATCAAAACCTATGAATGGGAAACATAAAACCCAGATTAGCTATATCCAAACTACATCGTGACACTACAACAGGAGGTCTTAGGCTACCTAACATGGAGTGGGCCTACATGGCTCATCACATAACTCAATTGACACAACCTTTTCATGATGACCTGTAGACTCCAGACTGGGTCATTATTCAGTGATTTCTACAAATAGTTGCCTCCACCTCACAGATTCTAAAGTCTAAAGACCCCGATAACCCAATTACAGAGAACTCCAGACATATCTGGAAAACGCAACAAAAAGTTTTTGCCTGTAATAGTTTTTTTCACCTTGAGGACAAGATGTGGAACAACGCTCATTTGCTGATGGATGGATCTACTTTCCACTGGGTCACGTGGGCCTCCAAGGGAATCCAAAAACTCTTTGCAGGTGACAGAGGGAAAACCTTTCAGGATCTACAAACTGAATTTGGTCACCTGCATCACCACATATGGATCTAATATGGAACTACCTACAACTGAAATGTATTTATACTAAGAGGTTGGGTTGACAGGCGACAATACATGTCTCTTTCCCCATCCATAAATACTAAGGGCCGGATGTATCAAGAAATCGTTTTGTGATTTCTAAATAGCGAATTTTTGCGAATCGCTATTTAGAAATTTCAAAACGGTATGTATGTACAAAATAGCGATTTTTTAGCGGTTCCTTATCATTCTTTATTTGCGAATTCGCAATTTGCAAAATCGCAAATAAAGAATGATTGCATTCCTATGGGCCAGGAGGCCCATAGGAATGATGGTGCAATAATTCTCAAATTGCGAATTCGCAATTTGCTAATCGCAATTTGAGAATTATTACAAGGGTGCAGGGGTGTCTCAAAGACACCCTGCTGCACCCCTCAAATCTACATGTGTGTGCATGTGGTACACATACATGCCCTATGGGCATGTATGTGTGTCACATACCACCCTCACAAATGCCAAATAGGGCATTATTATGAGAAATCGCAAATTATCACCAACTACAAGTTGGTGGTAAATTGCGATTCCTTAACACAAATTCGCACTTCAAAAATGTATCCTACATATCATTTAAGGAATCGCATAATTTGCGATTCCTTAAATGCTATGGCAAAATAAGGAATCGCAAATTATTGCGATTCCTTAAATTGCGATTGTATGATACATTGGAAATAATGCAAAAAGGTCGTTTGCGAATCGCAAAGGCCAAAATTCAGCGAATTTCGGCCTTTGCGATTCAAAAACGGCTTCATACGTATGGCCCTTAGTTCTGTGGGGAGCATTAAAAAAATAATCTCTATTCTATACTCCTTATTTGTAGATGAACAATTCTCAAAACCTATGGAGAAAATGACTGACTCTTTTGGTAAGAAAAATGGCACAAACAATTTGAGGATGACAAATGGTCCTCAGTTTCAAAACAGCAAGGCAAAGTCCTACAAGAAGTAGGCCTTAAACTTAGGGCCAGATGTATCAAGATTACATTCTGCGAGTCTATAATAGCGAATTTTACTGATTTGCTATAATAGACTTGCAAAATGCAATGTATGTAGGTTTCGCAAATAAAACTGCGATTCCTGCTCATTCCTAATTTGCGACTCGAAAATTGTGAGTTGCAAATAAGGAATGGCTTCACATTCATTCCTATGGTCTAGAGGCCCATAGGAATGATTGGGAATTGCATGCGCAATTTGCGAGTACCCAACAGGTACTCGCAAATTGTGCATGCAATTTCAAGGGTGCCAAATGGACACCCTGTTGAACCCCTGAAATATGCATGCGTGCAAATGTGGCGCACATACATGCCCTAAGGGCATGTATGTACACCACATGGCACATAGAAAAATACAAAAAAGTGAATTTTCCTTGGAATTCGCAAATACCACCAACTTCAATTTGGTGGTAATTAGTGATTCCTTAAAGCCAGGTCAATTTTTTTTTTGCTCCCTGCATTGCAATTAAGGAATCGCAAATTGCGATTCCTTACATGCATTAGCAAAATAGGTAATCGCAAAAATTGCGATTCCCTATTTTGCAAATACCTTTTGAGATGATACATCCCAAAAGTCTTTTTCCAATTCCCAAACGCTTGATACCTCTGGCTCTTAGCTTCTTTAAGATTTTACATAACTTGCAATGGTCACCACATAAGCTTTATGAAGCTCTTATGGTCCCTTCCTCGGAACGCTGTAGATGCAAATAACAGGGTGGGGACCTGCTCTACATACTTTGGTCCTGCCCCATCACAGCCCTCTTTTGGGATGAGGTCTAGTGCACTATCAAAACTCTTCACTTGATCCAAGTGTGCCCAATGGCAGATCTCACATGTAGGGTGTGGTGGGCATTACCGCACATGGTCAGAAATGGCTAGGGCCTTCCTTAGCCACCGTCTAGTTATGTATCTTACAAAATTGAAAAAAATAACTGCCCCTCCTCTGACGGACTGGACAAGCACAATGATCACGCTGTCCACATTTGAAAATCAATATATTAACTGAATGATCAAATGGCAGAATATAGTATCATTCTGATGGACTGGACAAGCACAATGATCACGCTGTCCACATTTGAAAATCAATATATTAACTGAATGATCAAATGGCAGAATATAGTATCGTTTGGGACCTCTAACTTGATAGCCTCTCATGAGTTAATTCCAGCTGAAGAGACATAAGAGGACCTCATGTCCTACACTTGGCCACTCGTGATGGGGCAGGCTTTGACAGTTCAGAGCCCAACAGCGGTCTACACCTCGTCGGGCTAACCACATCTATTCTCGCCGGTCCTATGACTTCGTCAACTATCAACAGAGGCCAGCACATAGAAAAATGATTGTCTTATTGTGAAGTTGTTCAGAGTCTGACTGACCCTACTTCCACACTAGAACTCCAATCTTCCCAGACTCTGTTTCTTCTAATAAGTAATGTTTACATCCGTAAGGATGCTTACTGCTGTTGTTTAATGCATGTTTTCTAGACCCAAGCCACTGTCGTTTTTCACTGCAACCAATTACCATTAGGTTTTAGATCATCGTCTCTGGATGTTTACCATAAAAGTGAATACAAATATTGAAATATGAATTGTTGTAATACACTGAAAAAGGGAAAAAGGCATTTTGTCAATTTTACCAGTTTCAAACTGGTTACCACAAATAAAATGTAGGACTGACATCAACATTGCCTATTGGTGACTTTATCAGAAAGCTAAAATTCTAGCTTTTTATTTTGGCAAGCGTATTTCAGGAAGCATGTCTGTCTGCGACTCCGTGCTCTACCCTCTTCCTCTACAAAACCGAGGCGCCAACTTCACTCTAGCCCAGGCTCAGTCTTGTATCACGCCGCATGCGCACATCTCGTCACCATGGCTGAGCACAGAACTGAGGAGGTTTGTCTGCAATGACTTCCTCCTCACGGAGGACTGTCTGGAGGAGCGGGCCTGGAGTGTTACTTATCGAAGGGAGAGGTTGTCCTGCGTCAGAGCACGCGGGCCTTTCGGCCACCTGCACGTCAACGCCGCGCCCTCTCAGAACGCGTTCCACTAAGACAGTTAGCCACCGAGAGTCTTGACTCCCGCCATTATTCACCCTCCTCTGGCGCGTGACACGTTTCCCTTCAGTGGCGCGCGCGCACTTGCTGCATCGGGTTTTATCTCAAACACGAGGTACGAGGCAGAAGGAGATGTGTGAGGCTGGAAAGGATAACGTGTGAGGCTGCTGCTGCTGTAACTGAACAATCGCCAAACCTTTAATGATTTTATTTACTCTCTAGGTATTGTTTACCGAGTTCCACGTCAATTCTGTAGCGAGCCCCTACCAGACCTATGGATAATCTGTTTCACTGTGCAGCGAGGGCTGCACAACGGGCATAATAGACACTAAGAAGCCAGGTGTGAGGATTGCGAGGAACTATTTGCCATCAGTTTCATATTTTGCTTCCTCTTCTGCCTTCTTAATGTGCCCCCTAGTTTGATTCCCATTTTCCACTATTGCACTTTTTTTGTTCTTGACTCTCCCGTCTTTTACCTCCTTGCTTAAAGATGAAATTTTTCGCATTTCTTCTCTTACTCCTTTCTCTCTCTCCTTCAGCAGACATTTCCATTCTCACTGTCTCTTGCGCTACCTCTGACTGTATGCTCTTTTGTCTCGCTATCCATACAACTAAACGAATAACGACAATGGAAAAAAAACGTCGTTACACGAGTTCAGCGGAATGTTATAACCAAGCCAATCAAAAGTTATGCTCAGAGGACGGACAAACGCACAACTGGAGGAAACCACCTATCAAAAGAAGGGAACTGAGGTGGACAAGAATGCCATTTTAGCAAGAGTTGACTTTGTGCTATTATATACAACAATGTAACAGCTGGCATAGCAAAAACAGATCATCATCACTAATCACAAATTCCTAGATGGAAACCCGCACTCATGGCCTATGGCACACTTTGTTTAATACTCAAAAGTATCCAGTAGTTACTGTTAGAATTTAATCAAAAGCAGAGCCAGTGGAATTAATTTATAGGCTCTTGTGATTTATTTCACAATTTTCTGGATTATTCCATAGAATCAATGACATTAAATTCATGTCAAACCTTAGGGGCAACACAAACTGCTCTTAATGTTTGACATGAATGTCATTGAAAATTGTGAAACAAATCACGAAAGCCTATGAATTAATTCCACTGGCTCTGCTTTTGATTAAATTCCAACAGTAGCTACTGGATACTTTTGAGTATATAACGATTGGTTGGCCCATCCAGTAAGCTTAGGATCTAAGCCTTTATTAGATTTCACACTGTGTTTAATGGGATTGGTGTCAGTACAACGCGTTCCGTTACAACGCGATTTTTACATCGCAAATACCATTACAATGCATGCCATTACAACGCATGGCATTACATAGCAGATACTTTTACAACGCATGGCATTACATCGTAAGTATAGGTAAGTATATCTTTTTTAAAAAAAAATGTAATAAAGTTAATTAAATTAATTTAAAATAATAAAAATAATATAACATTTTTAAAACAGTAATTAATTTAATTATAGTAATTTAATTAATATTAAAATTGATATTAATTTAATATATTTAAAATAATATAATTAATGAAATATAAAAAAATTATTAATAGAAAATAATATAATGTAATTAATTACAATAAATATAATTATAATTTAATTAAATTATAAATAATACATAATATAATTATATTTAATAAAATTAAAATAATTTAATTAATTAAACATTTTTAAATAATATAATTTAATTATAATCGTTTATTAATCCAATTAAATTAATAATTGTAAATATAGTTATAAATGTAATTAAAATAAATAAAATTAATTTAATTAATTTAATTTATATAAAGTCGTAATACCCCTGTACCCCCAAAAACAAACCCAGCCCTAAAACCTAAAAACACCCCTGTACCCCAAAACCCAAACCCTGCCCTAAAACCTAAAAACACCCCTGTACCCCAAAACCCAAACCCTGCCCTAAAACCTAAAAACACCCCTGTACCCCAAAACCCAAACCCTGCCCTAAATCCTAAAAACACCCCTGTACCCCAAAACCCAAACACTGCCCTAAAACCTAAAAACACCCCTGTACCCCAAAACCCAAACAATGCCCTAAAACCTAAAAACACCCCTGTACCCCAAAACCCAAACCCTGCCCTAAAACCTAAAAACACCCCTGTACCCAAAAACCCAAACCCTGCCCTAAAACCTAAAAACACCCCTGTACCCCAAAACCCAAACACTGCCCTAAAACCTAAAAACACCCCTGTACCCCAAAACCCAAACACTGCCCTAAAACCTAAAAACACCCCTGTACCCCAAAACCCAAACACTGCCCTAAAACCTAAAAACACCCCTGTACCCCAAAACCCAAACCCTGCCCTAAAACCTAAAAACACCCCTGTACCCCAAAACCCAAACCCTGCCCTAAAACCTAAAAGCACCCCTGTACCCCAAAACCCAAACCCTGCCCTAAAACCTAAAAACACCCCTGTACCCCAAAACCCAAACCCTGCCCTAAAACCTAAAAACACCCCTGTACCCCAAAACCCAAACCCTGCCCTAAAACCTAAAAACACCCCTGTACCCCAAAACCCAAACACTGCCCTAAAACCTAAAAATACCCAAACACCCCAAAACATATACATCAGTACCCCAAAACATATACTCCTATACTCATACTTATTTTAAAAAATACTTAAATTAATATATTTAATTTATAATATTTAAAAACGAAATAAATATTTTTTGATAATTAATAATAATTAAATCAATTATAAAATATTAAATAAAATAAAAAAAAAATTAAATACTTACCAATACTTACGATGTAATGGTATGCGTTGTAATAGCATCTGCTATGTAATGCCATGCGTTGTAATGGCATGCATTGTAATGGTATTTGCGATGTAATAGCTGCGTTGTAACAGCATTACGTTGTAAAAGATGCGTTGTAGCAGTAACACACCCGTTTAATGGCATGCGCTTGACAGGACACAACATCACATGACTTTGATGATATTCACACAAAAAAGATTCTTACAAAAGTCTGCATAGTCCATTGAAGCACTCTTTGCATTCCTATACATCTGTTAATTGCATGGCCAATAGGATAGAATGTAACAGAACATATCATTTCTTAAATTAAGGCCCATTCATTGCCTCAAACATCCACTGTGGCTGTGCAGTGACAAATTAACAGCAATGAATGTGTGATTTTTACCTACATATATAGTTATATCAATAGAATTTTCTTGGCAAATAGTGAAACCATGCCATGATACTGTGAACACTGCTTGGGGTGTATTTTACATCAATGAATAGTAAAATCAAAAGCACCCCTTATCAATATGGCCATAGCGATTTGAAGAGATTGCAATGTCCTTCTACCTAAGGCACATTCAAATGGTCATAAGCCAAAATGTTTGCAAGACATTCCAAATAAAATGCAAGGTAGAAGACACCCTGAATAACTTTGTGCTTTAGAAATGACTCAGATAAACTCCATGTGATAAATAGGGTTTGCCTCATTTAGAAGTCTAGGATGAAGTTTTAATTTAGGTATAACTTTACCCTCCATCTTAATTATTAATTAAATGAAACCCAGGGCAGGACTGGCCGTAGCAGGCATCAGGCATTTCCCTGGAAAGGTGGGGCCAGTTTTGCAATGGTGGAGGCCGGTTTTGTTATTGGGGCCGGTTTTGCAGCAGTGCTGCAGTATTGGTCCCCAGTAACAAAAGTGGCAGTGCTTCACACTTACAATCCCACCTTCCTTCCCCCTGAGTGCTGATCCAACAAAATTGCCAGGGCTGCTTTGTCTTCCCAATCCGGCCCTGCCCAGACCCGGTAGACAGTAGGCTACAAATAGTGATATTTATGCTGATGGGCAAAACTGAATGGCTTTTTCACAGTTTCAGACTGTTTTAACTATTTATAGATATGGCTGTATATTTTTATTCAAATTGAGATCTGCAGGACATTTTTTTCCATTATGGTATAGTTGAATTCGTTTTCAAGATTATGCTAAGATTAATTTTACTTTGTGACTAATGATGTTCAGAGACTCTTTGTCAGACATTATCCATGGACATCCACATCGGCACTACCTTGGAAAAAACGGATTATTTAGTAGGCCAGTTTCTAAATTGTATTTGAGCTAGGCCTGGGTGGAGTTTGCAGAGTTCTACTCTGCAAAGTGCCGGAAAAACTCAGCGGGGTTCTGCCAGCGGCAGAGTCTGTTAAGTCGTGCTCCTCGCACTGGTTTGTAGCACCAGGAGTTTGTCCCACGCTGCAGATTCTGCGTGAACAGCACTAGATATCGCCGGAGGGTGCTGCTGCTTTCTGCAACTCGAGTAGACATTCTATTCGAGTGGCAGCTGCCTCAAAGTGAGCCACAAGTTTTGCAACGCGAGCGGTCGCGAGCTGCTGCAAACTCTTGTGTTGAGAAATCTCGCTAGGGGAGGTCTAGCCAGTGGATAGCAGTTCTCAGCGGAGTTAGAGCCGAGGCGGCAACCATGCATAGACTTGTAGCTCTGGTCTAGTCAGGATAGGGCCTACTGTAAAGGACCAGAGCTCCACTCCAGGGCCCTTTGGGCAAGTGAATAACCAATCACATTGCATATGGTGTTCTGCATTAACTGAGTGACCACCTGGCCAATGAAGTGCTGTTTTGGCATATATAGTTTTATAAGTCAAACCTGTATAGTGACATGTGCTACTATTATCTCTTTCATAATGTGCATCTGGTAGGTGTTTAAAAGTAGTTCGACAAGCTGATTCAGAAGTCGTACTTTGCTGGACATTTTGGAGATGAACAGCAAGCTGTGTGTTGTGTTTTTGTTGTGCTTTTTCACATAATCAATCAGTGACACTTATAAAGCGCGCTACATACCCGTAGGGTCTCAAGGCGCTGGGGGGAGGGGGGGGGGGGGGGGAGCCGCTACTGCTCGAACAGCCAGGTCTTCAGCTTCTTCCTGAAGGAGAGGTGGTCTTGGGTCAGGCGCAGGTCGGTCGGGAGGGAGTTCCAGGTCTTGGCGGCCAGGTAGGAGAAGGACCTTCCTCCTGTGGTCGCTCTTCGGATGCGGGGGACGGCGGCGAGGGCGTGGTTGGCTGATCGGAGGTGGCGTTTGGGAGCGTAGAAGTTGACTCAGCTGTTGAGGTAGCTCGGGCCTTGGTCGTGTAGGGCTTTGTGTGCGTGGGTGAGGAGGCGGAAGGTGATTCTTTTGTTGACGGGGAGCCAGTGAAGGTCTCTCAGATGTCCGGAGATGTGGCTGGTTCGTGGGATGTCGAGGATGAGTCTGGCTGAGGCGTTCTGGATCCGCTGGAGTCTCTTCTGGAGCTTGGCGGTGGTACCGGCGTAGAGGGCGTTGCCGTAGTCCAGTCGGCTGGTGACGAGGGCCTGGGTGACGGTCTTCCTGGTCTCGGTGGGGATCCACCAGAAGATCTTCCGTAGCATGCGTAGGATGTTGAAGCACGCCGAGGAGACGTTGTTGACTTGCCTGGTCATGGAGAGGGAGGAGTCCAGGATGAAGCCCAGGTTGCGTGCATGGTCTGTCGGTTTGGGTGCGGTGCCCAGGGCGGGAGGCCACCAGGAGTCGTCCCAGGCGGAGGGAGAGGAGCCCAGGATGAGGACTTCTGTCTTGTCCGAGTTCAGTTTCAGGCGGCTGGTTGTCATCCACTCGGCTACCTCTTTCATCCCTTCGTGCAGGTTGGCTCTGGCGGCGGCGGGGTCGTTGGTCAGGGAGAGGATCAGCTGGGTGTCGTCGGCGTAGGAGATTATGCTGAGGTTGTGTTTGCGTACGATGGCCGCGAGGGGGCTCATGTAGACGTTGAAGAGGGTGGGGCTCAGAGATGATCCTTGGGGGACGCCGCAGATGACTTCGGTGGCCTCTGACTTGTACGGTGGTAGGCGGACTCTCTGTGTTCTTCCGTCGAGGAAGGAGATGATCCATTCCAGCGCCTTGTCCTGGATTCCGACGCTGCTGAGGTGCCGTACTAGGGTGCGGTGGCAGACCGTGTCGAATGCCGCGGAGAGGTCTAGGAGGATGAGGGCCGCTGTTTCTCCGTTGTCCATCAGGGCTCGGATGTCATCGGTGGCGGCGATGAGGGCGGTCTCGGTGCTGTGGTTGGCTCGGAAGCCGGACTGTGAGGGGTCGAGGGATCCGTTCGTCTCGAGGAAATCGGCCATCTGCTTGTTGACGGTCTTCTCGATGACTTTGGCTGGAAACGGGAGGAGCGAGATGGGGCGGTAATTCTTGAGGTCGGTGGGGTCCGCTGTTGGTTTCTTGAGTAGAGCGCTGAGTTCGGCGTGTTTCCAGCTCTCAGGGAAGATGGTGGTGTCGAAGGATGTGTTGATGATGTCTCGCAGGTGGGGTGCGATGACAGCGTCGGCCTTGTTGAAGACGTGGTGAGGGCAGGGGTCGGTCGGTGATCCGGAGTGGATGGAGTTCATCGTGCGGATGGTGTCTTCGGTGCTGATCGGGGTCCAAGCGTGGAGGGTGGTGGTGGGGGGTGGTTGTTCGGTCATGGTGTGCGTTGGTTGGTTGTTGAAGCTGTTGTGTATGTCCGCGATCTTGTTGTGGAAGTATGAAGCGAGGGAGTTGCAGAGGTCTTGCGATGGGGTGATGTCGTTGTTTCCTGCGCTGGGGTTGGAGAGCTCTTTGACGATGTTGAAGAGTTCCTTGCAGTTGTGTGCGTTGTTGTCCAACCGGTCCTTGAATGCTGTTTTCTTGGCGGCGCGGATCAGCTGGTGGTGTTTCCGGGTGGCAAGTTTGAAGGAGGTCCTGTTGTCCGGTGTCGGTTCCCTTCTCCAGACTTTCTCGAGGGCTCGGCAGTTCTTCTTGGAGCTCTTGAGTTCGTCGGTGAACCATGGGGCTTTCTTGCTGCCGGGTCTGCTGGGCGGGGTCCTCAGTGGGGCGAGTTCGTCCGCGCAGTTGCTGATCCACTTCGTGAGGTTGTCGGCGGCCTGGCTGGGGTTCGCTGAGATGGCAGGAGGGTGCTGGCTCAGGGAGGTGGCGAGCTGGTCTGCTGTGATCTTGTTCCAGCTTCTGCGGGCGGCCTGTTGCTGGTGGTGGTGGGTCGTTGTTTTCTTGAAGGTGAAGTGGACGCAGCTGTGGTCCGTCCATTGAAGCTCTGTGGCGTGGCTGAAGTTGATGTCCTTGCTGGATGAGAAGACAGCGTCGAGTGTGTGTCCGGCGAGGTGGGTGGGGGTGGACACCAGTTGCTTTAGTCCCAGGTTGGTGAGGTTGTCGAGCAGGGTGCTGGTGTTGCGGTTGTTGTTGTTCTCCAGATGGAAGTTGAGGTCTCCCAGGAGGATGTAGTCAGCGGAGGGGAGGGCAAGCGGGCTGACGAAGTCGGCGATGTCCTCGCTGAATTGTGTGCGTAGTCCAGGGGGTCGGTAGATCAGGGTGCCTCTGAGGGTGGTGTTCGGGTTGGTGTGGATCTGGAAATGCAGGTGTTCGGCGGTGGTCAGGGAGTTGTCGGTGCTGGTCGTGAGACGGATGGTGCTCCTGTGGATGATGGCGATGCCTCCTCCCATCTGGTTGGCGTTTCGGTCCCTCCGGACGATCTTGTAGCCCTCTGGGATAGCGATGGCGATGTCGGGAGCTGAAGAGGCGTTCATCCAGGTCTCCGTGAGGAAGGCAACGTCTGGGGCTGTGGTGTCGAGGAGGTTCCAGAGTTCGATGGCATGTCTGTGGACGGAGCGGGTGTTGAGCAGGATGCACTTGAGGTGGGTGCTGCTGGTGTTCGACTTGGCGGGTGCTGGTGCGCGGCAGGTCCGGATGCAGGTGAACTTGCAGGCGTGGTAGCTGAAGGGTCCGTGGGTACGTCGTGGAGTGGCTTGGTGGCAATCTGGGAGTCGGCCGGTGTTGAGAGCGGTGAGGGTGGCGGCGGAGTACGTCAGGCGGGTCGGTCGGGGTCTTCGTGGGCCAGGGGTCCTGGCGCTGGTCGCGATCCGGTCGCGGGGGGGCATAGACGGGCTTACCTTTGGCGCGCCTTCGGCGCACAATCGGCGCGCCCGCTGCGCGTGACCGCTGCGCGTTCGCACGGCCGCCATTTAAGGCGAAGTGCGCGGGTGGGCGGAGTAGCTGGGAGGCGGGAGCGGGGAGGGTACAGAATAGAAAAAGGGGCGGGGAAAAGCGGCGGTGGCGGGAAGGGAGGGCGGAGGGCGGCGAGGTAGGCGGACAACAAGGAAGGAAACCACAACACGGGGGAAATAAAAATTAAACGAAACGGGCACAAATTCACGACAAAACAAGGCAAAAATCACAGTTATACAAAACAGGCACAAATTTTAGCAAAAACAAGGGCAAAAACAACCGCAGCGGCGCCAGCCGGCAACCGGCAAACGAGGCAGCAGCGAGGCAGAGGGCAGGCAAGGGGCACACGCAGCAGCTGGTGGCCGTGCGGCGCGGGGGTGTCCCACAAGTGGGTCACACTCACCTGCGTCGCACGGTCGCCATTTAAGGCCAAGTGCGCGGGTGGGCGGAGTAGCTGGGAGGCGGGAGCGGGGAGGGTACAGAATAGAAAAAGGGGCGGGGAAAAGCGGCGGTGGCGGGAAGGGAGGGCGGAGGGCGGCGAGGTAGGCGGACAACAAGGAAGGAAACCACAACACGGGGGAAATAAAAATTAAACGAAACGGGCACAAATTCACGACAAAACAAGGCAAAAATCACAGTTATACAAAACAGGCACAAATTTTAGCAAAAACAAGGGCAAAAACAACCGCAGCGGCGCCAGCCGGCAACCGGCAAACGAGGCAGCAGCGAGGCAGAGGGCAGGCAAGGGGCACACGCAGCAGCTGGTGGCCGTGCGGCGCGGGGGTGTCCCACATATTGCTTAGTATACAGATAACAGATGCTTCATGTATTTGCTTGTGGTTAATTGATTCATTATTTTATTCTAATATGCTGCATGCTGGTACTTGGTGCTACATGGGGCCTTTCCTGTAAACCTTTCATTCTTGCGATCTCTGGTCACTGCTTCATGTCTTGCCATCTTGCTTTCACATCAGCCAATGTCCTTTTGAAAAGACCCTATGTTCTGGTGACTCAGCGGCCTCGTCTCGCAACAACTCAAGGTTTCTTCACTCAATGTGGCTTAAGGCTCAACAATGTATATTCTGTCATAATGGAGAGTTTCACCTTTTTTACTACATTATGGCAAGCTTCTATTCTTACCCATTTACTCATTGCAACAGTGAAAAACGTGTTTGGTGGGCTTGAATGTAGCTCATTAGTTGTATCCACTTTATCCTACAGTAGGTGCATCTGCACCATGTGCGTCATGTATTTTTTTTCCATATTTTTCAGCTATGTTGCTCATACATAGCATGTATTTTGCAAGTCACATGTTCCATTGTGGAATGGTTGATTCAGCCTTTCATCTATCCACATATGATAAAATGTGTATATTACGCAGCAGGGCCAGACCGGGAACCGAAACTGGGACTATGCTATGGCCAGTTCGGCCCTGGTATGCAGCAACTAATCTAATAGTAAATCCTAAACACAAAGCACGTTAGTTATTTTTTGTCCATAACAGGTAATAAAGTATTAGAGGTGGGCGGACCTCTCCGTTCCGCCCACGGAATGTGCAGAATTTTGCCTGTTCCGCAAAGTAGACGGAGCAGGCACATCTCTGCACACTTGCAGCGGAGTTGGCCTCCCACCCGCCCCCAGCCCGCACTATTAACCCTTTCCATGCTCTTGACGAGCTCAGCTCGTCATGAGGCACGGTGCTCGTGTGCTTGTGTGCTCATGACGAGCTGACCTTGTCATGAACAATGGAATTCAAGCATTTTCAGCACAGGAGGGGAAAATGCTCCGCAGCCAAGGTGTTAAAATGTTAAAAAAGAACAATTTAAAACACCTTACCTCATCGGCGGCGGCCCCGGGCTTCCCTCTTTCTCCATTGCGACTTCTTCTTGAAAGCTGCACATGCCCGGGTGCCCGCTCATGCGCATTTCTCGTGAGGAATGCGCATTTCTCACGAGGAATGCCTATTTCTTGCGAGGAATGCGCATGCGCTGGCATCCTCACATGCGCAGTTTTCAAGAAGAAGGTGGGATGGAGGAAGAGGGCAGTCCGGGGACGCCGCCGATAAGGTAAGGTGTTTTAAACTGTTCTTTTTTAATGTTTTAAAAGTACGGGTGGGAGGCGGGCGGCACGTAGCGGAGCTACGCGGAGTGTGCAGAGATTGGTTCCGTTTCTGTGGCACTCCGCATAGCCTCGCTACTCCCACCCCTACAAAGTATTTGGTAGGCATTTGCACAGAAGCTATTGTGGCAGCAGGTATGGGGATTGGTATTAAAACATTTGCTTTTAAATATATTTGTTTTCTTTTATATAGCAAGCAAATGATGACAAATATATCATGGACAAATGCCATAAGGAAATAGAAAAGTCAGTTCTACCAGCCAGACCGCCCTCCAAAACCACACAGGTTGCAGCTAGCACTGAAGTCGGTGGACGTTGCTCATGATGGTAGTAACCAACACACTGGTTGTATATGGTAGCGGCAGACCCTGCTGGTTGGTGGGAAGCGCCCTCCTCAGACAGGTTTTGGATGATGTAATTTATTTTAATTTTATTTTTATTAATGAAAATGAAGCATTTTAGACATTTTGGAGAATATGTGGGTTTTACAAAATCCACCCTTGAGGGTTCGAGAAGGGGTAAACCAACCCTTCAGTCAGCATTACTTCTGCTCCTACAAAATATTTTGGGTATGATGGAACAGCATTATGTAAATGCAATTGCGAAACGGAAAAGGGAAGTGAAACATACAACCCCAAAGCCACCACAGGAATCTAGTTAGTTCTAGGACGACCAACAAAAACATACTTTTGTATGGTGTTGTTTTCTTCTCAAAATATACGTTTATGAAAAACGTCAACTTTCTGAACAGCAAGGTGCCGAACGTTTCCTAATTTTTTTAGGTTTAAAATCATCTGTCTTTTTCTTAAACAAATGTATATATTGTGTGTATAAAGCATAAATGTGTGGAATAAACCTGCTGAAACATTGAACCAAATATTAAGCTTTACACCTTTTCCTTTATAGAAACAAATATTTGTATATTATTGAGTTTAGTCATAAATGCGTCACTCTGGTACATGATCAGGAATTATTTACATAAATTGCAAGCCATCCTTTCTAAAGCGTCAGATCAGCAGGTATTTAAAGCCATTTTTGCATTTCACAGTCAAAATAATGAGTTTCTTTTTTTCACAAGACTAGATTCCTTCCCAAAACCCCACCCCTTCCTTTGAAAATTGTGACGCGCAAAGTATCCCCTTACATCCCTTCTAAACGAAAGGCGGCTTCGGCATTGTAGCATCTTTCCAAAAATAAGTATGTCCTCAACAGGTTATAATTATCCTTTAGGCACACAGGGAAGCCCGAAGAGAAGAGAAGAAACGGGCAAAACCATCCACCAAGCAAGGGCTTTGTTTTCATTTTTCATTACTCGCACATTCCGTGTTGTAGTATACGAGATTTAAAGCTGTTCCAAAAGCACGTCCATAAATGAATCTATCAATCTGCTGAGCTGCCAATCCCTTTTACAATGAATTCCTAACAATTGGCACACACACGAAAGATATAAATCCGTGGATCCAGGACGCCATGGCGTCTGTGCTGCACACCCACCATTTCCTCCCTTCTGCCCCAAATATTTCAAATGCAATATTTCTCTCTGGTCGCCACTGACTAGTTTCAGCGTTGTCAACGGCTTAGAGCTGGCAGCTGAATGTTCAATTTGAAACGCCTGTCAGGCGCACAAAGCGCCCCTTGCATTAGAATCTTTATCGCAGCAGACACCGCCACAGACAGCAGCACACACTAGCAAAACTTTTGAGGATATTGCGCCCCTTTCAGTCCCGCTGACACCCCGTTTATTTCCCCCTTGACAAGTCTCTTACCGTTCCTGCGAAGAAGGGTCCGCGAATATCTCTCAAGAGTGTCCCTGTCCACGCCCCTTTGTTTTTTCCCGGAGCCTAACTCGCGCTCTGCTGCCTTGTATGTATGTGATGTGCGTGCGCCTGGCAGTCTGGAGAAATGTACGTGCCAGGATGCATCCAGTGGCAGCCGACTAATGGCTTCTTGGTAGGTTCAGGAGCACGTTCCCTTGGAATCAGGCGGGCGTGCCTGCGCTGCCAGAGGTGGCGACGTGTCTTCTAGAAAGCAGGAGCAAGGCTGCTAGAAGCAACAGGGTTATTTCAGAGGAGAGCAATTTTGCACTCAGCTGTGACGAGAGGGAGCGAGCAAAAAAAAAAAAAGCTGCCCATGGGTGGGGAGGGGGCACACAGAGGCGACATTAGGGTAACGCGAGCTGCATGGATTTTATTTCTCCTGAATTCCTAACGGAATTAATCATACTTGCAGACTGCACCTCTGTGATTTGAGGTTGGTGTAACCTCCGTGGGCAAAAACAACGGAGTCCTTTGAGCTGTATTTCGATTCCATGACAGACTTAAATGGTTTCGCGCTGCTCTCGTGTTCCTACCGTTAATGTACCAGGAGGCAGCAAATATCTCTGGAAAAAGAGCGGTTGTTGGCTTTTTATTTGTACCTGCAAAATCAATGAATACCAAATAGCGCAATGTCTCTTAAGTGAGCATATGATGGGTTGACTCATTTATTATCCCGCCTTTTACTGACAGACAAGACGTGGTTTGAGCCTCAGCAGTAGCATCCATTGCTTCATTATTACATTCTGTATTTGTTGCTTATCTATATGCCGTTTTCACAAAATGTAAATTTGTCCAACTGTTGTGTCCATCAGGGTATGTTCTGCGGACAGCCCCATCACCTAGAGGGCTGTCTCACACTTTGCCTGACGCTGCACCCACCTACACCCTGTGTCACTGGTCATGTGACAGGGTCAGTAAAGGGAAGTCGGCGCTAGGCCCCCACTTTAGTTACCGCCATGTAACATGAGTGTTGGTGTGTCCTGGCTGGGGCTGTGCCTAAGACACAACCCCTATGCAACATCCAACATAAAAAACTCCTATTTGCATGTGTCACTTAATAAACAAGATTGAAAGCAGTACCACATGACTGCTGAAGTGTGCATCTCTTTGTGCTGTAACAATATAGCACAAATGGTAAGAGTTGAAGGGTTCTGCACAGGTTGCATAGAAACGCAGTTACTTGCCACACCTTTGAATTTAAAAAAGGCCTGTGTAGATAGAGCGTCACCTGGGGCCCGATGTAGGTAGGCCGTTACCGATCGGTAACGGCCGAAAACACCGATTTTGGGCCCTTACCGATCGGTATACAGCCATCGAGATGTAGGGCAAAGAAAATCGTCCAAATCGGTACAAATACCGAATCGGAATAACTACCGAATCGGAAATAATCCGATTCGGAAATACCCCGATTCGGAAAGATAACGAATCGGTAACATACCGAATCGGATAAAAATACCGAATCGGTCCATGTACCGAATCGGTAGTGACACCGAATCGGAAAAAAACGGTTCGGTCCATGTACCGAATCGGTAGTGACACCGAATCGGAAAAAATTCCGATTCGGTCCATGTATTGAATCGGTAGAGACAGCGATTCGGAAAAATGCCGATTCGGATAACCTACCGAATCGGTAGAGTCACCGTATCGGAAATTCCCCGATTCGGACAGATAGAGAGATGTAGGGAAGCACAGAAATACCGATTTTGGCTCAAAATCGGTATTTCAAAATCGGTATTTACCATGGATTACAATCAGGTGGTAACCAACTCCAACCCATAAAAATAGACCCAAAATGCATTGCAACTTGCAGGATGGCTGCTTTTTATGTCATTGCAAGGCGGCTACGGCTACAGCAGGAAGGACAGAGGGAATGGCAAAGAGAGGAACAGGTCTACAGACAGAGGATCACCCTGTTCATGCTCACAGAGGCAGAGATCCTACAGAGGTACAGGCTGGACTCAGACACCATTCTGGAGCTCATCAGGGACCTCAAACCACTGTTGGACCACCCCACCCCAAGGGCACACGCCATCCCAGCGCACGTCCAGGTGCTATGCAGCCTACACCTGCTTGCGTCTGGCAGCTATCAAAGTGGAGTTGCAGCGGTAGGAGGGGTGACCCAGAGCAGCCTGTCAAGGTTTTTCCACACATTCCTTGACGCCATGATACACAGGATGGACCAATACATCTCTTTCCCTGCAAACCACGCAGAACTGCTACAAACAAAAGCTGACTTTTACCAGATGGCACAATTTCCCCAAATCATTGGCTGCATAGATGGCACGCACATTCCGATTTGCCCCCCAGCTGACACAGAATACATATACCGCAATAGGAAGTCTACGCACACCATCAATGTTCAGGTGATCTGCAATGCGAAGTGCACCATCACAGACCTGGTAGCAAAATTCCCAGGGAGTACCCATGACTCCTACATTTTTCAACAGAGCGGCATCTATGCACGGCAGATGGCTGGCGAATTTGGTGAAGGATACCTCCTAGGTGAGACACATCATCAGACCCCCATAACACAAAGTAGCTAAGTGAAATACATGTATGCATGTGAGTAATGTTACCCCTTTTCCTTCTAGGCGACAGTGCATATGCCCTCCGCTCATTCATACTCACCCCCTACCTCAACCCTCCACACCCAGCCAAAGGAGGTATAACCGGGCCCACAAAAGCACAAGGAATGTATTTGAACGGACCTTTGGCATCTGGAAAAGCAGATTCAGATGCCTGCACAAGAGTGGAGGTGCAAGGCAGTATACCCCCATCACCTGCTGCAAGATCATAGCTGTCTGTGCAATGTTGCACAACCTTGCGGTGAAGAAGGGCACTGAGGTGGAGTTGTCAGACTACGAGGACCATGACGACGACGTTGCTGTGCCACAAACACAACCTGCTGGGGTGTCTACGCCAAGTGATGGCAGATACAGACGTGAGGAGATTACAGAAAACTATTTCTGAGTGAGTACAGATGCACAGACAGGTAAATGGTTGTGAGGAAAAGAAAATTTTAATAATGTTGCAACACCGTTACTGCACTGATGTGCAACAAAAGAAAATGTTAACGCAAAGTAGTCCAATGTCAAAGGTCCGGGTTGCCTCACCCGCCCTGGCAAGCCTATTTTTTGCTGCGCTTAGCAGCCCCACTGGGGTGTGCCTCTCCCCCTTCCGCATGTCCAGCAGCTTCAGCAGAGCGCCTGGTGCTCCGGCGCGGCTCCGATACTGTGCTGGCCGGGCTGCTGCGGCTGCTGCTGTCCCCAGCCTCGCCCAGGTCCAGGGCTGGATTGGCCACAGTGTTAGAAATAATCATTGCCTCCATGGCGGTCGTTATGCGGGCCATGCCCCTGGTGACCTCAGCGGTGTTCTGGGTCAGGCTGGCCTCCATATTTGCCCCACGTTGGCATAGTTGTGCGGTAGCAGCAGCAAGGCGGCTTATAGATCTGTTGTGCATGCGGGCATCCCGGCGGCGAGAGTGCTCGTGCTCGTCAAGTTTGGTGCATAGCTGTGTGATGGCTGTGGTCACACGGCCAAGACCTGCAGCAACTTTCTCATTGCTTTCGACAAAAGCCTTAAACCTTTGCGCCATCTCTCCCATTTGCAGGTTATGCTGGCGCAGCTGGCGCTGGCAGGCCATGATGGATTTCGCCTGCATGCGCTGTATCTTCACCATGCTGCCCTCCAGCCCCTGAAAGACGCTGCCCTCCCGTGCCGGAAGTGCTGCGCTGGAAGTTGTACGCCTCCGGGAACAGCTGCTGCCCTGCTGTGTGGGCTGGGGTGCCACTGGTGTTGCTGTTTTGGTAGCTGGGGCCTGACCCGCTGCTCCCTGGATAGGGTTCAGTGGAGTCACAACAATACTCCTGGCAGGAGATGTGGCAGGTGCAGGGTGGCCCGTTGTTGGTTAGTTCTCAGGGGAGAACAGCAATGGGGGTGTGCCAGATATTTGGGGGGAGTGAAGAAATGTGAAGTCAAGTCCTAGGTCTTCCTCATTTCCCTGGCCAATGGTGTTGTCCTCCTCCTCCTCCAGGGCAGCTTGACTAGTGCTTGGCCCTGTCACCGCACTGGAAGATGTTGCTGGTGCTGGTGCCTCAGTTGCTTCTGCTCCTCCGCCTGATGGTGCCCCTAGGTATAAAGAAGCATTTGTGAATTGAGTGCCGATGTATTACAGTCACTACAATTAAAGCATTGCACATGTCCTTGCATATACTTTGATTCTGTTCCACTGTTTTTTATATTATGGTTCTGCACTGCCATATTTTGCCTACTTCTGCTGACTACATTTACCATGATGCATTTCTCTTATCTGTTGGTAGCAGTACTGGGCTGGGGTTTGGCTGTGCATTGTGTCTAAAGGGGAGGTGTCTGGTAGGGTGTGTCATGATGCGCATGCTTCTTACCTTTAGCTGTAGCTCTGGCTGAGCTATCCAGGTTCCCGATTCCAGACACACTCTCCCTCTCGATGGTGCTCGACACCAGTTCCTCCAGCTCAGTGAGGGGTGGCGCCGGGTTCCTGCCTCCACCAGTCAGTCCAGCTTGCCTCTGCAGCTCTGCCATTTTGCGTTTGGTTAGGCTGCGGATATCATAAAACCTTTTTTTTAGGTCATCAAGGCTCCTGGGGGTAACACCAACTGAGTTAACTTTCTCGGCAATCTCGCTCCACAGCCTCCTCTTTGTGCTCTCCGGTACTGTGAGGGACAGCCTCCCAAAGAGCTGCCTGTGCACCCTCACCACCTCCTCCACCAAAACCTGCAGCTCCATGGTACTGAATTTAGGTTTTCTCTTGTGGCCAGCCTTCTGGCTCTCACTGCTGCTAGCCATCTTTCTCTCACAGTGCTCTGGCTCCTGCTTCCACTGCTGCTCACTGTGAATGTTCAGCTCAGGCTGCCTCTCCAGAAAGTTCTTAATGAGCTGCACCTGCCTGGGTAGCCACTCCCTGCTTGGGTGGGGGAGGGTGGATCCACCTCATTGGCTGTTTCGGATTTTACCGAATCGGATTTTACCGAATCGGATTTTACCGAATCGGATTTTACCGATTCGGATTTTACCGATTCGGATTTTTCAATGCATTCCTATGGGCTTTTTGGCCATGGGGGTGTATTTCGATCACCGATTCGGTATTTGCCGATTCGGTATTTGCCGATTCGGGAAATTCCGATTCGGTGGTAGCCGATTCGGTACATTCCGATTCGGTGCATGCCGATTCGGTACGTATCGAATCACAATACCGATTACGACCGAATCGGTATTTTTCCGATTTTTTTTCTCCTACATCTCGTTTTCCGATTTCAGAATACCGTTTCGGTGCGATTCGGTATTTTCAAATCGGAAAAAGCGTTTTACCTACATCGGGCCCCTGGTTATTTGGGGTATTTCCAACCCTCTCTTGTCTGTAATAATTTCCCTGTAAACAAATGCTTGGATTAAGAATAAATGGCCATGGGTAATAAGCTGTCAAGAAAGATCTTGACAGGGGGGAGGAGCCTAGCCTGCAACCATGATGGCCGCTTAATCCTTCGGCTCCGCCGATCCTTTCGCTTCCCTCCCGTACCGTGACCTATCCTGCCAGTAATCCTGTCTTTGAGTCGAGTTTTCGGGTCCGGGAGGTGACTCCGACTCCAACGGTGTGTTTCCCTGCGCGCTCCCTGCGGTGGAAGCGACGGGGCGTCCTCGCCTTCTCCCGGACGCTGACTGGCGCTGACCGGGTCTTTGTTCCTCGGGGTCGGCCGGCCTTAACTACAACAACAGAGCGGCCATTACAGACGGGGCAGAGCCGGCCGGCGGAGAGCAGCGGCTGCATTGTGTTTTTCCGCTGCTGCGTCCTACTCTGCTCCGCTCGTCTCACGCTGGGAAGATACCGCAGCCGCGGTTGTTACATTGTATCATCGCCCCAGCCCGTGGATGGCTTTGTTTGCTTTCTTGTCTCGCTTGGCGATGCGGTGGGTGCCATTTTAAAGATCGAGCATTCAGCACTTGTACTTCACGATCCCGGGCTGCAACTGGGGATACGGCCGCTGCTAACACTACATTTGCACCGTGCGTGGTGTAAAAATGGACTGTGCTCCCTCTGTGCCCCCGGCCCGGCTGTGCTATACGGAGCACCGGCGAGGTGATCAGCTGCTTGATGGGGACGTTGATGACCAATCTCGTGGGCTAATACGAGTCCCCGAGCCCCGTGTGCAGGGACCTGCTGCATCCTTCCCTCCTGAGGCACTGTGGAAAATTAATACAAGCTTGGTGAACATTATCGGCGCCATCTTGCCCCTTTTCGAGCCCATTCGTGCGCGTAAGCGGCAGCCATTTTGAGCACCATGGCCTCCCTGCCCCTCGCTGATAGCCAGCGCGTCTCTCTCTCTCTCTTAACCTCGCAAGCATCCCCCCCCGCACGCTGACAACCCCCGCTCTCTCATGCCTTGGGTCATAAACCCCTCTTCAGCGCAGCTTCACCACAGAATCCCATCCTGTTCCCAGCGCGACACCTCCCCTCATTCCCTTCATGGCCTCAGATCCTTTTTGATGCAAACCCCCTTTCCCTGTGTCCCCGTTTGTCTTCCTTGTTCCCAGGCCGCCACCTGGCCCTGCGGATGCTGTTTATTACCCCGTACAGTAGGAAGCTTCCCCTCCCCATCAAAAGACCCTCGAGCCGATCAAAGCCCCCACCCTATGAGATCCGATCAACCCCATGCATTCCGTGAATCGGCGGAATGCCCTGCTGTGCGACAACCATCACCTGTTGTGACCGGGGTGGGGAATCCAACTGTAAATGTATGTGGGAACGGGCCTGAAGGGGAGATTCCGAGGATGTTCTTTCAAATATCAAAGTGTTGCGAGAATGTGTTATGTGCAATAAAGGTCATAAACCCTAGTATAAGAGGCCAGGCCTCAGAGATGTGGTTAGAGCACCTCGTGACGATACTTGCTGTCTGAATTGATGTGTTCTCCTCCGGAGAGAATAAAATCCTCGTTTCCTGCCTTCCAGTCTCCAGCGCCTGCTTCTTCATTGATTAACATTGGTGGGTCATAGAGGCGATACCGCCGGGCAACATAAAAGGGTCTTTGGTTACTGGTTGTCTTTGAAACCCTTTTTAACAATTGGCATCCCAAACGTGGGGCCCATCAGCGACTCGTGGATCCAGTGGGAGAGGTCCTGACGACAGAGTGAACGACTGCAACGATCGGAAGGTACCCTGTCCGATAGACCCTCGTCTGACAGCCGATCATCCGAACTTCACTGGTTCCGAACAGACCTCTCTCGAGTGATCTGCGGTCCTGACTGGGAACCATCAGGAGTGCCACGAGAAGTACGAAGAGAAGAGGACGATCGGGCGCTGGATTCGGAAGACAAGAAACTGTCCATGCGGTCCGGGTAAGGTCGTGTAAACACGACGAATTGCGAAAGTGATTGATAATTGAAAGAGATTGATAATTGATGAGAAAATACTAGTATTACTTTTTGTTAATTTATTTGGAGATTCGCTGTCTGCAAACGGAGAAACAACAGGCTCTCCCTTTATAAACAGCGAAGGATAGGTACGCACCCGTCGGACCTATCTTTCTCCCCCATTGAACAATTGCCCCCCCCCCCCATTGATTAACTGTTATAGATTGTTTTCTGGAGATTCTCTGTCTGCAAACAGGGAAGAATAGGTCCCCTCTTTGTAGATAGTGAAAGGGTAGGTGACGCGAACCTTTGCGAGCCTACTTATTCTCCCCATTGACCATATTGATTTTTTATTTTTGACCTAACATTGATTGCTCAAGATTGGTTCATGAGGTATTCACTACGTACAAACAACGTAGAATAGAAATATTCTGTCTAGTCTTTGCACGCAGCGATAAGATAGGTAGTGCTGACTATTATCCCATTGTGATCCGTCATGCCTGTCTTCTCCCCACTGGTTAGTAGCCTGTTTAGCCCGGACCGCTTATTAGAGATGAACCATCCGGCTCCACTGGAAGGCACCCCTAATAAGGACATGTTCATGAAGCATGGATTGATCGCTATAGCCTATAGTGAGCTGTGGCATAAATATACGAAAAAGAATCGAGAAAGTCAGTGGCCACTGAGAGGATCCTTCGATCTTGACAAAATAGAAACGGTAGAAATAGCCCTTCGTAGGAATGAAACAACACCTATTATGCTCGATAGTCTCGGTATGTGGCGCAAAGAAGCCACACGACGAAGGGAAGGAGACAAATTCAGAAAAGGTGAAGGGACACGACGGACAACCCTCCAAACGTCTAGTAGGCAAAGGGAAGGGCCAGCGATGGCACAGTTCCGAGGAGTAGACATGAAAAGAGAACGGTGTAAAGGGATGTGCCGACAAGTCAACCCCGGGACACAACGATCCGAAGGTAATCCCCCGACACTACGCACAGGACGAACAGATTTAAAACAAAACCAATGTGCTTTCTGTAAATGTCTCGGGCACTGGAAAGCCCAATGCCCGACTCTGCAGAGCATAGGTAAGAACGGAGGGTCGACAGAAAGAACAGGCCGACAGAAAGGGAAGAGGCGCGAGATAAAAACCAATCAGACTAGTGCAGACAGGACAGACAGAACCACCCCGTTTGATTATGCTCGATGGCACAGATTTCGTCAGACCAATTTTAACGACATGTTAGAGTTCTGGGACTGATTGCTCTCTGTTGCTCCCCCACTCTGAAAACCAAACACAATTACAGGCCAGTGTAAACAACCCCCGTTAGAGAAAGGACTCAAGGAAGCCAAGCGTCTATTATATAACTTAGGATTTAATTACGGTAAAGAAAACACACAACCAACGGTAAATAGAATAACTAGTAGAACACTCTCTAAAACAAACTGTACTAATAGGAGAAATATAAAACGTATTATGCTCACTCCGGAAGTCCTCGAAATGTAACAGTTCGATGGTCCCGCCCACCCGAAACACAGAGCACGTGTGGGGCGGGGCCTGCCAGCAGCTATGGACCAAAAGAGATCGCCGGCGAGAAGGTACTGGAGGCTCCACAAAGCAGGCAATGAAATGGTCTTCCCATACTACCCTTCCAGGGATGGCGTCCCCCGGGTCACGAGTAGGGAGGGGGCGGATGCAAATGACCCCCTCCCTCGTATCTCCTGGTCCGGCCATCACGAATTCCTCCATCGAACGGATGCAGGGTGGGCAGGGAGGGAGAGGCGACGCGGACGAGCCTCTCCCGCCTCCACAGGTAGGAGGCTTCCCTGCCCTGGTCCGGCGCCGATGTCCTCCAGCCGGGCGACGGCCATATACCTACGCTGCACAAGACATATAATGCCCGACTGGTATATTTTCGCAACACAGGACATACAATGCCCGACTGGTATATTTGCGTAGCACAGGACACACAATGTCCGATGGGCCTACTTGAATAACACCGGACGTACGATGGTCCCCCAAGAGTCGGAATCAGGGGTGTAGGGTGGTCATCATGTGCACCCCTGATTCAAAGGGACGGCGTGGGATGCGCCGGGAGAAGGAGACGGCACAGACGAGCCTCCCTCACCTCCCCAGATGAAGGCTCCACTGCTGCACCCTGGCGCCCCGAACCAAAATGTCCTGCTCCAACAGCATGATGTTCTGTCTTTCATCACCACAAGAAGTTTTTCTTCCACTCCTGATAGATACGACGAAGGGTGGCTGCTGCAGGGTCTCAAAATGGCGTCTGGGCCCTCGGAAGGCGGGTCTAGGCCGCTGGAGAGACTTTGTCCAAAATTACAACTCGGGCGCTTGCCCACCTGGGCGCAAGCCCCCACCATCGATAAACATCCCCTCGACTTTGAAGATTCTACCAAAGTCTCAAGAGCCCTCAGCCCCTTCAGACTTCCGGTGGGGAACAGCTGCATTGATCACAAATGAAATAACCACGGCACAGCAACAAGATGGCGGTGCTCTCGTGTCTGCATCAGCTTCCGTCTGAACCACCCAGGAACATTATGGGCTAACGAACTCGAGTAAGTTCCGGCTGAACATCAACATGACCCAGTAAGAAAGACTCTACCCCCTCCCTCTCTTGATTGACGGTCCACACCACCAGCCCCTCTGTTAGCACAGTTTTTTGAACTGCCGAAAGGGACCCTGGTCCAACCGCCAATCGTCGGGGACATTTTTGCCCCTGATGCTACTTCCGGACTAAACCGGCCTCGCCCAAAATGGCGCCGGTATCAATAGGAACTAACGGATGCCTCGTGGTGTTCCTTAGCTAATGAAACTTGATGTACTAAGATATATATACGAACCATTGCGCACTCAATGAAAAAGGGAGGAGGGTTCACTTGGCGAACATTTGAAAGGGGTTCCGTAAAGATGTTGATTTCAATGAACGATTTATTTTGATATTTATTGTAACTGGTACATAACGTCGCTTATGATGCACACCCACGGTATACATCTAGGAAATGTGATTACAATGAGCTTGACTGTGTTTCCATTGATGAACTGAAATGCCCCTGATCCCTCACCACGCAATGAAATGTTTTTAGTTACTTGCAAATAATTAATTAGGCCTTTTTAACATGTTCTTGTGCCACAAAATAACCCCCTACTGTATGTGCTTCCATCGTCGACATGTCCGGCCAAAATATGATTGCACTCTTCACATTTTACGTACTGAATGATTATGCAAATAAAGGTCTTCAAAACTATGAATAAGCATCACATACTTTTGTAAATGTGGGAATCAGTGGGAGGGTTTTTCTGTGCGCAACCGTTCTGCTCCTTTTTTTAAGGTTATCTGAGAAATGGTTGTTCGGCCCTGGATTGATGATCGAATCAAAGGTATGATACGTTGCCTCCAAAATATGCGACTAAGCTCAGGAACTAACGTATGAAGAAGGACCTCGACTTCTGAGAATGGGTAAAGTAAAGCGGTGTGTTTGATAAAATGTTATAAAGATATGGTGATCGAAGGTACTAAGGTACAGGATTGAACGAAGAACTGATATGCCTTAGAACATCACAGCATTGGGAATGATTTAAGGATCCCGATGGCCGGATACATCTACAAAACCGGGTACCTCACGCTAGGCACCTCTGATTCCTCTTTTTAGCGTTTCCCTACACACGATCCTTAATGCCATCCTCGAACCCCCCCCATGAACCACCTATCACATTGCCCGCCCCCTTGACTTCAGAAACCAAGACCCTAGGGATTATATCCCGAAGAGATAAGTACGAGTATGCGGTAAGTAAAGGACTTTCGTGCCCGTACATTTGATGTGTTCGAATGTTGTCCCCCCCCCTCCCCCTTTTCCTCCTCTTTTTCCCTCTGCAGATTACATTGGGGTCCTGATTAGGGTACCGTAAAGGATCTGGAGCCACGTCACGCCCGATGCATGAAAACGGACTAACGCTGCAAGACGACACAAAAAGACGCCCTACCCAATGCACGATCTTTCTGTACCTGACCTAATGCTCTTCCGTCCCAAAACTGCATGCTTTCTACATCCTAACCTAGAGCCGAAACGTCTAACGTTGGGTAACGCACTGAATAGCCCAAACAATACACGGTCATTCTCCATGTCACACGTGTACTGTTTGGCCTATTGTCTGTCTCTCTCTCTCTCTCTCTCTCTCTCTCTCTCTCTCTCTCTCTCTCTCTCTCTCTCTCTCTCTCTCTCTCTCTCTCTCTCTTTTCTCTCTCTCTCTCACTCTTTCACCCCTCCACACTTTCCCTCTTCCTAGCGACTGGCACCTAATTGGCGAACCTGGTGCACCTCCTGATTGGCCCCAAATACCACAAGTATTTGCACAAATTCGTCCTAAATAAAATTGTATCGGTACCACGTTACTACCTCTCCTTTTCTGCTAAATATGGATGACATTTAAATTGGCCAAAAGGAAAGGGACAGGTAAGACGACTAAGGTTCCCTAAATTTGACCCACAGTCAGGGAACTATTTGTCAGTGGCTTCTATGATAAAATATGTCTGTGGTAATGCGACCATCCCCATTCCAAATTGTCTCCATACCCCAAGCAGTAAGAAATGATCGAGACACCCCCGTCTTCCCAAAATGCCCCCAGTTTGGTATCAGCTGCCCTGAACGAGAACCTGAAAAACGCCCCTTGCTCCAATTCGCTGTGTTCCTAATTGCTTTCCATAAGATCCCACCCACCCCAAGGATAAGTTTAATAATTATCACAAACCCCCCCCCCGAGTTTTTGTAGTAACCAGGTTGCGAGAATTTATATAGAAAGTTAGGAAGATGTGTGCCAAGTTAAAATTAGATCGAAAATCGAAAGAACTTGTTGCAGTAAACCTTGTTGAAAATAGGATGTTTTGATGTAATGAAGAGTCGTTTAGCCTATGTTCATCCCTCAGAAGGATGCCTATCAGACTATGGTGAATAGCACGTTGCACTTTTTCGTAAAATACAAAGCCCTGAAGACCAGCCTAGCCTTGCAAGACTCGTACCAGGGAAATGGGTCTCTACCAGAAGAACTGACATCTACTGTAATAGACGAATGCAATGAATGGGTACCAGACCTCGTACCTATTACGAATGAATGTAATAACCAATAAAACGCCAAAGAATTAGCCACAAAGGAAAAGTTGTAAGGAATCCAGCAAACCCATCATCAATTGTTTATACGTTGGCTGCAAAATCTCAAATGTGGCGAGTGTTTACCCCAGTTGCTTGGTGTTGGGAGAGAAATAGATTTATGTAATTACCTTCTTCTGCAATATCTCTAAAGACTGTCTTTTCAAAACTCATTCAAGGGTATCACTGTCGGAGGAGAAAGAGACCGGATGTGGGAGCACGCGGCCTGACTGCGGATCGTGGAACATCAGCGACGGAGGCCGAGGCGAGACCACAGCAGTAAGGAGTCGCAGGATGAGGCACTGTTTCAGACAAAACTAAGGAAAGGGCTGACCTGAAGCCCCTGCTCTATGATCGATGTGTGCCAAAAGGTCCCCGCTCTCTGAACTTGGTTATGGACCCGCCTGTCTCAAATTCTCCGTCCCCCTGATCTGTTCCCGACTTGGCCCTGCTCCATCCCCTCCTCCTCCGACCTACCATAAGGACTGTTCACACCCACACCTTTCCACCTGAACTTCCAAGTTCCTCCAAAATCCTACTGAGCTACCCAGAGAAGGGTATTCCCTGCGTCAAAAGGGAGGGAGCTCCGACTAAGTAGACCACGAACTATGTTAATCTCAGAACGGTGACCTAGAACTCCACCAAGGGTCGCCCCTAAAGAGAAGATGAACGAAGTATGTGGTTCTACCTGCTGCTGAACGCCTCAATGATGATGGAAGCAACAGGAAATACCCACCACAAAGACTCAAGAAACAAACAGATCCCACAACTCAGGGACAATTGCACTTTTCATCACAATCCTATGCTCTGCGTTACGGAAGAAAATGCACCTGCTCCAAAACCGTAACGCATTTCTCCTATGAGGTCTGATGAAACCAGACAAAATGTACCCCTACCCGCAGACCCCCAACGACTCAATCCACATGAACATTTCTGTTGACAGAACAAATTGTGACCCAGGAGCTCAACAGTGCCAACAGAAGACGACAAAGACACCGAGAACTCTGATATTTTTTACTATATCTCCTTTCTCTCCCAATCACCATTGGACTAACTGTGCTCCCGCCGAATACAAAAAGGACTTACTTATATGATAACTTACCAGCTCCTATTTCGAATGACTATAAGTATCTATGATCTGTACCCAACGCCCTCGCTACGTAATTCTAGTCTGATATTACATTACGATGACTTTTTCTGCAACCAACTTAACAATGAACCCGCTTACTAGATGATGAGATTTTTCAATGTGATGTTTATAATCTGATGTTTATGTACAGTTCCTTTGCCTAAGTCCCCTCTCCCTTACTTATGACCGCTGCAATAGGTATAGATAGGAAATAGGCCAGCAAGATGTCTGGAAATGTTAAAGGGAGGACTGTGGAAAATTAATACAAGCTTGGTGAACATTATCGGCGCCATCTTGCCCCTTTTCGAGCCCATTCGTGCGCGTAAGCGGCAGCCATTTTGAGCACCATGGCCTCCCTGCCCCTCGCTGATAGCCAGCGCGTCTCTCTCTCTCTCTTAACCTCGCAAGCATCCCCCCCCGCACGCTGACAACCCCCGCTCTCTCATGCCTTGGGTCATAAACCCCTCTTCAGCGCAGCTTCACCACAGAATCCCATCCTGTTCCCAGCGCGACACCTCCCCTCATTCCCTTCATGGCCTCAGATCCTTTTTGATGCAAACCCCCTTTCCCTGTGTCCCCGTTTGTCTTCCTTGTTCCCAGGCCGCCACCTGGCCCTGCGGATGCTGTTTATTACCCCGTACAGTAGGAAGCTTCCCCTCCCCATCAAAAGACCCTCGAGCCGATCAAAGCCCCCACCCTATGAGATCCGATCAACCCCATGCATTCCGTGAATCGGCGGAATGCCCTGCTGTGCGACAACCATCACCTGTTGTGACCGGGGTGGGGAATCCAACTGTAAATGTATGTGGGAACGGGCCTGAAGGGGAGATTCCGAGGATGTTCTTTCAAATATCAAAGTGTTGCGAGAATGTGTTATGTGCAATAAAGGTCATAAACCCTAGTATAAGAGGCCAGGCCTCAGAGATGTGGTTAGAGCACCTCGTGACGATACTTGCTGTCTGAATTGATGTGTTCTCCTCCGGAGAGAATAAAATCCTCGTTTCCTGCCTTCCAGTCTCCAGCGCCTGCTTCTTCATTGATTAAGATTGGTGGGTCATAGAGGCGATACCGCCGGGCAACATAAAAGGGTCTTTGGTTACTGGTTGTCTTTGAAACCCTTTTTAACAGCACCATTGCGGATCAGGGACATTCTGAGCGCCCTGGGTGATTTTCGAACTGCTTTACACGACAACGCCTGGGATCTAGGGGACCGCCTGGATGCTATTCTCTCTGTTGTGCTCCCGACTGGCCGAGCATGCTCTCGATTGCGGGACACTGCGCCACACCTAGTGTCCGACTTCTGTGGACTGCCTACCCAGGTGTGCTCGGAGGCGTTGGAGGTATGTGATCCCGATACCCCCGGGATGCTGACTGTGATGGTGATGCAGTGGTCCGGTGTCTGTGGGCTTGTGCAGTGGATGGGGACTCGTCTTCGGACGCCATGTCCGACAATTCCTTTGTGGTCTATTGGAGACATTTGCCACTCTATCTTGCAGCTGATGCTACTGATCTGGCCGGCCGACCGTAGAGGATTGCTGCACTACGTTGCCCTCTTTTGTACTGTTGTTGCACACATGGCTTTGAGATGGACGGACCTTGGTGGACAGTGTCCTGTCTTGTTGTGGTCTTTCTGTTCGCCCATCTCATCCAAGATGGCTACTGTACAGCTGGACTACGTCGATACATCAGACCGCAGGGGGCAGGGTTGAGGATGTTCCCCCTCTCTTGGACTGCGGCTGCTTGCACTGCTGGGACTCTGGAGGATAGACGGGGGAGTTGAACGCTATTTTACATTGGTTCGGGGTTACGGGGATGGGCGGCCGAGAATGTGCATGATGATTGTCGGGAGCTCATACGCATGGCCCTCCTCCGGTTTTATATGATTCTTTCCTTCCTTACTTTTCTTTCTATGTCTGTATTTCGGGTATTCTTTTTTGGGCGACAGACGCACTGCTAGGGGGGGGTAGACCGTAGCCTCTGCATGCGTGTAGGGTGGGGGGGGGGGTTATTTTGTCTGTTTCAGTTTCTATGGGCCTTATTTTCTCCCTATTCTTAAAATCTTTTCCTTTCCCTGTTTCTTCCTTGGGTCAGTAGGGTGGTTCTGAGTGTGGGGGGCAGCGACTGGCATGCAATATATTTTGTTATTGTTTATCCTGTTGTATCATCCCTGTGCCGTTACCCTGATTATGTTTGCTTGTTGGATCTCTTCTGGTGGACGTTGCCCTCTCTTGTCTTCGGTGGATTGTTTGGTCTCTGATCCTTCTTAGTTCTTATACTTTGCAACATACTTTAAAAAACTTTAAAAATTAACCTTAACGTCTCCTTTTTCTCGGTAGCGCGAAGATATCCGTGTAACCCAGGCTGTTGTTCTATTATATTAATGTACTACCGAGTCACCGTATTGCTTGCTAAATTGCTTAACTGATGTCGTGGCCGGCCGGACAGTTGTGGGCCCGTATTTGTTTTGCTGATACTGTGCAATAAAGGTTTTCAAAAATTAAAAAAAAAAAAAAAAAAGATCTTGACAAACTGATTTTTTTTTTAAGTTTAAGAAATTTTTATTGAGTATTTAAAGATAACAATAGTACATATGTTATGCGTGTACAGAAGATATGTAAATGATACGTGCAAATAAGGAGTACATAACATATGCAGTAAAAACTAATTAGGGTGATGAAAAGGATAAAGAAAATAAAGAAGAGAAAAGGAATTAGGTAAAGGGTAGAAAAGCAGAAAGAGAACAAGAAAGAAAGAAAAGAGGGAAGAGAATGAAAAGAAAAGAAAGAGGAAGAAAAAGAAAAGAAAAAGGAAAAAGGAGAAAAATGTATGTGGGATTAAATAGGAAGCATTCAAGAGGGAGAATTAGAAGAAAGATAGGATGTAAAAGGAAGCCAAAGAAGATCAGATTTAATTTTTAGGGGAGTAGAAGAAGAGGCAGCAATAGAGATCCTGTGTTCATCACATACAAAATTCCACCAAGTAAGAACAGTAATCTTAGAGTTATCTTTCCAACACAATAGAATGACTTTGAATGCAATAGAGATGAACAGGTCTAACAGTCTGGCAGAAGATCTTATAATATCAACATAATCAGATAAAGAACCTAGCAAAACATTCTGTAAGGTTAATGGAGCGGAACAAGAGAATATATTCATACAAGTCTTCCAAACTTCCTTCCAAAAAGAGGAAACAAGGGGACATTCATATAATAAGTGTTTAAGTGTTCCAGTCTCTTTAGAACATGACCAACAAAGGGTAGATGAAGTTTGGGAAAACTTATGAACAGTAATAGGTGTGATAACGACTCTATGATAAATAAAAAACAAAGATTGAGTAATTCGAGCAGCAATAGATGTTTTGAACAGTTTAGACCAGACACGATCCCACAACAAAACAGGGAAAGTACTATCTAGGTCATTTTCCCATGCAATCTCAACAGAAGATTTGGGACGATCACCAACATTCGAAGTCAAAATTGTATACACATGAGCAGCTTTGGGTTGATGGCTGGAGAATAAAGGATAGAGAGGGGAGGTAGGGATAAAAGAGGGAAAGGTAGCTGGAGGTGAAAGGGAGGGTAAATGAGATAGAATGGCAGACGTAATAATATTGTATTCATTGATAGAAGAAGAGGGCAAGTCAAATAGGGTTTGCAATTCCAAAAAGGGAATGAGAGAGCCATCAACAAAAAACTGATAAACAAACACAATATTCTTCTCCTTCCAGTGTTTGAAGTAAAATGATTTACCTTTGTAACGAAGGAATTTGTTATACCATACAACAGATGCTAAAAAACATTGCAAAGGGGAAAGGTAAGAGGAGAATACATTGGATATCACAGTTCGGGAGTGCTTTAAAATAGGGAATTTAGTTAGAAAAGAACAATTTGACATAAAAACAGTATGCTGGAAGGAAAAATCCTTCAAGAGAGAGCGTTCGAGAAGAACCCAGGCAGGTATAGGGGTGTCTTGAAAATCATAAGCCAACGAAAAGGCTTGTCTAATCAGGAAGGCTAAATGATAAGTCTTAAAGTTGGGAAAACGGATTCCACCTTCCGATTTGGGGCGCATCAGCTTAAGCAGGGCTATACGAGGATGTTTATTATTCCATAAGAATTTGGAACATAGGGAATTTATACGGGTGAAATAGGAAAGGGGAATTTTAAATGGAAGCATAGAGACAGTATATAAGACATGAGGAGCAATCATCATTTTAATCGTGTCTAAACGACCCCACCATGAGAGAAATAGGGGAGACCAACTTTGAAAAAGGGATTGAAGTTTCTGTGTAAGAGAAGCAAATGTAATTTTGAGGGTTTCTTTCAGGGAAGGCGCAAACCAAATACCTAGATATTTAATTTTGGTGGGACACCATGCAAAGTCAGTGTTATTAAACATGTATTGATAACATAGCGTATTGAGGGGTAACACTTCAGTTTTGGATAGGTTCAACTTATAACCGATATGGCGGAATACAAGCGGACCTCCTCCAAAAAAGGGGGAAGAGAGGATTCCGGGTTTGACATATAAACCAATACATCATCTGCATAGGCTGACAATTTGATCTCATTAGAGGACAATTTAAACCCAGAGATGTTGGGATTAGAACGAATTCTTTCTAGGAAAGGTTCGAGACACAAAATAAATATTAAGGGGGATAAGGGGCATCCTTGTCTAGTACCTCTTGATAGGGAAAAAAAAATTGAAAATTGATTGTTAACAAAAATGCTAGCACGTGGTGAGGAATAAAGGAGTTTGACCATTGAGATAAAAGAGGGACCAAATCCAAACCATTGTAAGGTATGAAACAAAAATTTCTAGTTGATGCGGTCAAACGCCTTTTCCGCGTCTAAGGAAAGGGCTGCTAGAGGAATTAAAAATTTTTTACTGTTGGAAATGATATTGGAGAACATGCGGGCATTATCAGCAGCAAGTCTACCTTTTACAAATCCAACCTGATCAGTTTTAATTAAACAAGGGATAAGGGAGTCAAGACGTAAAGCTAGAATTTTTGCAAAAATTTTGCAGTCATAATTGATTAAAGAAATAGGGCGATAATTTTTACATTGGGAGTGATCCTTGTCAGGTTTGGGAATGATAATAATGAAAGCATCCAAAAAGGATCCAGAGGCCTTCGCATCCAAAATAAACGAGTTAAACAGTTGTAAGAGTTTGGGAGCAAAAACAGTGTGGAAAGAGGAATACAATTCTACGGGAAGGCCATCAGGACCAGGCGCCTTGGATTTCTTAAGCGAATTAATGGCCCGAGTTACTTCCTGGAGCGTGATTTCTTTTTCCAAGAGAGCAAACTCATCTGGAATGGACGGGGGGGGGGTGGAAGGCCAGCAAAAAATGACGTTAAATTAACAGTGGAGGGATGCGTATCATCAGTATATAAGGCTTGATAATAGTTATGAAAAACTTCAGCAACATCCGAATCCGCATAAGCTAATTTGTTTAGAGAGTCATTAAAAACTGGACCAATATTTTTACGTTCTGAGTTTACTTTCAAATAGTTTGCTAGCATTTTTCCTGCTTTATTTTGGCCACCATGAAACTTGGACTTTATTTTAAGCAGAGTGTTACAGGCTTCATTCGTAATTATCTTATTCAAGTCTGTTTTGGCAGAAATTAAATCTTGAAGGGAGGAGGGAGATTTAGATGAAAAATATATATGTTCCATGGATTTAATTTTTTGAAGTTGCTCCTCATATTTTTTCCTATTGAGTTTCTTTTTGTTAGCAACATAGGAAATAGTAAATGCCCTGAAGGCAGCCTTAAAAGCATCCCAGTTGTTCGGAATGGAGGTGTCAGAGGGGATATTAAAGGAAAAGAACTCTTCAAAAAACTCCACACTTTTCTTCATAAAAATCGGGTCAGAAAGGAGAAAGGAGTTAAATTTCCAACGACTGAATTTGGAAGAGGTAAGGGAGAGGTCAAGAGAAGTAAAAACAGGGGCATGGTCGGAAATAAAAATGGTGCCAATTTCAGAATTTTGGATTGAGGGGAGTAACGATTTACTAATCATAATATAGTCAATCCTAGATCGGGTATGATGAACATTAGAAAAAAAGGTATATTCCAACACATCAGGATTACATAATTTCCATGAGTCAAATAAAGGACGCGAGGCAATGGCCGATTGAAAGCTCTTATGGGATTTATCTGGTTGAAATTTACTGGAAGAGAGTCTATCAGAAAAAGGGTCTAACCATTGGTTAAAGTCACCGGCGACAATAAAGTCAGGGGAATCAATGGAGGAAATCAAAGTTTTAATGTTGCTCCAGAACCCAGGGTCAGGATGTGTCGGACCGTATATATTTAGCAACACCAGAGTCTTATTATGCATAATTACCTTAGCCATTGCCCAGCGTCCTTCATCATCAATTTGAGTAGAGATAATCTGTACATTTAAAGCTTTATGAAAAAGGATAGCAACCCCCCCTTTTTTATGAACCGCAGGAGAAAACACAACTTGGCACACCCACTGTCTCTTCAGTTTTAAAGATTCTACATCAGAACAGTGCGTTTCTTGAAGGAAAGCAACCTGTGAAGTAAGTTTAGATAAACGAGACAATACCTTTTGACGCTTGACAGGATGACCAAGACCTCGCACGTTCCATGAAACAAATTTACACACCATGGGGGGAGAAGGAGATGGGCGACACGTGAATGGAACACATGGTAAGGAAACATCTACGGAAAGGGAAATAACAGAGACAAAACACATAAGAGGAGGGAACTCTCGGAAAACTCTCCACAGAAAAACATGGCTGACAACGATTTAAAGAGGGTGTCATGAAAGAAAACACTTGAAGAAGAGATCGCATAGGAACAGAGAAACATAGAACAAAGAAGAAGAAGAAAAAAAAAGGAAGAAAAGGCAAACGAAGAATTGAGAGAAACATATAAACAAAACAAGGCCTGGTCTGAGAAGCGAAAAGCAAGAAAGACATCTGGAGCAAGGATACGCCAGATAGGGGACAAACCCCACGAGCTACCGAACGAAAAGGACAAAAATAGTGATAAAGAAAATTTTGTGAGAGCGACAGCAGTAGGATATAAATGAAAATTAGAGAGCAGAGTCAAGGATAGGCCACAAAAGGAGGAAAGTAACCACCATGAAAAGAGAAAACATTAAATAGAAGGAGAACATGAAAAATAACAATTAGTAATATTCAGATAGCAGTGTTCATCGTTGAGGGAGAGATGCTCTGCAAATAATCATGAAGTTTCTGAGGATCATCGAAGAAGCTGGTTCGACCATTATGGGCGATCTTGCAAAAGCATGGATGTAGAATGCCATACGGTATGTTGAGTTGACGCATGAGGGGTCGAAGATTCAAGAATTCTTTTCTCCGGGCATTAGTCGCAGTTGAAAGGTCCTGAGAGATAAAAATGTTATGCCCTGACCACTGGAGTCGTCGCTTGAGTCTGGCAGCTTTCAGAATAGACATTAATTCCGTGAATTCTAGAAAGAGTAAGATGATGCCACGAGGTTTAGTAGAATTAGAGTTTAGACGGCCAAGGCGGTGAGCCCTTTGAATGTTGAGAGGGTGTGACGCAGGTTGGAGATCTAAAAGATCCCGTAGAAATTTTTGCATGAAAGACACCATGTCAGGACCTTCCAAATTTTCTGGAATACCATAAACGCGTAGGTTGTTTCTTCGATTACGATTTTCCAAATCCTCGGTGTGTAGCTTGAGTTTATGGATTTCTTGCTCCAGCAGTGGAATTTTAGTAGAACCATCCTGTATGTCACTAACCCTCTGCTCCAGATTTAAAACTTTGCCCTCCATAACGACCCAGCGGTCTTCAATTTGTTTTAGTCTCTCATTAGTGGCGACCATGAAAGGTTGAAGGCCGCAAACCTCCTCGAGGATGGAATCCAAAACAGGATTTGAGGAAGACTTAATGGGGGAGGGCGGCTCATTCTTGGGCCTTTTTTGTTTAGCACCAGTTTGAGAGAGTTTAGAGTCATTGGCCATGATGAATTAGTGATGTGTGAGTAGAGAAACAGTACAAGCGCAGCACAAAGTAAATGTTGATAGTTTTAGCAGCAGGTTCTCCCTCAGAATGCCGCAAATAGAATGGGCCGCGGCTGTAAGAGACAAGCTGAATGGTGGAAGTTGAGGAGTGATGAAACACAGCAGATTTGAGGAGTTGGCACAGAGCTATGAAGAGACTTGACCAGGAAATCACCTTATGATTTTAAAAACGACGAAGACATCTCCAGAACATGAAATAGTATGGGGCACTTAGGAAGTGCAGTGAGCAGTAGAGCCAACACACCCAGAGCGAAGATAACACTGCATGCATGAGAGAGGAGTGAGAGAGTATTCAAAATTCGGCAAGCTCAAAATGGCGGCATCCTCTCCTGACCTGACAAAGCATTGTGAGGCGCAAATTGCATGAAACAGTCACGAAATTGCCAAAAAAGACATAAGAGCGCCAAAGGCGAAGGAAGAGTTAACATGAGCAATGCTGTAACGTGGTAACCAGCCGGGGAGACAGAGCGGTAAGAAAGTACCGCGAAACGGGCTCAGCGGCCAAAATGGCGGCCGCCCGCTTCACGGGAGAAAGAGAAAATACCGCTAGACAGAAGAGTCTTCCCTCGGGCTGAATTCCTCCGGTAACCGCATCCTCAGGATCACGGAGCCTTCCGCTGCCCTTGTAGTCTTCACATGGGTTCTGGGAACAGAGAAAAGTGCTCTCACGGCATTCGCGATGCAGTCCCAGTACGGAGCTCACGGGAAAGGCGTCCTTCCTAGCCGGCGCGCAAGCCACGCCCCACAAACTGAGGCTTTAACTAGTGTCATCTGAGCTTTTTATCTCATACATGGCCAATATGGATAAGTGCCTCTTAGCAGCCCGTTTGTTCCTTCCTAAAATTGCCCAGTGCTGGAACTAGCACAGGTTTACAGAGGCAGGTTACACCTTTGGATAAGTATAGTATCTCCAATGGGGTGACCGTAAATCAATAAAAGACTATAAAATAATACTTACTAAGGTCAAGAGCTTAGAGAGAAATAAACTACTTTTAGATGGTAAATGAATCAGAACCTAATACTCTGAAATGGTCGCTCTAGAAGGAAATTACAGAAATAAATATTGGCATCATCAGGGCATGGACAAATTACTTGGTCTTTGTAGGAAGGTGGATACCTGACTATGGTTACCCCAGATTTTTCTGCCTTGTGTTTAGCTGGTTTTCGACTTAGTTGGCCTGGCTCCCTGCTAAACAGGGCCCCAGGCTATCTGCTCTCTCTGTAAAATGGATTCCATGTACCCTAGGTGCATAACTAAATTGGCTTGGGTCACCTTATCAGCCCCTGTACAGAGCACTATAGGTGCCCAGGGCATAGGTGCATCCAAGGCCTACCAGGGGCTGCAGCATATCTTTTGCCACCCCTGTCTGGCTATCCAAAATTGACACAACTGGCTGATCACTCAGCTGGGGCAAGGTGGTGTAATCACCCCTTGCTTAGATATAGTATGCCTATATCTAAACCTAACTGGACACATATATACCTATAAGTCACTCCTATGGCAGGCCTTAACAGTCCTGGAGGCAGAGTGCTTGGTTTTATGTGAGATGGTGCTCTAGCATGAGCTGAGCCTGTCTGCAGCTGTCTGGACCAATTCCCTAAGCTGTTCCGGGATAATGCCATACCATATACTATTAAGTGCATTATAATCCATTGCGGTTATATGTTAACTTTGGTTTGGCTTTATCAAAACATGTCGTGTAAGGTGTCATACGATTTGGAATACTATCCCCTCGACAGTCCTGTCGACTGGGATAGCATTCCACCCCTCTAGAGGGAGAAGACATGTTACTTTATTGAACCGCGGTTGATTTTAAAAGAGCCTCAGCATCACAAAATGGACGCTTCTGCCACAGACACGAGTCTGACCTCCTGCTGCTGACCGAAACTCAGCCGAGGAGGCCTGGACAAAGGCTTTCCTGTCGCGGGGAGGTGTCACACCACCCCAGACAGGAGATAGTGGATTGTAGCAGGGAGGTTTGAAAGAAACCAGACAGTGCCTGGGGAACACAAGGCTTCCCCTTGCATAATCCAGTCAAACCGGTTCTGGGGCACACCAGCCCCAGTCCCAGTGCGACCCTGGACAAAGGGAAAGGAGTGTAACCACCCCCTTCCTGGGTCCCACCCATAGGAGGGGACCTAGCAGGTAATCCAGCCCCCAAGATTGGTATAAGAATGGGAGCAGTGCCAAAGCACTCAGATTATCCTGACTGAAACTTATGAAACGAAACTCTGGACCCTTCGACATCCTACTCGACGTAGAAGACTGAAGAATCTCCCTTGTGGTCAAGGAGTGACCACCCTGTGCAAACAGGCACCATCCAGCACCTCAACATTTGCTTTGTTGCAGTTCCCGTCAGAACTCGAGCAACAGAGTTCAACAAGACCTAACGTGCCTGCCTTCCAACAGCCCGATCCACAGTCCCTGCAGAGCTGAGACCCGTGGAGGCGACTGGAAGCGTGGGGCCTGCCATCTTTGAAAGACCACGAGACGCTGACCGTGCAACCCACGAGTGACCCTCGAAGCTGTGCATTGGGGTTTGAGAAGCCCCAGCCCTGAACCTCTCTTGCACCGAAGCTCACCCCTCTACACTCACCGAGTGCTGCGTGGGGCCCTTCTGCATCTTTTGGCTCAACGCGTTGGCCCAGTCATTTGCCCGTTGGCTTGTGGCCCCTGTGCCGACGAACCTTGAAATCTAACTTGTGATTCTGGTTGCTGTAGACTTACACTCGCTCCTCTGAAAAGGAGCTCCCGCTCTGACCCTCCTGGTCCGAGTGTAACGCCATCTTCGAATCCTGCATGGATTGCCCTTGCCAAGAGTTGTTTGCTTTAATCCGGAAGCCAACACCGCCGACAGCGAGTACCTACGTGGGACAGCTCATGGTCTACTCCTGGACATCCTCTGTGCCCCAGAGTCCACGTGGCAGCGGAGAGAAGCGACCTGACAGCGACCTGAAAGCGCCCGACATTGCCTGGTTCCATCTGGTTCCACCCTGGTCACTGCTGAGTGACCCAGACTCTGTCCCCTCTGCTTTCAGATCATCTTTAACTTTGATCCACCCTTGGATCACACCGGACACTTCTCGTCTCGACGCCTGCAGCATCTTCAGCTCCAAGCACCAGCAACCTGCGTGACAAAACCCGACACTACTTTGCACCTGTGCACCCGCTTCCTGTGGGTGAGGTAACTCAGCAACGCCGGTGTTCCCACACTGGTACACACCTCTAGTGTATGTGTCTTAAGTTTCGTCCTTCTAGGTTGAGTGGAAGTATTCTTAAACTATAACTTTATAACTTTTATGCACCGTTGACTTTACATTGGTGCATGCCTGTGCTTTTCCCGACTTCAGCATTGCTAGTCCCGACTGCTCCCAGCGATTCCCTAGGCCCTAGGCCTAACCACTGTTTGATTGGTATCTCATATACCACTTTTTTAATATATGGTTTGCGTGGCTTCCCGGCCTCATCCATAATTGTGCAACTTTCCTATGTTTAACTGTGCTTTTGTTTAAACGCTTGTGCCTCTGCACTCATAAAGAGTACAGAGGATTATTCTTGTAATAAATACATATATTTTTATAATATATACTTTTGTGGTGTCCTTTCATTTGATATTACAGGATTGTGATTGGTAAAACAGCTTTCCTAACACGACCTCTAGAGTTAAGCCTTTAAGGCTGCTTAGTCCATGCTATCATTAGGATAGCTTGTCTATAAGGTTGACTTACAATAAAACACCATAAGGGATTGTTTGGACTGATACAAGGTGGTTCCAGAATTAGAAGCATCATATATCAGGCCAACTTCTCACAGTCTGGGTCCGACGTGAAGAAGTGGTCTTCGTATAAAGAAACAATATCCTCCCATTCTAGCTCCCACATAGTACCCAGGAGTAGAGCATCACATTGTTTTCAGCCAGTCAAGGGCTCCACTGTCAGGAAAAACAGCAAGGGAGAAAGGAGAGATCCTGCCTTGTTCTTCGACCCAAAGGAAATTTCCTTTGGAGAACCCTGTTCACCCTCAATCTTGCAACTGGAGAAGTCTACAATAAGCGGGCCCAGGCTCTAAATTAATGACTGTAGGAGAGTAGGGTCTGCAATCCTATGATCACCCAGATTTTTTGCTTTTGTTTCACTGGTTTACGACTTTCTCTGGCTGTGGGCCTGCCAATCAGACCCACAGCCTGGCTGTTCTCTTTCTAAATTACCTCATGTACCCTAGGTGCATCTACCAATTGGTACTGGGCCACCTTATCAGACCCTGTAACTCAGGGCATAGGTGTACCCAGGGCTGCCAGGGGCTGCAGCACGTATTGTGCCACCCCTGGCTGGCCTCCTAAATTTGACACAACTGGCTGCATGACAGCTGGGGCAAAGTCGTGTAATCACCCTTTGCTGTAGGTGTAGTATACCTATACCTAACCCTAAAATGGACACACAGATTCCTATCAGTCACTCCTATGGCAGGCCTTGACAATCCTGAAGGCAGAGTGCTTGGAATCGTGTGAGATGGTGCTCTGGCATGAGCTGAGCCTGTCTGCAGCTTGCGGAATCAAGTCCTAATAGCTGTTCCATGATATCGCATACCATATACTCTTAAGTGCATTATAATCCTCGCGGTTAAATGCTATCTTTGGTATTGCTTTATCAAAACATGTCGAGTAAGGTGTCATACGAATTGGAATACTAACCCCTCGCCAATTCTGGCGACGGGGTTAGCATTCCCCCCTTCTAGAGGGACACGACATGTATGTAACTGTGAACCCCGGTTAGAGTTAACTGAAGCCTCAGCTCCACAAAATGGATGCTGCCACCACAGACACGAGTCTGACCCCCTGCAGCTGGGAGTCCTTCCAGCGAGGGGAGCCTGGACAAAGGGTTTCCTGTCAGGGGCGGTGCTAGCACCATCCCAGACATGGTTTTGTGTATCCTGGGTAGGCAGGGCTTTACAGGAAGGTGACTGCTGAGTGGCACCCCGGTGCTCACTACGCATAGGCCGGTCTGAACCAGTTCCAGGGGCACACCAGCCCCTGGCCTGGGGAAGTCCGGCATGGCTGAGGGGTGTAACCACCCCCCACCTAGTCCCACCCATAGGCAGGACCTAGTCACCGGGTCAGCCCCCTTTTTTAGTATAAAGATGGGAGCGGGCCCCCTGTTAAAATTAGATCATCTTTGGAATCAAGATACCACTTTCTTCGAAAGGACTTCACGATTTCTTCTTCAAGATTCTCCCTTGTGGCTAAGGAGTAGTCACCCTGCATCCGCAGGCACCATCCTAAAGAACACTGCGGCCTGCTGCAAGTCCTTCATCACGAATCCGACGACCCAGCACGACGAGACCCGGCTTCCCTGGCACCTCTGACCTCTACTCACCTCTACAGCAAAGCTGAGAACCGTGAGTGCGACGAGACCTCAAGGGACCGACGATCGCCAAGACTGCACGACATCTTTATTGCAAGCCCACCGAGTCTTCCACTGGTGAGTGCTTTGGGGTCCGAGAAGCCCCAACCCTGCGCAGCTCCAGCACCCAAGATCAGCCTCCCTGCATCTCCACGATCGGCGTGGGGCCCTTCTGCTGTTTGCTGTGCACCGCGTTGTTTGGCTACTAGCCGGCTGGCTTGTGGCCTTCTGAACGACGCCCGACGACAACTCTTCTGCTGGTCTGGTTGCTCCAGGCTGGCCCTTGCTTCCTTCTTCAAGAGAGGCACCCCGGACCCTCCTGGTCCACTCCAGACGCCATTTTAGGTCCACCGCGTGGGCTTGAATTTGCCAAAGCTTTGTTGCCCAATCCTGGGTCCAGCGACGCCGACAGCTTCTATCTTCGTGGGACAGCTCGATCCTCCATCCTGGTCGCCGACAACGCCTCCTGGTCCGTGAGATCTTCGAGTCAAGCGTCACCCACTCACCTTGTCGAGGTGGCTACCATCCGGTGCCCTCCTGGTGCCCACTGACTACTGGCTAGTAGTCTCGAACTTGGTCCTCTCTGCTTTCAGGTGTCATCTATCTTCGAGATCCAGGCTTGGATCCAACTGAACTTTCTTCACTGGTCACCGGCCAGCATCTTTTCTTCCGGCTCCTGGTCCGTCTACGAGGATTCCCGACGTCTTTTCAGACCTATGCAGCTGCAGCCCCTGGGCTAGGTAACTTCGGCATTTCGGTGCCCCAGCATAGCCTCACTATCCAAGGGTCAGAATCTACTTTCGTTTTCTCCCTACCAGGTCGGGTTCGCCCGAGAACACTAACTTTCTAATTCCTAGCTACCATAGACTTTTGTCCCGCATCTCGCGTGAGAGTGCACACACTGCACCCGAGTCCCCTAGGCCTCCTAGACGTAATCTAACGATTCCCTAGTCAAGTCCTAGCGATTCCAAAAGCTATTAGTACTGTACTTACCTGCTAGGAATTTCGCATTCCACTTTCAGAGTATATGGTTTTCCGTGCCCCTCGGGCATTTGTATATACTGTGCTAACTTAAGTATTTTTGTAAGAGTTTTGGTTTGTGCTTAGTACCCTGTCCTCATAAAGAGTACAGGGCTGTTGTGATCTTTAATAAATAACTGTTTATTTTCATAACACTTGTGTGGTGTCCTTTCACTGGGTATTCAAGGGGTATATGTGTGGTAAACAGCTGGCTTAACACGCCCTCTCGAGTCTTTAGCCTTAGACTGCTCGTATCCATGCTACTAGGATAGCTGGTCTATAAGGTTGACTTACAACCAATCATCAATAAGGGTTGCTGGACTGATACATAGTGGGCACTAGAATAGTGACCACTGCATATCAGGCCACCTTCTCACATTGGTGAGCAGCGGTTGGGATTTGAGCTTGCTGTTGTTTTACCACACGTATCCTAAGAATATCTTGTTGAAAGATCACATAAGTACTGTTAGGTACATATAACTAAAGCTTAGAATACTCTGAGTTCTACTGAACCAGCTGTTGTAGCTCCTCAAGGCTTAGCACACCTTGGCTGCAACTCTTAGCAAGGGATCAGTAGGTAAACACATAGTGTAGGTAGGTGCATCACTTACACCACACTAGAAACAGTATGTCGGACAAAGGAGGAAACACTGAGGTTCCCCTTGTGTCAGTTGACCCTCCACAGGTCATCCCTTCAAGATATACTGCGCTTAGCTTCCATGAGTTACGACAAGTGTGTACCTCTAGGAAGATTAAGCAGGGGTCTAACCCCACAACTGCCTTTCTGATTGGTCTCTTAGAGACTCATGATGCAAGGAGGGCTGGTAACCCAGACCCTTCTAATTCAGATGGCAACATGCCCTCCTTACAGGGTCCCTTTGATGCCCAGGACCATCCTCTTCAGGAAGCAGATGATGCTGATGATGAGGATGATGATTTGGTATCAGGGGATGAGGCAGAAAAGGAACAGGTAGAAGTCAGCAGACTAACCAGGTCCAACTTAAGCAGACATGAGATGGGCACTAGGGGACCCTTGGGGCCACTCTCAGGTCAGCTTAACATTGGGAATGGACGAGATAGATCTCTATCAAGAGGCTCTATCAGATCCCTTCATACCAATGGCTCTCAACGTTCCTCTCAAAGGGGAATGACATCTCCCCAGAGGAGAATGTATGAAGCTAAGGAAAAGGCAGCCAATCTGAGGATTGAAAGGGAAGAACTTGCCCTGGCCAAAGAGAGGCTTGCCTTTGCTAGAGAGCAACAATTGAGTGGGACAGTCCCCACTGGTGGCAGCATTGTACCTAGCAATAGGGAAAGGAGTTTTGATACAAAACACCTTGGTAAGATAGTGCCCCCCTTTAAACAAGGGGATGACATCCACAAATGGATTACTGCTTTGGAGAGGGCCTGCACTGTGCAAGGTGTTCCCCCAAGTCAGTGGGCAGCTATCTTGTGGCTCTCCTTTGAGGGTAAAGGAAGAGACAAGCTCCTCACCACAAGGGTGGAGGATGCTAATGATTACCAAGTCTTGAAAAATGCACTGGTTGATGGGTTTGGCCTAACCACTGAGCAGTACAGGGTGCTGTTCAGGGATACCCAGAAAACTCAGTCTCAAGATTGGGCTGACTTTGTAGATTGTGCCACTAAGGCTTTTGAGGGCTGGTTGCTGGGCAGTAAGGTTACTGATTATAAAGGATTGTACAATTTGATGATGAGAGAGCAAATTTTAAACAATTGTCAGAACCAGTTGTTGCATCAGCATCTTGTTGACTCAGATCTGACATCTCCCCAAGAATTGGGAAAGAAGGCAGACAGATGGGTTAGAACAAGAGTTAAACAGAACCAGGGCCAGAATCAAGGTGGTCAGAAGAAAGCAGACCAGAAGGGTAAGGATTCGAAAGGGGAACAAAATGACCAGAAGTCTTCGACAGGTCCCCAACAACCCAAAGAGGGTGGGGGTCAGGCTCCCCAAAAGAAGAAAGAAGGCCAATCTAAAAGGTGGTGCCAATACTGCAAAAGTAAAACTCACTGGTTTAGTGAGTGCACCAAGAAAGGAGGAGGGCAGACTCCTGCCACTGCAGCCCCTAAGGCACCTGTGCCCCCTAGTACAGCCAGCAGTGGTAGTGCACCTCCCAAGGGTTTAGTAGGGTTAACCCTGGGTTCTGAGGGGAGTGACAACTTAGTTGGCACCCTCACTCAGGCTGTCCTTGTCAGTACAGGGGATATGGATATGTCCCCTGACATAAGTCCCAATACTTTGGGCAAATACAGACAGACACCTTTTATTAATGGAAAAATGGCTCAGGCCTATAGGGACACTTGTGCCAGTGTCACAATGGTGACACCTAGCTTTGTGGACCCTGGACAGATCATGCCAGGTACAGAATTCCTGGTGACCAATGCAAGCAATGTCACTACCAATCATAGTATGGCAATTGTAGCTTTCTCCTGGGGAGGGGTAACTGGCCAAAAGAAGGTTGTAGTTAGTTCAGACCTCCCAGTGGATTGTTTGTTGGGCAATGATTTGGAGTCATCACAATGGTCAGAAGTGGAGCAGAGGACTCATCTGGAAATGTTAGGTTTGCCAGCACATGTGTTTGCTGTGACTAGGTCACAGGCCAGAAGATGCCCCACTGAACAGGTGCTGGATCCTGGAACAATGGACCAGACACCTTCCAAGAAAAAGAGCAGTAGGGTTAAGGCTGTGCCTTCCCCCTTGCCCCAGGTTGTGGATCAAGTCTCAGAGGAGGCTGACCTGCAGGAATTGAGGGAAACTGAGCCTAGAGAGTTTGAACTTGATCAAGTTGAATTCTTGGGTTCAGGGGGACCCTCAAGGGAAGACCTGGGGAAGGACCAGTTAGGCTGCCCTTCTCTTGAACCCCTCAGACAGCAGGCTGCTGCTGAGGCTGCTGGGAACGCCACAGGTACCCACAAGGTATACTGGGAAGATGGACTCCTGTACACTGAGTCAAGAGACCCCAAGCCTGGCATGACCAGGAGGCTGGTTGTACCCTTGTCTCAGAGAGGTTTCCTACTTACCTTGGCCCATGAGATTCCCTTAGCAGGACACTTAGGCCAGACAAAGACTTGGGACAGGCTTGTCTCACACTTTCACTGGCCTCACATGAATGAGGATACCAAGGAGTTTTGTCGCTCCTGTGTCACTTGCCAAGCCAGTGGTAAGTCAGGTGGCACAACAAAGGCCCCCCTTATACCAATGCCTGTGGTGGGGGTGCCCTTTGAAAGAGTGGGGATTGACATTGTTGGTCCAATGGAACCCCAGACAGCATCAGGGCACAAGTTTATACTGGTGGTAGTGGATCATGCCACCAGGTATCCTGAAGCTATTCCACTTAGGACCACCACAGCCCCTGTGGTGGCAAGGGCCCTAGTTGGAGTGTTCTCCAGAGTGGGCTTCCCTAAGGAGGTTGTCTCTGACAGAGGTGCAAACTTCATGTCAAGCTATTTAACTGCTATGTGGAAGGAGTGTGGTGTCAATTACAAATTCACTACACCCTATCATCCACAATGCAATGGGCTTGTTGAAAGGTTCAACAGGACCCTAAAAGGGATGATTCATGGACTACCTGAAACACTCAGGCGTAGATGGGATGTCCTGATGCCCTGCCTTCTGTTTGCTTACAGAGAGGTCCCACAAAAGGGGGTTGGCTACAGCCCTTTTGAACTTTTGTATGGGCACCCTGTGAGGGGCCCCTTGTGTTTGGTGAAGGAAGGATGGGAGAGACCTCTCAAAAAGCCTGCAACCAACATAATGGACTATGTACTTGGTCTCCGCTCCAGGATGGCTGAGTATATGGAGAAGGCATCAGAAAACCTTAAGGCCAGTCAAGAACTTCAAAAAGCTTGGCATGACCAAAAGGCTGTCCTGACTGTTTATCAGCCTGGACAGAAGGTGTGGGTGTTGGAGCCAGTGGCCCCAGCAGCACTCAAAGACAAATGGTCTGGGCCCCACACAATCCTTGAGCAAAAGGGAGAGGTCACCTACCTGGTGGACCTTGGAACTCCCAGGAGTCCCCACAGGGTACTCCATGTCAACAGGCTCAAAGCATATGTCGACAGGAAGGACATGAGCTTGCTCATGGCCATAGATGAGGGACAGGAGGAAGAGAGTGACCCTCTCCCAGACCTGCTCACTCAGAATCCTGATGATGGGTCAGTAGATGGTGTTGTCTTTTGTGGCAGCCTCTCTGAACATCAGCAGAAAGACTGTAAACAGGTTCTTCAGTCTTTCAGACATATGTTCTCTCTGACACCCAGTCAGACCAATTGGTGTACCCATGAGGTTGACACTGGTGACAGCCTGCCAGTCAAGAGTAAAATCTACAGGCAGCCTGATCATGTTAGAGACTGCATAAAAACTGAAGTGCGGAAAATGTTGGAATTGGGAGTCATTGAACCCTCAGATAGCCCTTGGGCTAGTCCAGTAGTTCTAGTGCCAAAGCCTCACACCCAAGATGGTAAGAGAGAGATGAGGTTTTGCGTAGACTACAGGGGTCTCAATGCAGTCACTAAGACTGATGCCCATCCAATACCAAGGGCAGATGAACTTATAGATAGATTGGCTTCTGCCAACTACTTAAGTACATTTGACTTAACAGCTGGGTATTGGCAAATCAGGTTAGCTGAGGATGCCAAACCCAAAACAGCATTTTCAACCCCTGGTGGGCATTATCAATTTGTGGTAATGCCCTTTGGTCTGAAAAATGCACCTGCCACCTTCCAAAGGTTGGTGAATCAAGTCCTTACTGGGCTGGATGACTTCTGTGCAGCATATCTAGATGATATTGCTGTCTTTAGCTCCACCTGGGAGGATCACCTGGTCCACCTGAGGAAAGTGTTAGAGGCTCTGCAAGCAGCAGGCCTCACTATCAAGGCCACCAAGTGCCAGATAGGGCAGACACAGGTTGTATACCTGGGCCACCTTGTAGGTGGAGGCCAGGTTCAGCCACTGGAGAGCAAAATACAGTCAATCAGGGACTGGGCTCCTCCAACCACCCAGACTCAGGTTCGAGCTTTCTTGGGCCTGACTGGATACTACAGAAAATTTGTCAGGAACTATGGTTCCATTGTGACACCATTAAATGAACTGACAAGTAAGAAAATGCCAAAAAAGGTTCAGTGGACAGCAGGCTGTCAAAAAGCATTCGATGACCTAAAGCAGGCCATGTGCACAGCACCTATCCTTAAGAGTCCAGACTACTCCAAACCATTCATTGTCCAAACAGATGCTTCTGAGTTGGGTGTGGGAGCTGTTCTTTCTCAACTGAATTTTGATGGTCAGGACCAGCCCATTGCTTTTATAAGCAGAAGGCTGACCCCCAGAGAGAAGAATTGGTCAGCTATTGAGAGGGAGGCCTTTGCTGTGGTTTGGGCCCTGAAGAAGCTGAGGCCATACTTGTTTGGCACTCACTTCAAGATTCAGACCGACCATAAGCCCCTCTTGTGGCTAAATCAGATGAAGGGTGAAAACCCCAAACTGCTTAGGTGGTCCATTTCCCTACAGGGGATGGACTTTACAGTGGAACATAGACCTGGTACTGATCATGGCAATGCCGATGGGCTCTCCAGATATTTCCACTTAGAACAAGAAGACTCACCTGGTCAAGGTTAGCTTATTGTCCCAAAGTTTGGGGGGGGGTCATGTAGGAGAGTAGGGTCTGCAATCCTATGATCACCCAGATTTTTTGCTTTTGTTTCACTGGTTTACGACTTTCTCTGGCTGTGGGCCTGCCAATCAGACCCACAGCCTGGCTGTTCTCTTTCTAAATTACCTCATGTACCCTAGGTGCATCTACCAATTGGTACTGGGCCACCTTATCAGACCCTGTAACTCAGGGCATAGGTGTACCCAGGGCTGCCAGGGGCTGCAGCACGTATTGTGCCACCCCTGGCTGGCCTCCTAAATTTGACACAACTGGCTGCATGACAGCTGGGGCAAAGTCGTGTAATCACCCTTTGCTGTAGGTGTAGTATACCTATACCTAACCCTAAAATGGACACACAGATTCCTATCAGTCACTCCTATGGCAGGCCTTGACAATCCTGAAGGCAGAGTGCTTGGAATCGTGTGAGATGGTGCTCTGGCATGAGCTGAGCCTGTCTGCAGCTTGCGGAATCAAGTCCTAATAGCTGTTCCATGATATCGCATACCATATACTCTTAAGTGCATTATAATCCTCGCGGTTAAATGCTATCTTTGGTATTGCTTTATCAAAACATGTCGAGTAAGGTGTCATACGAATTGGAATACTAACCCCTCGCCAATTCTGGCGACGGGGTTAGCATTCCCCCCTTCTAGAGGGACACGACATGTATGTAACTGTGAACCCCGGTTAGAGTTAACTGAAGCCTCAGCTCCACAAAATGGATGCTGCCACCACAGACACGAGTCTGACCCCCTGCAGCTGGGAGTCCTTCCAGCGAGGGGAGCCTGGACAAAGGGTTTCCTGTCAGGGGCGGTGCTAGCACCATCCCAGACATGGTTTTGTGTATCCTGGGTAGGCAGGGCTTTACAGGAAGGTGACTGCTGAGTGGCACCCCGGTGCTCACTACGCATAGGCCGGTCTGAACCAGTTCCAGGGGCACACCAGCCCCTGGCCTGGGGAAGTCCGGCATGGCTGAGGGGTGTAACCACCCCCCACCTAGTCCCACCCATAGGCAGGACCTAGTCACCGGGTCAGCCCCCTTTTTTAGTATAAAGATGGGAGCGGGCCCCCTGTTAAAATTAGATCATCTTTGGAATCAAGATACCACTTTCTTCGAAAGGACTTCACGATTTCTTCTTCAAGATTCTCCCTTGTGGCTAAGGAGTAGTCACCCTGCATCCGCAGGCACCATCCTAAAGAACACTGCGGCCTGCTGCAAGTCCTTCATCACGAATCCGACGACCCAGCACGACGAGACCCGGCTTCCCTGGCACCTCTGACCTCTACTCACCTCTACAGCAAAGCTGAGAACCGTGAGTGCGACGAGACCTCAAGGGACCGACGATCGCCAAGACTGCACGACATCTTTATTGCAAGCCCACCGAGTCTTCCACTGGTGAGTGCTTTGGGGTCCGAGAAGCCCCAACCCTGCGCAGCTCCAGCACCCAAGATCAGCCTCCCTGCATCTCCACGATCGGCGTGGGGCCCTTCTGCTGTTTGCTGTGCACCGCGTTGTTTGGCTACTAGCCGGCTGGCTTGTGGCCTTCTGAACGACGCCCGACGACAACTCTTCTGCTGGTCTGGTTGCTCCAGGCTGGCCCTTGCTTCCTTCTTCAAGAGAGGCACCCCGGACCCTCCTGGTCCACTCCAGACGCCATTTTAGGTCCACCGCGTGGGCTTGAATTTGCCAAAGCTTTGTTGCCCAATCCTGGGTCCAGCGACGCCGACAGCTTCTATCTTCGTGGGACAGCTCGATCCTCCATCCTGGTCGCCGACAACGCCTCCTGGTCCGTGAGATCTTCGAGTCAAGCGTCACCCACTCACCTTGTCGAGGTGGCTACCATCCGGTGCCCTCCTGGTGCCCACTGACTACTGGCTAGTAGTCTCGAACTTGGTCCTCTCTGCTTTCAGGTGTCATCTATCTTCGAGATCCAGGCTTGGATCCAACTGAACTTTCTTCACTGGTCACCGGCCAGCATCTTTTCTTCCGGCTCCTGGTCCGTCTACGAGGATTCCCGACGTCTTTTCAGACCTATGCAGCTGCAGCCCCTGGGCTAGGTAACTTCGGCATTTCGGTGCCCCAGCATAGCCTCACTATCCAAGGGTCAGAATCTACTTTCGTTTTCTCCCTACCAGGTCGGGTTCGCCCGAGAACACTAACTTTCTAATTCCTAGCTACCATAGACTTTTGTCCCGCATCTCGCGTGAGAGTGCACACACTGCACCCGAGTCCCCTAGGCCTCCTAGACGTAATCTAACGATTCCCTAGTCAAGTCCTAGCGATTCCAAAAGCTATTAGTACTGTACTTACCTGCTAGGAATTTCGCATTCCACTTTCAGAGTATATGGTTTTCCGTGCCCCTCGGGCATTTGTATATACTGTGCTAACTTAAGTATTTTTGTAAGAGTTTTGGTTTGTGCTTAGTACCCTGTCCTCATAAAGAGTACAGGGCTGTTGTGATCTTTAATAAATAACTGTTTATTTTCATAACACTTGTGTGGTGTCCTTTCACTGGGTATTCAAGGGGTATATGTGTGGTAAACAGCTGGCTTAACACGCCCTCTCGAGTCTTTAGCCTTAGACTGCTCGTATCCATGCTACTAGGATAGCTGGTCTATAAGGTTGACTTACAACCAATCATCAATAAGGGTTGCTGGACTGATACATAGTGGGCACTAGAATAGTGACCACTGCATATCAGGCCACCTTCTCACAATGACCAAATCTGATTTTACTTAGGACTGTCATAAGATAAGGCCATTAGAGCAAGTTAAATGCCTTTTTGGTGTTGAGGACTAGCAACACTGCTGGTTCTTATACGTTACACACTCTTGCCATTATTCCATGGAGTCAGTCAGCGGAGGTTGTGTCGGCTGGTCCTGTGTCAAATAAAACTGGAATGGGCTGGACCTCTTAGATTGTCTATCACCTAATATAGATAGTTAGTTAATATTTTGGTCAGTATCCTTGCCTCTGTGTTGGGCAAAAACACGGGCCTTTATGAAGAGCAGTCATCGGGAGGTTTGCCCTTTTTACAAATAAATATAGTTTTTGCCATTTTTAAATCTCAAAGCTGTAAATACCAGAACAATCCGGACGGGGAAGAGAGAACCTTTGTTGCAAAATGTCTTAGGAGAGAAAAATACCTCCTACCAAAAATAATTGCCCTAAAGTAAGGAGTTGAAAGCCTTCCCAACATGTCAGAAAGCTCTCATGCACTTGGTGAGACCGGTTGGGATTATAGCCCAAGTATGTATATGGACTCTAAAGGGTGCTATCCAGCAGTATTTTTTTTTTTTTTTTTTTTTTTTTTTTAAAACCTTTATTTACAGATGCACAATACACAGCGTCTGCCTACAACCCCACAGGGCCGGCCGCTATGACAAAAACTGGCTGGACAAAAGATGTAATACGAGGCAGTACGTTGCTGAAGCAATCTATAACATCAACATTATCGGCAAGAGCGTAGTATCATACAAATAGGATAAGAGAGGTTTAATTTTATGTTTTTGTCGAAATGAACACTAACAAACAAACACATGGTATCATAGTGGCAAGGGTTGCTGGAGGTGGGAGGGGGGGAATGGATTTAGGAGAAAAAACGAGTGTAAGGGGGGGGTGGCGCGCGTAAGAGAGCAAAGCATGTGGTGAGTAGAGGAGAGGAACGTAAATCAAGGAGAGGAGGGGAGAGGGACCTCGTAGACAAGTGGAGGGGAACAGATGTCTCCCCGGTAAGTATTCCAAGGAGCCCAAACCCTGGACCACTTCCCTGGGCGCCCCCGGGCCTCATATACCGTCTTCTCTCGAAACATGGACCAGTCCATGTTCTCTTTCCAGGCACTGAGCGCCGGTGGTCTAGGGGAGCCCCAGAGCTGTGCGATATCCCTCTTCGCGATCATATTGCCTAGGGTGACCCAAAGCGTCTGGGCAACAGTGCAGTCAGACGGTTCCCACACATTCAAAAGACAACGACGCGCCTCAGGAAGCAGTGGGACCCCGGTGACCCGACTCATAACAGCATGCACCCTCGACCAGTACGCTACAATCACTGGACATTCCCACAGAACATGAAGAAAAGTACCATCCATCCCACACCCACGCTTACAGCTTCCATCAGTAACCAGACCCATTCGCACCAGACGCATTCCAGTAAGATACACGCGATGAAGGATTTTCAATTGGACAAAGCGAAGTCGTGCCGGAATAGCCACCTCCTTAGGGGAGGACACAGCGGACTGCCAGTCCTCGTCGTCCAATTCAAGTCCGTCAGCAGTCCAGGCGGCCCGGAGCTTCTCGAGCTGGTCAGCTCTGTTATGAATGAGCTTCTTATAGATTAAGGAGATGGTACTGTCTGGGACATGGCCATCCAGAACCCGATCCTCCAGAGGGGAGGACTGCGGGACGTCAGTACCGGGGGGGAAGACAGAAGACAAGGCATGTCTAACCTGCATATAACGGAAGTGCTCCCTATCATCGAGTCGGTACTCCAGCTTTAGTGATGCAAAGGACTTAACCGCGCCACGTGTCCAAAGGTCCCCCACAGTACTAATCCCAATCATGTCCCATTTCTCAAACCCTTTTGTCTTCCACAGGTTGCCCAGTCGCTCCGAGTCGTACAGTGGCGTCATACGTGTCAGTCTACCACCCCAGCCCGTGGCCACCGTAGCATCTCGCCATGCCCGCACTGCACATTTCGTTGGGCCCGTAAGGAGTCGAAGGGGGGCCTTAGAGTACAGCGCCCTATTAAAGTTGCCGCCGGGCAACAACAGTTTATCTAAAGCAAAGGCAGGGGCTGGCTCCGGAGAATATGTCGCATGGTTGATGGCGCTCAGGTGGGAGGCCCAGTAGTACCGTCTAATATCCGGCAGCGCAATACCTCCGTCATACCAGGAGAGCGTAAGCTTAGATAAGGCAATGCGGGCACGGCCATCCCAGATAAGTTGCCGCTGCAAACTTTCGACTTCATGGAAATAGCGGGCAGGAACGGGGTCGAAGAAGTTTTGCAGGGCATAGAGGAAGCGGGGAAGCGACATCATCTTAAAGAGTGCCGCCCGGCCCAATGGAGATAAGGGCAGTTCGCGCCATCGCCGAACATCCTGCTTCAGTCTGCGGAGCGGAGCATACAAGTTCCGCTCATAGCGGACCGAAGAGATCGTGGATACATGGACCCCCAGATACTTAAAACCGTCAGTCGATACCAGGATGGGAAATCTACGGGGGAGAGGCGGTAGAGTACCAGCTATGGCGTAGACACAGGACTTGGTCCAATTAATGACAAGTCCCGAATTCTTACCGAAGGACGTGAGGACGTCGAAGAGGACATTTAGTGATTTCTGAGGGGAAGTAAGATAAAGGAGGATGTCATCCGCATACAAGGAAACACGATCCTCGAGGTCAGGGGACCATCGGATCCCTTTGATCGAGGGTTCCCACCGGAGCCACGCGGCTAGAGGTTCGAGTGCCAAAGCGAACAAAAGCGGAGAAAGGGGACATCCTTGACGTGTGCCACGACCCAAAGGAAAGGGACCCGAGCACCTCCCATTCACAGCGACCTGAGCTAGCGGCTGTTCATAAAGAAGCTTGACCCATGCGGTGAAGTTGGGGCCAAAGCCAAATTTGGCGAGGGTTGCCCATAGGTAAGGCCATTCAATGGTGTCGAATGCCATCGTGGCGTCAAGGGAGGCGATCACTGCTGGCTCGGCGAGAACAGAAGCTCTCGCGAGGACACTGTGGAGCCTACGTAAATTAAGGGCAGTGTTCCTGTGGGGGATGAAACCGGATTGATCCGGATGGATTAAGTCGCAAATGACAGTAAGCATCCGATTGGCCAGCACCTTAGCAAGGATTTTGGGTTCCGCATTAAGGAGGGAGATGGGGCGATACGAGGCACAACGGTCACGAGGTTTGCCATCCTTATAAATGACCACTATGGTAGCCAGGCGCTGCTCAAGGGGGAGGCTTCCGGCCTCAACCGCCTCGAGAAACATGTGACGCAGGTGGGCGGCCATCTTGTCGGGACAAAGTTTGTAGAGTTCAATGGGGAGTCCGCTAGGGCCCATTGCCTTACCCGAGCGAAGGGAACGGATTGCGAGGGCAATCTCGTCGACAGTAAGGGGGGCCTCCAGAGCGCGGCAGTCCTCATCAGACACAGTAGGCAGAGCAATGTCACGCAGGAGAAACCTGGAGTCGGCCTCATCCCGATCACTAACCGGCGTATAAACCATTCGAAAGTGGTCAACAAAACACTCAACAACCTCACCCGGATCCGAGACAGTCACACCAGAATCTCGAACAATGGAGGGAACAACACGGCTCGCACGCTCAGTCTTGTCCAGCCACGCAAGAAGCTTGCTAGCCTTGTCACCCACATCATACAGTCGACCAAGTTGATTAGACCGCATCAATTTAGCGGCATCGGTGACACAGGCCTTATAGTCTGCTTGTTTCAATTCCAATTCATGCAACAGTGCAGGCGTGTCATTCCCACCCAACTCGCTTTCAAGTGCAGTGATTTCAGTTTCAAGAGCCACAACTGCCTCCCTCTTGACCCTACCAGCAGTATTTTTATAAGCTAGAACGAAACAGAGTGAAAGACTTGTAGAGTCTTAAACGTAGTCCTTTTAAAGTAGATTGTGTCAATAATGCCACTGCGTGGCACAATGGTCTCATCTAGAGACGCATCTAGAGCCAAATTTTTGGGGTTTTAAGAAAAATTTCAAGGAGGGGCTGAATCTTTAAGCAATAGGCAGAGTGGAGCTGCAGGGACTATAAGAAGGGGTGAAGAACAACAAAGTCTCATTAACACGCAAATGGTTTTTTAAAGACCTGTGAAGTACTGAGGCGCTGCTGCGTGTGTGCCCGGGAAGCTGTCTCATCCTGGACTGCTGCACACAACAGGGGGGGGGCTGAAGCCCTTTGAGTCCAATGGGCATTGCGCGCCTGGTCTCACCCCATCGTAGATACTATGGGAACAAGTTGTAACGTACTGTCAGCCCAGGTATTCACTAATAACCACACCACACACAGAGAGTAGTGTGTAAACATCTTTATTCCCCTGTGCGTAAGTCAAAACTCAACATTCTAAGCCTGCCTTCAACTCATCCTTCTAATGCTTACATTACAGGCCTACGGTTGATGGTGGGAACCAAAAGAGTTCCAGCGTTCTTTCATTTATGAGGCACTACATCTCCCAGTTTCTTAAATCAAGGGTTATAACTTTTCAAAATAGATAAGTAAGTAAATAAATAAATGCACAAAATAAAAACATGAATAAATACACAGATAATCATAGAAATATAGGCAATTACAACTCTTCAGTTAAACATCATGGCGCCTTATTCACACGTCCTGATTGGGTCACTGGAAACCTGGAACTGACAGTCAAAGTGTCAGTGATCTGCAAAGGTGAGCTGGAATTATCAGCTGACACAGAGTTATCCGCCATATGTCGGGATCCAGTCTCTACATTGACATTGATGTTTATTGAGTAATGGGCTACATGTCTGCTAGTGATGGTAAAGAGTTCAGCCTTTTTCTGTGTTGTCTGAAAAGCACTCAATCTCCTCTTGTAAAGGTGACATCTTTCACATGACGTCCTCTGTCAGCATATATTTCCATCTTCTGTTTGTGACCAAAATCCATAGCATGAATATCTTCCTTATTCTTGGTCTGAGGTTGGTCTATTGGGGCTGCTTGTTTGTCATGGTTCTTCTAAACCTAGCAGTTGCAGGGCTTTCCCCTGTTGTTGAGTGAGGGGTCAAACCGTAAGAGCGCAAAGTAGTGTTTAAAGCAACTTTGATGGCGAGAGTCTCCGGTGCAGCTCGCTGAACAGCTTTCTTTAGAGTACTCCTGACTGTTCTACCAGACCATTGGCCTAGGGCTAAAAAGTAGTGCTTTTTTGATGCTTTATATTGAGGTGATTCAGAAAGTTTTTGAATTCTTGACTATTAATAGATTGGACATTGTCAGATTTTAAGACTGTAGGTACACCCCATGAAACAAAGATGCCATCTAACATCTAACTTTTAAATAACCTTTTCATGCGCAGTGGATGAAAGGTCTTCTATCAATGGAAAATGGGAGTATTCATCAACAATAACTAGAAGATGATGTCCGTTCGCAAGAGGACCAAGGAAATCAAAAACAATTCTTTCCCGTGCATAATGTTTCAATTCTAAAATGTTTAAAGGGTGCTAAAAAACTTGAGACAAAAGATGTTTGCATACGTGACAAGTCTTCAACTCTTTTTTGACCCTTTCGTCGAGATATGGAAACCAGACTCGATCATGGAGAGCTCTCACAGTGGCAACTATTCCTCTATGTCCATTGTGGGCAGCACTGATTATTTGTTGGCGGGCATTCTCAGGAATAACAATACATGTATCATTCAGAATGAGGACTTTTTGAGTCACTGAAAGTTCATCTCTTACATTTTTAAACTTTGCATACCTAGTGGCATTAGTGAGAGGTTTAGATTGCTGGTTCTTCGACTGATGAACAATAATGTCTCCCAACTTTAACATGACACTATCTTGGCTCATCAAGAAAAGGACGAGGGAACCCAACTCACTAAGGAACCTGGGTAGGTACATTATTTACAAAAACAGTGGTTCCTGTGGCATAATAGAATCGATGTAGATAATGGAATGCACAATCGCAATGAAAAGTTTAAAATGATGTCAGAGGACGAAGAAACCACATACACCTATGGTTTTAGTTTAATACAATCGTATTTTATATTTTACAAACAAAAGAAATACATTTTATATACAATGAAAAAGAGAATGTGCGTAGTGTCTCCAGTGAGAAACAGGAACCTAAAGTATTGGTGACATAATTGGGACAATATTTTACAAAGTTTCCAAAGTATTCAAAAAAGTCGACCATTTAACAATCAATATTTAATACACAGCAGCTATATACAGTCATATGCGCTGTTAATGGTTTGCTTTCTTTAGTTGCCAACACCGTTTTGACCCTCTACGTGATCTAGGGTCTCATCAGGACCTAAGGATTTTAGGGACATCCGATGGGTAAAGTGCGCAGCCATGTGAGGTGTATGTGCCAACAGTGGGTGATAGAAAGTACGAGATACTCACAAGGACACCCAACCGGGTACCCAAGTGAGTGTGAAGGCTGGCACTCTGTGGGTAGCTGAGCACTGTTACTGTGGTGATGACACACAGAAGCGTGTATAAGGATGGTAGTAAGGGACTCTGGAGTCGGTGTAAATCACAGGCGGTACTGCCACGCTGACCATTTGGATCACAAATATTCAGTATGGTGCTCCGTACCTAAAAGTGGTGTGAAACCCATCTATGGGAGCGAGTAATTCAATAAAGATAAATCCTTCACTTAATGCAGTCCTCACATGGCGTGACAATCCACAGCGCGAGCAGCTCAACAGCGTTTGTTTGTCTGCTGATGATCAAATGACCTGGTCAAGTCTCCTTGTGAAATCTCATACTTTCTATCACCCATTGTTGACACATACACCTTACGCAGCTGCACACTCTACCCATCAGATGTCCCTAAAATCCTTAGGTCCTAACAGTGGTGGCTGGTGACATTTGAAAGTGTTTGGGACCTGTTGGCGAGCAAGCCTGATTTTCTCTCCCACACACACACACACACAATTTGCAAGTTAATGCAGGGAGAGGGTACAGAGGGGAGGGCACTGCTAACACACACCACATCAGTCACCCGCACAGGACAGCCAGCTTTCTTATCTGCCCAGCATATAGAAGCAAGTACCTTCACCACTGCCACTCAGAAGCCCGCTTCAGTGTAGAGCCATTAAAAAGACAAAGCAGCCTCATTTGAAAGCTAGAAAAGAAACAAACTAGTGAAATATAATCAAACACAGGCATCTCTCTGATCAATGTATCACAAATCACCCCTAGAAAAGTTGCCTCCAGTCTTCTGATTACCATTCTATCATTTGTTTTGCAAATGTATTTATTCGGTATCGTGGGTAAAACAAATTCACACATATTGCACAGGAATGCTCCCGTTCGATTGAGAAAGGTCCGTTACTGTTCATGTCGCAATATGCGCCGTACAAGAAACATCAAACAAGTGGATCACAAGTTGATGGTAAATGCTGCAAAGACGAAGGCGAATGTCTTCGGGAAATACACGAACAAATCAATCAACACACACCTGCAGCCTTGGCAATCTTAAAATCGCTTCAACTTCAAATTATCTCTCAACGAACCCGTGCAGGAGCCAGGCCTGGGAAATGTTTGGCACATAAACCTTGCAACAAACACCATATAAAAATATGATAGAGACACTTCAAAATTCAAAGAAGTGCATTTCTTTAACATGCAGAAGCGTTTCAATTTAGTACAACAGATTATATATCTGCATTAAGAGGCATTTGCCAAAGGGAAGGTTTTTAAACCTGAACTTACAAATATTCTTGCCCCCTTCCCAGCCTCTCTCATGCTGGTAGGTATGTGCACCCTGTATGTGGCCTATATTCTTACAGGGAACAACATTATAGTCTATTTAAATCAGACACAAGAGATGTGCTTTTATAGTGCACACTCTGAACTCCGGTATTTCAAAGGAAAAAGGGAAGCACAGTAAAATAAAATATTTGCCTAAAATCATGCAGTTTGGTCTGGGGGAAGTCGGGAAAATAACTAGGTTTTCTGATTTCACATTGTGCCACTCAGCTACTAGATGAGTGTCTATTTTTGTCTCTTGTTTCACATACTGCTTAACATTTTATCTTTCATTTTTGGTGCATTAGATTAGAGTGTAGGTGGCACGAAGAAGCCACGTTAAAGTTCAGCTCGTTTTGGACTGAAAGGTCCAAAAAAACCTCAAGCAAGCCAGAGCCAGACAGATGTCTAGAGCTTTCAGTTGCTCGCCCCCTCTAATATTTAAGGGCAACTAAATAAGCAAATCACTTTCTCTATTCAGCATAGTAGTGATCAGTTTTCGTCATTTTCTAACTTATGTGCTTGCTAAAGCACCAATATGTGTTACTAAAAATTGGATATTTCAGCTGTCCAGGTGCTTATTGGATGGTTGAGGGGGGACGGGAGTTGGGATAATTAAATATCAACAAACTGAAACGAAACTTACCTTAGTTAATGGCTTCCCGCTTTTCTTTCCTGACTGAGGCTCCAGACTTCTGACTCCCGCCGTCGCTGTAGAATTCCGACGTCATCAGAAGGCTGCAGGCAGCCTCCGTCCCCTCCACAGCAGCCAGTGCTGTGATTGGTTTGGCCGGCTGCCCTACCGACGTCATTTCTCTCTGTATGCTGCAGCACAGCAGCATACAAAGAGATAGGGAGAGTGGGAGGGGTTACTCGAGGGCAGGGGGGAGCGGCTTGCCTACTGTGTTAATACTGTCTGTTTGGGTAGCCTCTCAGGCTGCCCAAACAGACAGTATTACCAACAGTGGGCAAGCCGCTCCCCCCTGCCCTCGAGAAACACCGCCCACACAGGAACTTCTGCTTTCTCGCCGTGCGAGAAGGCAAGGCAGAAACAAATGGTACTATGGTAGTTATTATCATTGGTAATAATAACTACCTTTGTTTGCCTTCTCGCACGGCGAGAAAACAGGGGGTGGGCGCCCAAACGCCCCCATGGACCAGCCGCCACTGGGTCCTAATGAGACCCTAGATCACATAGAGGGTCGAAACATCATCAGCAACTAAAGAATGCAAACCATTAACAGTGCATATGACTGTATATAGCTGCTGTGTATTATATATTGCTTGTTAAACGGTTGACTTTTTTGAATACTTTGGAAACCTTGTAAAATATTGTCACAATTATGTCACAAATACTTTAGGTTCCTGTTTCTCACTGGGGACACTACACACATTGTCTTTTTCACTGTATATAAAATTAATTTCTTTTGTTTGTAAAATATAAAATACATTCGTATCAAATTAAAAACCATAGGTGTATGTGGTTTTTTCGTCCTCTGACATCATTTTAACCCCTTCATTGCGATTGTGCATTCCATTATCTACATTGATTCTATTATTCCACAGGAATGACTGATTTGTCAATAACTATCTTGGCTCATGGCAGTGACAATTTGTCCTAAAGAAATGACAGCTGGTGTGCTCCCTTTCACAACAAAATTGATATAAGCCTCCCCTGTCTTACCTGGGGTACCAGGGCATTGAAATCGCACTCTTGAAAAATAATCAGCAGGATTATGATCTTTCACTGGACGGTGAAGAATTGCATAGTTGTATACTTGTAACCTCAAACCCCAACATTCAATTTTAGGAGGCATTTTGGCTTTAAGATTGCAGAATATCATCAACAGTGCGTGATGATCAGTCACTTCTGTGTCAAGAATTTCTGTACAAAAATTTTCGAAAGCCCAGACCAGTTGCGGCAGCTGCAGGTAGGAGCGGTGGGGTGGTGGGGCCGGCTCTGGGGGACTTAGAGAAATGACCCCAAGGGAAAATTAAATTAAAACAATTTCCCTCGTGGTCATCTCTGGAAATCCCCCCCAGCCGGCCCGACCGCCCCACCGGCTGGCCCAGACCTCTGCCAAACTTTCTTTTTCAGGCTGGGAGTAAGCGCGTTCCATTTGTTACAGGCTTTTCACTGGCGTATGCCACGATATGTCTTTGGGCATTGGGCTATCAATTGTGCTGTGGAAGGATTGCACTTAACCCAACAGGGCTGGTGTCAACTGCAACCTCTGCGTGAAGTGGCACTCTCAATAGCTTGCTTGATCCTTTGAAAGCACTTCTCACATTCTCATGACCAATGAAAGGAGACATTCTTTTTCATTAGCTCCACTAATGGTGTACTGACTGTAGCAAAGGTTTGTTTGTATCTAGAACAGTAACTGGCCATTCCAAAAAATGATCGTAACATAGAAACAGTGTTTAGGGGTTTGCAGTAGACAATGCTTGTACTTTAGCTGGATCAGGTTTCATACCCCCATCAGAAAAGATAAAACAAAAGAATTTCAAGTTTTTCTTGTGGAATTCACATTTGTCAGCATTTAGAGTTAAATCTGCATCATTCAGCAAATAGCATACCTGCATGAGAGCTTTGTCATGCTTTTTCTGAGTAGTTCCGAAAACCAATAGGTTATCATTATACATTACAGGCTATATGATAAGTCAAATGATGTCTTGGGAAAGTTTGGCAGCAGAGGGTATACCAAAGCTCAATTGCTTGTAGCGAAACAAACCAATATGCGTAGAAAAGGTTGTAATCTACCAAGATTTTCCCTTAAGCTTCCTTTGATGATATGCTTTACTTAGGTTGAGCTGTGACAAGAAATTCGCAATATACAATTGAGGTCTCATATCAGCAATGTGCGGAACAAGATGTCTCTCACTCAATTGCCTTGTTGGCCTGATGCATGTCAACGCATATGTGTACAGCTCCTTTACTGTCTCTTTTAGTTACTATTACAATGGGGCAAACCCATGGAGTAGGACCAGTGGAGCGTTCAATGATGTCATGTCTAAGCAATGAATTACGATTCTTTTCAGCAGCTTCCTGAAAGTGAAAAGCAACTTGTGTCTGTGTTTGAGTTACAGGACAAACATCCTCATTTATGTGTAACTTTAATTTCATTGTTTGGAGTTTTTATAACCCATGAAATAATGTGGGAAATTGACATACAATTTCATGATGAGGATTCATATTGTAGTTTACTGATATCAATCCCATGTTAGCAGCAGTGTAGAAACTCAGCACACAGGCCCTTGAAGCTGTTCTTTAAAGTATATGAATAGGCGCTTGTACCAGTATTTTGTTATGTTTCATCGTGGCTACAAACGAATCATGACTCTTTAAGGGCGTTGAGGCAGCCCGTGTGCAAACGTTGGTCTTTCAGTTTGTAAGTTGTGGAAATAGAGATAATTCCCAATACTTTTCCTCAGACATGATATCTATCGATGTACTGCTATCAATTATGAATGGTTTTGAATATCCATTTATCTTTAGAGTGACCGGACAATGTTTGAATGTTTGTGGTGCTTTTTCATGTCGATTTTTCTTCACTTTGGATTTTTACTCACATTCAACTAGTCCCATATGTGCTGGCCTTTTTGATGTAAACATCCACATTGCACAGTTGTCCTTGTCACTTTCACTGAAGACTGATACTGAGGAACTCTTAGCCTATGACTTTGACAACAATCTGCTTCATTTGGTGTCTATTTACCTCATTTGATGTGACTGCTTGGCCTTGTGGGAACGTGTCCAACGTCACTGAGGTAGCATTCGTTCGGCCAATTATTTCTTCATGGTGTTATGCACCTACCTTTCTCTTCGCCTTGCAAGACATCACAAAATGGTTCATTTTACCACAGCTGATGCATATCTGCCCAATAATGGGGCATTTATCTTCTTGTGGAAATTCCAGTCCGCATCTGTTAGCACCTTTAATTTTTCTGTGGAGACATCGCCTTGTGTCCCTCAGCCTTGTACTTGACTAACTTTTCATGCTCATGACTTACTCACTTTGTGAGCCTCCGTCCTCCATGTCAATTGTTTACGATCACACTCTTCAGCACAGGCAGACTTAAGGATTTGTTCTAAAATCATAGTTTCTTTTAGCATTCGTCGTCGAAAGAAATCTGAGAGACATCTTGTCTGGGTCGCACTCTGTGGAGGGAAGAAGACAGACTGATTACCTATGCTAACCAGGCAAGTTTAGACAATTCAAAGTCAAGAAAAGGACAACTGATGTTTGATGAAGGTAATGGCATAAGCATGCGGCTGTGAGTTTGAGGAACATAAGCTAGAGACGTGACTGATGTTCTATCCCTTCGATATATTCCAGTAGCTACATCACCACATTCAAATATAAAAGAAAGAATCGTTCGATCTTGTCCTGTTTACGAAGGTGCCATTGTAGAATTCGAACCAAGTAAGCATGCTTCGATTTAAACCAAGCTGTCGACAAGGGCAGGCTAAACATTAAGAAGTTGTGACTATAGTATATGTTTGTTTTTTCAGACTTGCTACTTTGAGACCACTTCAAGTCTTTGAGAGGTAAGGAGAGAGTGTTGTAGGTCTGGATAGGGGTCTTTTGGTTTGCTCAAGGTTTCGGAGAGTAAGACAGCTGTGTCATTGTTTTGTCTTTCAGAGTAACCTTTGGTCCTGAGGAGAATCCCCGCAGTGAGGGTGATTCGAAACGCGTAGACCTGTTGTTTTCATTTAGGCCATTCTGTCTATTTCATCCAGTTGTGAAATAATTGAAGTTGTTTACGTTGTCAGATGGCTTATTTTGCTAACCTTCTTAATATTTTTGTGTCTGCAAAAAAGAAAAAATATTAGCGCCGCACCATAAATAGGATAAATGAAATCAAAATTTCCTGGTGGGGCTTTTCTGTTTGTATGTATGATGAGAGTATGAATGGATGGTTTGAATTAGGCGTTTAGGTATGTTACTTTAACACGGTGTAAATGTGGTGTATATAAACTAGCTTTTAGAGTATGAATGCAATTCTGTCTTCGTTTCTTTCTTTTTTTCAAAAAAAGTGGGCTCCATAATAGAAAATATAAAGAATTTACTTTGGGAAGATATATTCGCATATGTTTCTACAAAATGGTATAAATGTTGCATAAAGAAAAACTTATACGATAAAATTAAAGAAACATTTCTAACGATTGAGTCTAAACTGAAATAGTGGTTTTCCTAGGACAATTGTCTCATCCATTGTTCTTTAGAAATAAGAAAATAATAGTGCAGCACTGGCACTTTGTTTTGTTGACAACAAAAGAAGTGAGGCAGTTGGCAACGTGGGCTTAGAAAATCTTGCTTAAATAAGGCAACAAAGAAATAGGGTGGTAATTACCAGGAACCAAAGGATCTAAACTAGGTTTTTTGAGAATGGGGACCACTTCTGCTTTTTTGAATTAATCTGGGATGATCCCCTGAGCAAGGGAGTTATTAGGAAGCAGTAATGGAGGGTCCGGTCAGCACAGGAATGCTTCTTGAAGGATATGAGGGGGGCAGCTATCCATGGGGGAGCCAGAACGGACCTTATTCAGTAGGGCAAAAAAAATATCTTGGGTAATACAAGGGATTTGCTCTAGAGTCAGAGTCAGAGTCAAAAATACTTTATTCGATTAATTAAAATCATAAAAGTATACTACATACATTCACAATTGATACTTTCTAATTTACAAACAATTGTTAAAAAACCGATAAAAACAGATAAAAACAGTTAAATCAGTTGAGTGGGCAATAGTCAGAGACAATTTAAACGTTTGGAAAAATACATAATACCCTATAAATCATCAGTTTGGTTGTATATTAATTTCATTATCTTATCACTTCTTACTGACAGTCTAGACACAGCAGGGTAAAAAATGAACAGCTCATGATGGCAAAAATTAATCAATCCAGTTTTGGCTAATCCAAGACTCTTTCCATCATTGTAGAATTCAATATTCTTTTCCGTTTGGCACGCATTGCCGCTACCAGAAAGCTGGCAACCCCAAACATAACAATAGGGGTCTCCATAAGTTGTAAAAACAACAGCGCGGGTTTTACTTGCTTGAATCCCTTGTCCCTCAGAAGTGGTAAAATATATTTTTTCCTCCCCTCAACAAAAAAGGGGCAAAAAAATACAAAATGCATCAGATCTTGGTCATTAAAGGCATCACATTTACACGGGGCATTATCCCTTGGCTTATTCCATTTCAGATATTCACCTAAAAGAAGATGCATCTGATTAAAACGGAATTTCGTCAATAGCCAGCGGTGATATGGCCTATTAACTACCGTTAGGTATGGCTGGATGGTCATGGTAGAAATTACCGTATAATGTGCCCTTACTGTAGATTTTTCAATTTCTATGGCTTCCCGCTGAGTATTTCTAAACTTCAAAAATTGGACTTTAATCCATTTAAGGTCATCTTTACTAAGCCTTTCCGGGTGACTGTACAATTCTGGGCGGCCCAATAGTATAGCTAGGGATTTAATGTGTTTCAGCCATTTAATATCCTTGACTCTGTCTCTCCCCATACAGTCAGTGATAATTTTTCGATTTAAGGACAGACTAGGGTTCAGCCATACTTTCACCCAAAGGAGTAGTGGTGCCAAGTTAAGGGCATCCTCAATATGACCTAGCCCCAATTCCGTAAGGACAGAGAACGAGGGGGTGGACTGTGGTAGGCCCAGTAGAGAACGCATAGACCTATTCTCCTCTTTTTGGATTGGGTCTAGATCCTTATGACCCCAAATCCCGGCCGCATATCTGGCCAGGGCCAGAGTTTTGGCTCTGTACAGGGAAAGAATAGCTTCAATTGGTTTCCCTCCCAGCCTCTTAGCGAAGCTCAGAATGGCTGCAAAAGATCTTCGTATGGCCAACGCTTTGTTAGTAATCTGGGGGGTCCAGGAGCCTAAATTGTCAAAAATTACACCAAGGTATGTAAATGTTTTTACTTTAGTCAGTGTCGCACCGTTACATCTCAGGGTTTTTGTGTTGTATTTTCCTTTCCCAATTGACATTACGTGAGACTTTTCCATATTTACGACCAAATCCAATTTCTGCATAAAGGACCCGAAACTGTCAAGGAGCAACTGTAGCCCATTAGGGGTTCTGGCAATGAGAACCGTATCATCGGCATACATCAGTACGGGCAGAGGGGACCCACCCATACTAGGTATATCAGATGTAGCTGTAGATAAAACTGAGTACAGTGAATTTATATACAGTGAAAATAACATGGGCGCTAAAATGCACCCCTGTCTTACCCCTCTGGCTGATCTAAAGCCAGCGGTGCATTTACCATCTAATGACATACGAACAGATGCGGTCAAATCACTGTGCAAATAGGCTAGGAAATTTACCAAAGCAGGGTCCATACCCATCTCTAAAAGTATTGTCCACAGTTTCGACCTATTGACTAGATCGAACGCTGTGGACAAGTCCATAAATGCTAGATGGATTGACCCCCTCGCAGCAATAGTATATTTGCATATAGTCATGTACAAGTTAAGACACTGTTCTTCAGTACCCCTCCCCACCCTGAATCCATATTGGGTATTGCATAAAATTTCATTTTCCTTTTCCCACTTATTAATTTTGTTTAAAATGACTTTGCCTAGAATCTTAAAAGACGAGTCGAGCAACGATATCGGTCTATAGCACCTTGGGTCACCCCTTTGGCCCTTCTTAAAAATTGGTATAATAATCGAGTGTGACCAAGAGGTAGGAATGTTAGATTTATCCATACAGGCTAAGTTAAAAACATTTGCGAGGACCACAGACCACACATGAGAATGTGTCTTGAACATGTCGGCGGGGACCCCGTCCGGGCCAGGGGCCTTTCCGCCAGCCGTGTTTTCTATGGCATTTTGTACTTCTTTCACCGTTATTTTTAGTGGAGTGTCTGAATTTATAAGTTCAGTAGGGGTGAAAGGAGTTATAAGAATCTTACTGCCATAGATGGTTTCAAAATGGTCCAGCCATTGTTTCTCGGTAATGTTAACCTCCTGTATATCATTGTCTCGGCCGTTAAACAGAGGACAATTCACTATAGCCCAAAACTTAGCACTGTCCCTCAGTGTTAATTTATCATATAGTGATTCCCAGGCCTTATCTTTAATTTCTCTTTTGCGTGCCTCAGTCGTTATTTTATATACCTTCCTGAGCTTTGACACTTCTGTTGTGTTACGCGGTGTACATTTCAAGGCTTCCAGTAAGTTTTTATGTGCCTTGGAACAATCGGCGTTAAACCACCCTTGCACTTTATGTGTCTTGTTATTAGGATTGCACGTAAGAGCCTGTGCAACATATGTGCAAATTACTTCAAAGGCTTTAATAACATTCCCTCCGGATGTCAGTGGGTCTCTGCAGATGTTTAATTCTAGATTTACTTTGTCACACAGGTCATTAAAAAAGTCATCGGCAATAATTCTAGACCATTTAACTCGTCTGCCTTGATCATGAGCCCGGATCACAGTGGGATAAACTGAGTGCGGTCCAGTGTTTATTATGGTAGGATTTGAGTTAATTAATTCCATAATGACCGGATTATGGTCACTAAATGCCGTTTGCATTGCATTATAAAAAATGACATTTTTGAGAATACTGGGAGACCCAAAGATAAAATCAATGATGGTGTTGCTACCCCTGGCACTATAAGTTGCTACTCTATCTTTAGTATTAGCAAACACGGGTTCTGATATGTCTAAATTTATCAGCAATTCTTCTAGGGCTCCCCCTTTTGCAGAATGTTCAAAGTGCGGGTGCGTCAAATAATCATCTTCCAAACAAACATCATAATAACAATTAAGATTACATATATGTGTGTTAAAATCACCTAGAAGTATGTAATGAACAAATGTAGATTGACTCCTTTTATAATTATTTAAAAAATCTGTCAGCATGATGATGTTTTCGCTACCTTGTGTACCCTCTGTGGAATTATAAAAATTTACGTAAAGGATTTTTTCCCCCGAATTTTTCAAAACCTCCACTATTAAACAGTTGGGGGAGTTAACATTTAACATTTTCATCACCCCCATATGATTTACAGAGATTAGGAGCGCAAGGCCTCCCTTGCTTCTACCCCTAGACGATTTTTGTGCAGCTACAAAGAAAGATGTGTAGCCTTCAACCCAAAAATTGCATTCAGTGTCCCAAGTTTCTTGTAGAGAAACCACATTGTGTTGCTTTATTATTTCCAGCCAAAGTGTGTCTTCCCTTTTGGCTTGAAGACCAGAAATGTTCCATGACATTAGTTTCACATTTCGAGTATCAGTATTATTAGCGAGCTGATCCTCCACCCCCTTCTGCTTAGACAGTCAGATGTTAGCATCGAGGTTAGTTAGGACGTCAAAGCTGTTTCTTAGTTCCAGGCCTGAAGACAAGGTCACAGGATAATTATTTGTTTGGGATAGTTGGGAGCTTAATGGTTCAGTTGCCCAGTTAGCTAGATGCACATTGGGACGTGGGGTATTTATCTTAATGTTTTTAGAAAACAGGGGGATTTGATGGGCAGGGCGGGGGTAGAAGAAACCTAATGGAACCGCACGAATTTGCCCATGAGTAATGTTTGTAGCGTCCCAAAATAACCTTGAGCAGACATGTGGGTTTCTGAAGTTAATAATAACACAGTCATCGGAAAAGCGTTTTGCAGTCGGCCCCAACCAGGTTACTCTTCTCGCCAAGCTTATAGATGCAGAGATGTCATTGGGTCCTGAGCAATTATTGTCGCACCAACTCTTTACATTTTCCATGAGGGTTAACTGAGTTTCTGATTCTCCTTGTTTTAGGCTTGGCACATTTACTAGTACTTCCACGAACGGTGTGGCCTCAGGGGGTAGGTTTACCATGGGTCTAGGGTATTGTCCAATGCTCGTTCTATGACAGACTGTTTGTGCAATAACATCTTCTCTGGCTTCTGGTCTTTGGCTATTTGTAGGGTCAGAGATATTCTGTCTAATAGAGTGCAGGGTTTTATCCACAGATTTAGAATTAGGTAAGGGAGTTATGACGCTTGTGGTAGGGACAAGAGGCAAATGTACTGGATTAGGCATAATCTCTACACTGGTAGACTCCTCCATAGGTTGGGTTTGGTGTTTCCGAGTTTGTAGTGGGTCTAAAGCAAGGTGGTCCGTTACCTTTTGCAGCAATAGCGAGTTCATCCTCTCGCATTTACTTAAAATACCAGATACACAATCTTTTAGAGTTTCTACTATGTCACTTGAGATCTTTATCAGCATAGGTTCGATGGAATCTGTGAGTACCCTTTCTAGTATGTCTTTAATTGAGCCTTCGAGCTTAGTTGAAGATTGACGTGTTTTAGTACTGGCTCTATACCGTAGCGTTTGCGTCTTGTTGGGTCTCGCTCTTTTTCTGTTTCTACAGATTTTGAGTTCCCCCTCTGGTAATTGGGTACTCTTGAGAGTCTCAGGAACCACTATTGAATCCTCCTGGTTCTCCGTATTTTGGTGATCAGGTGCAATATTATGAGCAGTGGAGATAATGACATTTGGTTCTAGTGGTAATCTTGCCTCATTTGATTCTCCAATAGCACCTTCCAGACCAAGTTCTCGCTCTTTCTCGGCGATTTCTTTGTTTAGCTTCCCCACTTGTGAAGTTAAATACGTCAAAATGCTTTCAGAGGTATTAGTTTTTCGGGCTATTTTAACTTTACTAGTGCCCCCAGAAATCGAGGTTTGGAGTTTTCTCTTACCCATATTCGTGTAGTAGATGTTAGGGATCCGGCCTGTCCTGTCCTCTGCCGTCCACGGACGGCCACAGACGGCCCGCCCTCTGCCCGGGCTCCGCCCGCGCGCGTCCCGCGACGCGGAGGAAGCCTCCCGCTGATGTAGCGGCGTTACCGGAAGTCCCCCGCTAGGCTCCCTGGGAGCTGTAGTCTCCAGCCGCGGGCCGCAAGATGGAGCAATGCGGCGCGGCGAGACTGCAGCGGTAGCAACCCAGGAGCCTTGTCTGCAAGCGTGTAGCTGGTGGCTGGTGGCAGGTAGCGTGCAGCGTTTTCTCCTCCTTCCTCTGCGCCTCTGTGTTACGAGTGCCTCTCCCCGCTTCCACCGAGGAAGCCTCCCGCTGATGTAGCGGCGTTACCGGAAGTCCCCCGCTAGGCTCCCTGGGAGCTGTAGTCTCCAGCCGCGGGCCGCAAGATGGAGCAATGCGGCGCGGCGAGACTGCAGCGGTAGCAACCCAGGAGCCTTGTCTGCAAGCGTGTAGCTGATGGCTGGTGGCAGGTAGCGTTTTCTCCTCCTTCCTCTGCGCCTCTGTGTTACGAGTGCTGAGCAGGGTTGGTGTAGGAGCAGGAAAGGGCCAGGGGTAGGGAGGGTTTAGGAATACTGGCCTTGATGGTGGCAATTTTCTCAATGAAGAAGGAATTGAGAGAGTTACATGGAGTTTGTGAAGGAACATGCTTTGCCATGACCCGATCCAATGAGGCAAGCTCACCTACAATAGAGAAAATGTCCTTAGTTTTATTGGCTGAATTTAATATTTTAAAGAGAAATATTCAGTTTTGGTCTTAAGGATAGCGGTTTTATAGTCTCTCAGTAGAGACACAAAAGCAGTCTTTTTGGCAGGGCAGTAGTCGCTGCGCCACTTGCGTTCAGCTTGTCTTAGTGCAAGTTTCTTTAATTTTAGATCTGCAGAGAACCAACGTTGTGCATCATGGGGCACCCTAGTTTTAATTTTTTGCAAGGGAACTATGCTATCTCTAGTCAAGTCCAACCAAGTATTAATGTTTTCTGCTTGGGTGTGAAGAGACTCATCTAGGGAAAAGGGGACAGAAGCAGTTAGCAAGGAGCACAATTGTTTAATGGCCACGACCCCAGTTTCTAGCCATAAAATTACCACAGTGGTGGTCTCTCAGGTGCTTCTTGTGGAACTTGATCTGGCAGATTTCCTCTAGCGCCTTGTGATATTCTGCCTTTGGGGTCAGACTTAATTAATTTTGGAGATTGGATCTCACCCTCGTTCTTTATCAGAGCTTTTTACTGAAGGCTGCATGTGGAGTTGTTTTGGGCCCTTATGCAGCATATATCTTCGGAGATCAGCTCCATAAGTACAACCCCAAACCACCTCATGGGGGCTGCTCCAAAGCACGTTGCATGATAAGTCGTTAGTGGTTTCAGTAATTAGATAAACCTTATACACTACTAGTCCATGAAAGCAGATACGGTTATGATATTTGGTCGGCTTTGGCCTTAAATGTTTCTTCATAAATACCTGGTTAATCTGTTTCATAGCACATGGATTTCAGTTTGACTTCTACTGGACTACGGCTGCGCACTGCTTTAATAATCTGGTTGCATCCGCCTTTAGTTTTCTTACTCTGTATAAGCGTATGGCATTAATTTGCATAAGGATGCAGTAGCTTTCCTTCACTGCCTTTTCATTCAGTTCCTGGCTACGGAACATAGACGTTCAGTTTTGCTTTCTTTTTCTTTAAGAGTTTTATACAGGCTGGCTTTGCACTGAGACTCCACTTGTACCAGCGTTGATTCTGCACTTCGACTGTGGCACACATGACACACACAATTAGTTAGCTGGACCACAGCAAACTCTCAGTGTATGGGCTTCGGATCCCCTATCTCATCACCAGTTGTAGTGTCCTGCCAGCACAGGTACTTGCTAATACCTACACCACACACAGAGAGTAGTTTGCACATGTCTTTATTCCACTGAGTGTAAGACAGAACTCAACATTCTAAGTCTACCTTCAACTCTTCTCTCCAACATTTATGTCACAGGCCTACGGTGTACAGTGGGAACCAAAAGAGTTTCAGTGTTCTTTTATGTACAAGACACTACAAATATGTCCCTGCAGCCACGGCTCCCTACAGAGTGCCTTCATTTATCGAGACATGAATGCAGTGAGATAATAAAACAACTGACACAGTAAGAAGAGACCTCCCCCTTCTCACGTGGTAATTGAGGTAACTGTAACTGTATATATGATCTAGGTCTCTGATAACTCCATATGAATTTCTTCCAAGATGCATTGATCCTTGCAAAAGGGGTTTTAGGGAGATACAGAGGTATACATTGTTAGAAATGGAGTCTCTAGCTGGCAGTCGGTATGCACCCTACCCAAGTATGGAGCCTCACTCTGGTCAGGGTAAGGGGATCACACATCTAAGATAACCCCTGCTCACCCCTTGGTAGCTTGGGACGAGCAGTCAGGCTTATCTCAGAGGCAAGGTGTAAAGTATTTGTACACACACAATAACACAGTGAAAACGCTACAAAAGGACCCCACAACAGTTTAGAAAAATAGGCAATATTTATCTAAGTAAAACAAGACCAAAACAATGAAAATCCAACATACACAAGCAAATATATGAATTTTACAAAAATAAACTTAAGAATACAGTTCCTTGAAGTCGATTGCACCACTTGGGGTATATCGGCATTGTAAACAACACAAATCCAGCAGTTCAGTGAAGCGGTATCAGACAGACCGGTCGGCGGGCATTGGTTCCAAAAGTCAGGCAGAAGTCGTTGAGGCCTTCGAGTCACACGCGCTGGGGTTTAAGCTCCGTGATTTCGAGGTGGGGAGCGCTGGCTTTGGTGGGGCCAGGGCTTCAATGTCATCACGGTTGATGCATCATGCTCTTCACGAGCGGTGACCATGGCTTCAGTTCAGGCAGCGGCACGTTGTTGGTGCTGAGCACAGTTGTTGGCAGACCTGGGGCTGCGATGTAAGATGGGGCAATGTGCCCTGCTCTTCACGAGTGGTGCCTTCAGTCATGGTGGAGGCAGCATAGTTTGATGAAATTTAAGTCGATGCATTGTCGTCGGCAAAACAGGGGCTGCGATGCCATTGCGACCAGTTGGTTGTGCTCTTCAGAAGCGGTGACCATGGCTTTGGTACAGACAGCTGCATGGAGGACGGCATTGGGATTGCTTTTCTTGGGATTACAGCCACTCAGTTCCAGGGGTGCAGGGCCGGTCTTGGCACCACTTGGCAATGCAGGACCTACAGCAGAGGAGTTCAGGTACTGATCACAAGATGTGGATGAAGTCTTTGATACCCTGAGACTTCTTAACAGGAGGCAAAAACGCACAAGCCCTTGCAGAACCTTGGAAACTGGATGTAGAAAGCAAAGTCTAGTCCTTTAACTCCCAGGACAGAAGCAGCAAGCAACAGGCCAGCACAACAAAGCAACCAGCTGAGCGTCAGTCCCTCCTACAGCAACTAGTTCTTCTTCCTGGCAGAATATCCTTTAGTCCAGAAGTCTTCTGAAGTTATGATGTCAAAGCTCCAGTGCTTATAGCAGTTTCAGCCTTTGAAGTAGGCAAACTTCAAAGGAAAGGCTTTGTAGTAGACAAGACCCTGGCTTTCCCTGACCTGGCTGCTGGCACACTACAGTTGGGTGAAGACAGCTTTGTGTGAGGAAAGGCACAGCCCTTTCAGGTGTCAGTTGTAGGGGTCGATTCCCAGGTCAGAAAAAAACTGTAACCACGGGAGCGAAGATTGAGCCTCTCCGCTCACGTAGGGTAAAGTCACCTCTAGCCAACTAGGCACACCAAAGGTAGACTAAGACCCCCAGGGAGTGAAGACACCAGGAATGACCACCAGAAGCTTCTTCTAGTAAGGAGGAGGGATTAGTAGACCGGGTACTCCTGCAGGAGACAGACAAAACAGAAGAAACTAAGGTTAAACAAAGGGCAGCTGAACAGGCTTAGATATAGGGAACATTACATGTAAATACTCAGACTGTATGCGTACTCACTTCTATATTGCCAGCCTCAGGTTTAAATCAGGTCTCTCCAAAAAATGCAAACAAAAACTGAAGGTAGTACTCGTAGTTACAAGTACTCTCTGTGAGTGTAGGAAACCCACAAGTAACAGGCATAAGCTGGCTTTACAATAGTCCACAACATCAGAGGAGGAATGGATATGGCAGGCCAAGCGGTGTAGAAAGCAAGCTAGATGTTCTCCAGCAGTCCGTGTATCCCAGTAGACTGCTTAACAAAAGAATAGCACTCACCTGGCTTGAAGACGTGAGCGGGTTCAGAGAGATACAATGTATCAACCGCTCTCTGCCCGTGCACGTGCAAAGTGAAAACAACAAAAAAAAGGAAAGTCACTATTGAAGTAGCGCTCCTCGCGCTCTACTTGCAAAGGTCATTAAAATGGGGCAGTCCGACGGAGGCAATTCAAAAAGGGCAAACAAAAGATTCCCCAGCGCAATATCGTGCTGCAAATAAACAAAAAAGGAACACAGGCTTCAGCGTCTCCTCGCGCTCACGGTATTTGGATATACAGCAAAATTCAGCGCGTCCTTGCAGATATAAGGTAAACAACAAGGAGAACAGGCTCCTGTGCGTCTTCACGCTCTGGGTAGGCAGGAAAACAGTGGAATTCAGCGCTTCCAGGCTGAATAAAGAACTGATCCAGGACAAAGTTTACACACAAAAATGCTTTGGCAAAAAGAATTACCAAAGGTACAGCAGCACAGGGACTGGAAGATACCCAAACGAGTTCAAACAGGCAGGAAGGGCATGGTCCTAGCTGGGAAGGAAGCCAAGCACCTAAGAACGGGAGCTGACTGCTTACATGCTGTGGAGGTCACCTGGCCTTAAACTGGTGCAGCATGGGAAAGCATACAGTCTGGCACCCGACACAGTGCATCATGGGAATGGTAGTCTTGGGCCATTATCAAGCAGAGACAAGGTACAGGAAGCCTAGCGGTTAACATCAGTGGCAACTCCTCCCACCACTCTAGCTTAGGAAGGTCCATCCGCCTGGTGATGGCCTATCAGGATATGCAAGGCACACCTCAGCTCCATTTGTGTGACTGTCTAGAGTGAATGCATAAGAGCCAACTGTCAACCTACCCAGACGTGAATTTTACAGACACGCAGCGAATGATTAAGCAAGAATATACCCTCTTTCTAAATGTGGCATTTTCAAACAGGCAATTGAAAGATCAACTTCGCAAAAAGATGTATTTTTAAATTGTGAGTTCAGAGACCGCAAACTCCAAATCAACGGGAGATTACACTTAAAAAGATATTTCAAGGCAATTCTCATATTACCCTATGGGAGAGAACATCCTTGCAATATTGAAAAACAAAATGAGCAGTAAGTCACTATTAGGACATGTAAAATACCACAGCACATGTCCTACCTATTAAATGCACTGCTCCCTGCCCACATGTCTGCCCTCGGCCTAACTTAGGGGTGACTTACATGTAGTAAAACAGAAGGTTTGGGCCTGGCAAGTGGGTACACTTGCCAGGTTGACATGGTAGTTTAAAATTGCACACACAGACACTGTAGTGGCAGGTCTGAGACATGTTTGCAGAGCTAGTCATGTAGGTGGCACAATCAGTGCTGAGGCCCACTAATAGCATTTGATTTACTGGCCCCAGGTCACACCTGGTGCACTTTACTCTGGACTTACTAGTAAATCAAATTTGTCAATCATGGATAAACCAATCACCAATACAATTTACACAGTGAGCACTTGCACTTTAGCACTGATCAGCAGTTGTAAAGTGCCCAGAGTCCTAAAAAAATAGGAGGAAGAATGCAAAAAGTTTGGAGATAACCCTTCAAAAAGGGCCCGGTCCATCTTGCATCTAAACAGATAAAGATAACGAGCCAGAATAATAAGTTTAATGAGATTACATCTCCCAATTATCCCCAGATGGCGTCTATTCAACTTTTTGAACCTCTCCCCGTCCTTGTGAACAATTGGCCATAATTAGATTGAATTGTCTCTTCCATTTCTAGTGACAACTTGGCACCCAGATATGTTGAAGAGTGTATCCAGCATTGGTTTTGTCTCGGGCAGCAACGTTAGACAAGACCTGAGCCTAATTGATATTAAGTTTGTACCGTGTGACAGAAACGTATTGGCTAGCTCTTGTATCTATTGCCATAAGGGCAGCGGTCGGGCAGAGGCCAGGATGGCTATGTCATCCAGATAGAATAGAACTTTAATCTTTAACCAATGTATTTGCACTGGAGATATATCCTCGGCCATTCCTAAAGCTTGGACATAGGGCTCAATATATATTGCAAGTAACTGGGGGTGAGACAGGACACCCCTGTCGGGTGCCCCATGTAATACTGATAAGATCCAACAGAATACCTAAAACCAAAACCGTAGCCTTTAAACCTCCATATAATTGTTGAACCAGATTGGTAAACCAAGGACAAAAGCCAGTGGCATCCATCATTGCCCACAGGAACGACCATGAGACCCGGTCAAATGCTTTTTCCGCATCGAGCATTATAATTCCAACTGGGTTCCCATCGACTGATCGAACTTCTATAGCAGGGATGCCTGTGATCAGATGGGCTGGGGTGTCTTGTCCTGGTCTAAACCCATCTTGATTCTGATTGGCCAGATCCACAATCATGGAAGATAATCTATTAGCAAGGATCCAAGTGTATATTTTGGAATCCATATTGATCAATGAGATCTGCAATTATGATCCACACAACTTGGGGTCCAACTCCTTTTTTGGAAAAGATGAAGATGTTAGTTTCTGACCAACTTTTGGGGGACCTGCCCAAATAATTCATAGGAGCCGAGGAGGTCCCAGAGGAAAGGCGCAAGAGACTCTAAAAAGTCTGAATAAAATTCAAGAGGTATCTGATCGGGACCGGATGCTTTACCCCTAGCTAACTGTTTTTCTATATTCTCTACTTCCAACAGGGTAAATGGATCCTCCAGGCTTGACAGACGTGGCTCGGTCAACTCCCAGTGGTAGTGCTTGCAAATACATTGATTGATGGTCTCTGTTGAAGCCGCTCCATCTACCTGATAAAGCTTTTGATAATACCTACAGAATTCTTCATGATTAAGTGTCTGGTCATTGACCTACTCACTTCTTTTATTGATGATTGCCTGGATGCTATTCATACTTGTTAGACCTGGCATCTTTGGCGTGGTTTCCCCTGTCTTTTTGGCCTCTATCTCCTGTATTTATGATGTTGTGCTGGATTTCGTTTTTGCTGGTTTAGATGCCACTGCTGATCAGTGCCAGAGTGTAAGTGCTCCCTGTGTAAATTGTTATGATAATTGGATGTACATGATTGGCAAATTTGTATCACCCAGAAGTCCCTAGTAAAGTGCACTGGGTGTGCCAGGGTGGTGATGACACATGCTACTAGTGGGCCTGCAGCACTGATTGTGCCACCCACATGAGTAGCCCCAAAATGGTGTCTCAAGCCTGCCATTGCAGTGCCAGTGTGCAGTCTGTGAACTGCCATGTCCTCCTGGTCAGTGCCCCCACTGACCAGGCCTACCCCTTCCCTTTTTGTGCACATTGGTCACCCCTATGGAAGGCCCAAGGTACCCCCTGGGCAGGGTGCAGTGTGTGTGAAAGGTAGAGCATGTACTGGTGCAGGTGACATGCTCTGGTAGTGAATGGCAGCCATTTTCGTTTTCACTATTGTAAGGCTATCTTGCTCCATAGGTTAACATGGGGGATGCTGGGTACAGTGGCTACCAGCATTTCTTCCCATAAGAACAAGATAGGAAATAAGAGTCTAGTGTCCCTGAACTCAGAATTTAATAACACATCTTTTAGGAAAGGTTGTTTTTGAATCCTGTGTTTGAGAACAGCACTTTTAGAAAGTTGCTGTTCTCTTGTCTGACCTTCCTGTGTGCCTTGGCCTGTTTGTGTATTGACTGTCTGGTTTGAGAGTGACAGGGGCTGGGGATTCCCCAGGAGGCTGTCTGAGTCAGCCCTAGGCTGAATGACTGCATTTGCAACTTGAGTGGTGGGAGGAGATAGCACCTGGGACTGAATAGGGCTGTGCCTGCCTTCCACAATGCTGGCTCCACCTCCTGCTGGGCGGCTGAGGACCCTGCCCCTCACTCTGAAAGGAAAGGAGAAGCCAGGAAAACAAAGTGCTCAAGAAACTCCCAGAACTGGTTCAGACCGGGCTCAGGGCCCACTTGCACAAAGAGAACAAAGACTTTTAGGGGTATAAGTACAGGATCCCTGACAACAGAAAATTAAATCATCCTGGAATCAAGAAGGAACCTCTGCCCAAGAGAAAGCTGAAACTGAAGAAGGAAGATTGTCCGGCTGTTGCTCTGCTGGATTGCCCTGCTGTTTCATTGCTATTAAGGAGAGGGGAAGGACTTTTCTGTGCTGTGTCCCCTTGCTTGAAGGAATCTCCAAGGGCCTGAGAAGAGCTGGTTCACTGTTCTGAAGTCCCAGGAACAAAAGGACTTCACCCCCAGCTTCCCCTGAGCTCTACTGAGAGAGTTCTGTCCTTCCTGGAGTGCTTGGCCCATGTGTGGTGCCTCTGGAAGTTGTACCTGTGTTGGGAAGCTGAAAACTAAGCTTGAGTGACTTTGCTAAAGAAAAGTTGTCGCATCGCTCGATGCGGAGCGCATCCCCGACAGCGCGAGAAGATTCTAGCCGCTACGAAGGCCGAGATCGTCGCAGTGCCAGTTGCCGCTGCCAGAGCTATCGCATCCTTCGTTTGCGGGACGCACCAGAACGGTGCGGGAAGACTAACATCGCTGCGAGTGTCGTCGCAGAGCCTGTCATCGCTGGGTGAGAACGCCGCACCGCTTGCTTGCGGACCGCATCACGTCGCTGCGAACATCGTCGCAGAGCCATCGCATCGAGGAGCTGCGAGAGAGAGATCGCCGCTGGATTGCGCATCGTCGACCCAGAGACCGTCGCAGCCCCTACGAGATCAACGCATCGTGCCTTTGCGAGAACAAACTTCCTACGGAACCTACGCACCGGAATCTATACAAGTGGCCTTCCTCCCCATACACACCGGATTCCTCGCAACACACCCGCTACTGCAGCAGGGCTGTCGCAAACGCCTCCCCAGGGTCTCAGGAGCAACGCATCGCTTGTTTTCCACCACACCAGCTTCTGCTTTTGGAACTTTGTCGCAACTAAAGGTACTGTGTCTGAAACGTGACGCAACTGTGAACTTTTCACGCAACTGTGGATTATTTTAACGAACACTAAAGAACTTTTATTGCAACCTTAAGAACTCTTTTGAAACCATATTCTGGAACTGTGTATGTTGGATTGTTGTCATTTTGGTCTTGTGTAGTTTAGATTAAATACCTTTATTTTTCTAAACTGTTGTGGAGTCACTTTGTGGTGTTTTCACTGTGTTACTGTGAGTGTTGGTACAAATACTTTACACATTGCCTTCTGATTAGCCTTGACTGCTCGTTCCAAGCTACCTAGAGGGTGAGCAGGGGTTATCCCAGAGGGTTTCCTCCTTACCCTGACTAGAATCAAGGGTCCCTATTCGGACAGTGGCACCTACCTCTGCCAACTAGAGACCCCCAGTTTTAACATTGTTGGTCAGCGGTGGGGATTGAACTTGTATTTGTACTAGACCCAGAGTGATTGGTGTACATCACTAGTGAGTGCAGACCACTACGCCACCGCATACTACTGGTTTTTATTTTTGATTCTATTTTTGAGTAACTCTTCCAAGCATCGTGTCTGTGAATGGGAAGGCACCCAGTAAGGAGGCAGAAGTAGAGTTGGAATTTGTCATTGGGGATTTGTATTCATACAAAGTTGAGCATCTTAGGAAATTCTGCCACGAGTTTGAGTGCCCCATAAAGACGCCTACAGGAAGGAGGAGCTACAGAGAATCTTGAAGGCCCATTGGGAGGCACAAGAGGGATATGATGATGTGGATGCAGAGAATGGTTTTCAAGTCACGGATCTGTCAGTGGGCAGAGTAGGCTCAGGAGCTGGCAGCAACCATTCCCAGAAGAGTTACAAGCAAATCAGAGAGTAAGAGAATATGACTTGGAAGTCATGAAAATGGAAATGAAGCAATTAGAAATGGATAAAGAGAGAGAAAAGGCGGCAGAGGAGAGCAAAAGTGCCCGCGCCTTGGAGGAAAAGAAACGGCTTTTGGCTCATGAGTTGAGCATGAGCGAACTGGATCTTAAAGCCAAGGAGGTGGAGGCCAGTTCAAATGGTGGCAGCGGGCAGCCAGTGCATGGGGGTAAAGTATATATTCCCAAGGATCTGGTACAGAATTATAATAGGAGTGAGGATACTTATGCCTGGTTTACTTCCTATGAGATTGCATTGAGAATGAATGGTGTGCCTGAAGAGCACGGGGGGGCGGGCCTGTGGAAACATTTTGAGGCTTCTGGGAGGAGTGCTCTAGAGCCCTTAGAATTAGCAGGTACCATGACCTACCCCAATATGAAGGAGGCCTTATGTCTCAGGTATGGACTTACTCCAGAGCAGTACAGACTGCAGTTTAGAAATTCTAAGAAGAAAGAATCTGAGACTTGGATGGAGTGTGTGAATTTGGCTGACGCTGTGTTTGCTACACGACCTGCTGGTCCATTTGCTGCCCCTGCCTCACTTTCACTATCACCCTCCATTTTGCTTGTTGTAGTTTCCTGGACCGCCCCTCCTCCCCGCTACCGCCTCCCAGCTGCTGCCCCTCCCACGCTCCGCCCCCTCCAACATCCATTTATGGATAATGCCCCCACGCGCAGCGTCCACGCGCTTCGGACACGCCGAAGGTGCGCCAAAGGTAAGCCCGTCTACGCCCGTCCGCGCCTGGACCGCGCCCAGCGCCAGTCCCCCTGCCCCTCGCGCTGCCCAGCCCACCCGCGTTACCTATAACGCTGCCACCCTCCTAGCCCTTAACCCCGGCCGCTCCCCCAACTGCGTCCAAGCCGCTCCTGGACGCACCCATGGACCGTTCTCCTGCCTATCCTGCAAATTCAGCGGCACCGACAACATCTCCGCTGCGACCACAACACAAATTCCCGACCCCAACCACCTAGAATGCATCCTTCTCAACACCCGCTCGGTCCACAGGCACGCCATTGACCTTTGGAACCTACTAGACACCATCTCTCCTGACGTCGCCTTCCTAACGGAAACATGGATGAACGCTTCCTCCGCCCCTGACATCGCCATCGCTATCCCTGAAGAATATAAGATCACTCGCAAGGACCGCACCAACCATACAGGAGGAGGAATCGCTATCGTCCATAAGAAATCCATCCGCATCTCTACCAGCTCCGACGCCAACCTCGATAACTCCGAACACCTTCACTTCCAGATCCACATCGACCCCACGACCACACTCAGAGGCACCCTCCTCTACAGACCACCAGGACCACGCGCAAAATTCAGTGAAGACATCACGGACTTCATCACCCCACACGCACTCCCCTCCAAAGACTACATCCTTCTGGGAGACCTCAACTTCCACCTTGAAAAGAACATCGACCGCAACACCGCCACCCTCTTAGACAACCTCGCCAACCTCGGACTTAAACAACTGGTCTCTTCCCCCACACACATCGCAGGTCACACTCTCGACCCCATCTTCACCTCCAGCAACCATGTCTCCTTCAGCCACACCACAGATCTCCTCTGGACCGACCACAGCTGCGTTCACTTCACCTACAACAAGCCGAAACCCATCATCCACCTCCAACCAACTCTACAAAGAAACTGGAACAAAATCACCACAGAGCAGATCTCCACATCACTCCTTCAAACCTCCCCAGCCCTCTCTTCTAATGCCAACGAAGCCGCCTCCAACCTCACCCTTTGGTTATCCAACTCCGCCGACACCTTAGCACCACTGAAAAAACGTCAACACAAACTTGGCATCAAGAAGGCCTCTTGGTTCAACGACGACCTCAAGAAATCCAAGAAACTGTGCCGCTCCCTTGAAAAGGCCTGGAAAAAAGACCCATCCTCCAGCAACAAGGACGCCTTCAAAAGCGCCATCCGTACTCACCACCAACTGATCCGAAAAGCCAAGAAAACAGCATTCAAAGATCGACTTGACAACAACGCCCACAACAGCAAGGAACTTTTCAACATCGTCAAGGAATTTTCCAACCCCTCGGCCAACTCCAACGACATCACCCCCTCTCAAGCCCTCTGCGACTCCCTAGCCTCATTCTTCCACAACAAGATTGCAGACATCCACAACAGCTTCGACAACCAACCCGGAAGCCAACCCACCCCACCATCAACTGACCATATTCCCCCCGTTAACACCCTTAACGCCTGGAACCCAATCTCCACTGAGGACACCATCCGCCTGATGAACTCCATCCACTCAGGATCCCCCACAGACCCTTGCCCCCACCACATCTTCAACAAAGCAGACTCCGTCATAGCTCCGCACCTCCGAGACGTCATCAACTGCTCCTTCAATTCCGCTACCTTCCCAGAAGATTGGAAACACGCTGAACTCACCGCCCTTCTGAAAAAACCAACAGCAGACCCCACCGAACACAAAAACTACCGCCCCATCTCGCTTCTTCCATTCCCGGCCAAAGTCATCGAGAAAGCTGTCAACAACCAGCTCGCCGCCTTCCTCGAAGACAACAAATCACTCGACCCCTCACAATCTGGCTTCCGAGCCAAACACAGCACTGAGACCGCCCTCATCGCAGCTACAGACGACATTCGAACTCTACTGGACAATGGAGACACAGTCGCCCTCATCCTCCTCGACCTCTCTGCAGCCTTCGACACAGTCTGCCACAGCACCCTTTTACAACGCCTCAGAAACATCGGAATCCAAGGTAAGGCACTGGAATGGATCACCTCGTTCCTCACCGGAAGAACCCAGAGAGTCCGCCTCCCACCATTCAAGTCCGAGGCCTCCGAAATCATCTGCGGCGTACCACAAGGATCCTCACTCAGTCCCACCCTCTTCAACGTATACATGAGCCCCCTCGCGGCCATCGCCCGCCAACACAACCTCAACATCATCTCTTACGCAGATGACACTCAACTGATCCTATCTCTCACCAATGACCCCAGCACCGCTAAAACTAACCTACACGAAGGAATGAAAGAAGTCGCCGAATGGATGAAACAAAGCCGTCTGAAACTGAACTCAGACAAAACAGAAGTCCTCATCTTAGGTAAATCCCCCTCTGCATGGGACGACTCCTGGTGGCCGGAAGCCCTCGGAAATGCACCCATCCCGACAGACCACGCACGGAACCTTGGCGTCATCCTGGACTCTTCACTCTCAATGAACAGACAAGTCAACGCCGTATCCTCTTCCTGCTTTAACATTCTTCGCATGCTCAGAAAAACATTTCGCTGGATCCCCCCCGAAACAAGGAAAACAGTCACCCACGCTCTAGTCACGAGCCGACTGGACTACGGAAACACCCTCTACGCAGGTACCACCGCGAAACTCCAGAAGAAACTTCAACGAATCCAAAACGCCTCAGCCAGGCTCATATTAGACATCCCACGCAACGAACACATCTCCGATCACCTTAAAGACCTCCACTGGCTACCCGTCAATAAGAGGATCACTTTCCGACTGCTTACCCACGCACACAAATCACTCTACGACATCGGACCAGATTGCCTCAACTCTCGACTGTCCTTCTACACCCCCTCCCGCCATCTCCGCTCTTCCAGCCAAGCCTTCGCCACTGTACCTCGCATCAACAAGACCACCATGGGAGGCAGATCCTTCTCATACCTGGCTGCCAAAACATGGAACTCACTCCCCGCTCACCTTCGCCTCACCCAGAATCACCTAGCGTTCAGAAAGCAGCTTAAAACGTGGATATTTGACAAATAATCCACCTCCCCTTCCTAAGCGCCTTGAAACCCTCTGGGTATGTAGTGCGCTATATAAATGTTCTGACTTGACTTGACTTGACTACTCGCGTGCACTGGAAGGTTGGATGAAGGGCAGCAAGGTAACTGATTTTAAGGGGTTGTTGCATTTAATCAGTTGGGAGCACTTGAGTAGTCTTTGTGTTCCAGAGCTGGGCCATCATCTTTTAGACAGCAAGCTGACACAGACCCCATTGAGCTTGCTAAGGAGGCGGACCGCTGGACCAGTACCAGGGTCCACAGAGGAATTGTGGGTACCACAGCCAAAGGTGGGCAGGGTCCCCAGCAGAAGAGTGGGGGGACAAGGTCAATCAAAAGGAGTCCACACCAGGGCCCCAAAATAGTTCCCAGGAGAAGGAATCCCAAACCCCAAAACTAGACAGCCATGGCCCCCTAGGGGCAGGCGGGACAACAGAGATCCCCCTACCTGCTTTCACTGCAATGAGGTGGGACATGTTATCAGCAAATGCCCCAAGCGACCCCCAGCACCCACTGGTGCTCCAGCCCCTGGGTTAGCAAGTGTAGCTTTGGGGGGGGGGTGATTTGGTTTCTAGTGGGGAGGTGGGGCTAGCAGTTATGTCCCTTGTGTCTTTAGGAGACCAAGAGATGGTCCAGGAATCCTTACTACCCATGAACACTAAGAAATATGGGCAGAAGGTGACCGTCAATGGGAGGGAGATAGAGGCTCTGAGAGACACAGGGGCCAGTGTGACATCCGTGATGTGTCAGTGGGTGTCTGAAGAGCAGTGTATCCCTAATGTACTCCGCCCTATAGTAGCAGCTGACAGTTCAGTGCGCCTCTGCAAAGTGGCACGGGTTCCCTTTGAGTGGGGGGGAGCCTCTGGTCTTTTGGAAGTTATTGTCAGTGATGCCTTGCCTGTAGAATGTCTGCTGGGTAACAACCTGGAGAGTTCTCCATGGAAGGATGTAGAACACTGAACTCATTTGGAGATTTTGGGGTTGCCTGCGTGGATATGTGTGACCACGCGTGCTATGGCAGCCAGTAGGGGTGATTCAGCAGAACTGGAGCCTGAAACAGTGGCCCAGAGACCTGCCAGGAGAGGACAGGGCAGAGGGTGCGGAAAAACAGCCCCAGCTGTTCCCACGGTCCAGGAGGAAGCAGACCCTATGTGGGATGCCCTGGAACCTACAGGGGAACAGGTAGCCGAACTGGGCGACCTACCTGAGCTGACCCATTGGCAGCAAGAAGGTGGGCCCTCCAGGGAGGAATGTTTTCAGGAGCAGAAAGGGTGCCCGGCCCTCATGGGTCTGCGGCAGCAGGCTGCAGACCAGGCAGCAGGTGGAGCGGCCAGAGATCACTTCATCTACTGGGAAGATGACTGACTATATAGCGAGCCTAAGTTTGCTGAGCCCGGTGCAGCCCGTTGGCTGGTTTTACCCGCACGCTTCAGGGACTTCCTACTGGGTCTGGCTCATGACGTGCCTCTCGCAGGACATCTGGGGCAAGACAAGACCCTAAATAGGCTTGTAACCCACTTCCACTGGCCCCAGATGAGGAAGCACGTTGGTTCCTTTTGTAGGTCTTGCAAAACATGTCAGGCCAGTGGCAAGACTGGAGTGAAGTGCAAGGCACCCCTCCAACCCTTCCCTGTGGTGAGCACCCCTTTCGAGCGGGTGGGCATTGACATCGTGGGGCCTCTAGACCCCAAGACAGCCTTAGGCAACAGGTTCATCATGGTCTTGGTGGACCATGCCACCCTGTACCCGGAAGCAGTACCTCTCAGGACAATCACAGCACCCGTGGTGGGCCGTGCATTGAAGTCTCTGTGGGAGGAGTGTGGGGTAACTTATAAGTTCACCACTCCTTACCACCCTCAAGGAAATGGGTTGGTTGAAAGGTTCAACTGCACCCTGAAGGGTATGATTATGGGCCTAGAAGAACCCATGAGACGGAAGTGGGACGTCTTGTTACCATGCCTGTTTGCCTACAGGGAGGTGCCTCATAAGTCCTTAGGGTTCAGTCCCTTTGAACTTCTGTATGGCCACCCTGTTAGAGGACCTCTGACTCTGGTGAAGGAGGGGTGGGAGAAATCCTGTGGGAAGACCCCCAGGATGTGTTCAGCTATGTGTTGGCCATTCGCAACCAGACACAGCGCTTCAGGAAGCTCTCACACAAGAACCTGGAAGCTAGCCAGGAAGAAATGAAAAGATGGTACGACCAGAATACCACTCTGGTTGAATTTCAACCTGGGCAGAAGGTGTGGGTGATGGCGCCAGTGGAGCCTTGCGCGCTCCAAGACAAGTGGACTGGGCCATATGAGGTGGTGGAAAGGAAAAGTGAAGTAACCTACCTGGTTAACTTGAGGACCCCCAGGCAACCCCTGAGAGTCTTGCATGTGAACCGCCTCAAGCCACACTTTGAGAGGTCTGAAGTGACAATGCTCATGGCTACAGATGCTGGAGGGGAAGAGGATAGCGATCCTCTCCCTGACCTCCTGGCAGCTAAGGAGCAAGACGGGTCAGTGGATGGTGTGGTCCTCTCGCCCACCCTGACCCCAGCACAGCAGAGGGACTGTCGCCAAATGCTGGGTCAGTTTGCCCCCTGTTCTCCCTTACCCCAGGTATCACCAATTGGTGCATCCTTGATGTGGACATGTGGACACTGGAGATAGTTTACCTGTGAAACTAAACTTTTACAGGATAGCTGACAAGGTCAGGGCCAGCATCAAGGAAGAGGTTTCCAAGATGTTGCGCTAGGGGTAATTGAGCCCTCCAGCAGCCCCTGGGCTATCCCAGTGGTTTTAGTGCCAAAAGCGGCTGCGCTAGGTGCCACTCCAGAACTCAGGTTTTGCGTGGACTACTATGGGCTAAATGCGGTCACGAAGACTGACGCACACCCCATCCCTAGAGCTGATGAGCTCATGGATCGGTTGGGAGCTGCCCAGTACCTCAGTACCTTTGACTTGACTTCTGGGTACTGGCAGATTGCCTTAACTAATCGGGCCAAAGAGAGGTCCGCATTCTCAAGGCCAGAGGGGCACTTCCAGTTCCGAGTCATGCCCTTTGGGTTGAAGAATGCCCCTGCCACCTTCCAGAGACTGGTTAACCAGGTACTGACCAGGCTGGAGGAATTCAGCGCCGCATACCTGGATGACATTGCTGTGTTCAGCTCCATGTGGGAGTAACACTTGCAACACCTCTGAAAAGTGTTGAAGGCTCTGCAAAGGGCAGGCCTCACTATCAAGGCCAGCAAGTGCCAGATAGGGCAGGGATCTGTGGTGTACTTGGGACACCAGGTGGGGAGCGGCCAGGTGGCTCCCCTACAGGCAAAGATTGATACCATTCTGGCTTGAGAACCCCCCAAGACCCAGACAGAGGTGAGGGCCTTTTTAGGTCTCACCGGGTATTACAGACGGTTTGTCAAGGGATACGGCACCGTCGTTGCCCCCTTGACAGAACTGACTTCCAAGAAGTTGCCCAAAAGAGTGACCTGGACCGAAGCCTGCCAGACTACTTTTGATGCCCTGAAGACTGCCATGTGCACAGCACCGGTGCTCAAGGCACTTGATTTCTCCAGTGAGTTCATAGTGCAGACAGACGCTTCAGAGCATGGTGTGGGAGCAGTGCTCTCACAGATCACTGAGGAGGACGGGGACCAGCCCGTGGCTTTCATTAGTATGAGACTACTCCCCAGGGAACAGAAGTGGAGTGCGATTGAGAGGGAAGCTTTTGCTGTGGTCTGGGCCCTGAAGAAGTTGAGGCCCTACCTGTTTGGTACTCACTTCCGTGTTCAGACCGACATCAGGCCCCTGAGGTGGTTGATGCAGATGAGGGGGGAGAACCCAAAACTGTTGAGGTGGTCTATCTCCCTACAGGGAATGGACTTTACGGTGGAACACCGCCCCGGTACAGAACACGCCAACGCTGATGGTCTGTCCAGGTTTTACCGCCTTAGCGAGGTAAACTCCCAAGAGCGTAGGAAGTTCCCCCCACTTTCAGCTGGAGGGGACGCGTTTTAGACCTGGCATCTTTGGCGTGGTTTCCCCTTTCTTTTTGGCCTCTACTTCCTGTATTTTTGATGTGCTGGATTTCGTTTTTGCTGGTTTAGATGCTTTGGACACTCTGCCACTGCTGATCAGTGCCAGAGTGTAAGTGCCCCCTGTGCAAATTGTTATGATAATTGGATATGCATGATTGACATATTTGTACCACCCAGAATTCCCTAGTAAAGTGCACTGGGTGTGCCAGGGTGGTGATGACACATGCTACTAGTGGGCCTGCAGCACTGATTGTGCCACCCACATGAGTAGCCCCAAAATGGTGTCTCAGGCCTGGAATTGCAGTGCCTGTGTGCAGTCTGTGAACTGCCATGTCCTCCTGATCAGTGCCCCCACTGACCAGGCCTACCCCTTCCCTTTTTGTGCACATTGGTCACCCCTATGGAAGGCCCAAGGTACCCCCCTCCTCTGGTAGTGAATGGCAGCCATTTTCGTTTTCACTATTGTAAGACTATCTTGCTCCATAGGTTAACATGGGAGATGCTGGCTACAGTGGCTGCCAGCATTTCTTCCCATAAGAACAAGATAGGACATAAGAGTAGTATCCCTGAACTCAGAATTTAATAACACATCTTTTAGGAAAGGTTGTTTTTGAATCCTGTGTTTGAGAACAGCACTTTTAGAAAGTTGCTGTTCTCTTGTCTGGCCTTCCTGTGTGCCTTGGCCTGTTTGTGTATTGACTGTCTGGTTTGAGAATGACAGGGGCTGGGGAATCCCCAGGAGGCTGTCTGAGTCAGCCCTAGGCTGAATGACTGCATTTGCAACTTGAGTGGTGGGAGGAGATAGCACCTGGGACTGAATAGGGCTGTGCCTGCCTTCCACAATGCTGGCTCCACCTCCTGCTGGGCGGCTGAGGACCCTGCCCCTCACTCTGAAAGGAAAGGAGAAGCCAGGAAAACAAAGTGCTCAAGAAACTCCCAGAACTGGTTCAGACCCGGCTCAGGGCCAACTTGCACAAAGAGAACAAAGACTTTTAGGGGTATAAGTACAGGATCCCTGACAACAGAAAATTAAATCATCCTGGAATCAAGAAGGAACCTCTGCCAAAGAGAAAGCTGAAACTGAGGAAGGAAGATTGTCCAGCTGTTGCTCTGCTGGATTGCCCTGTTGTTTCTTTGCTACTAAGGAGAGGGGAAGGACTTTGCTGTGTTGTGTCCCCTTGCTTGAAGGAATCTCCAAGGGCCTGAGAAGAGCTGGCTCCCTGTTCTGAAGTCCCAGGAACAAAAGGACTTCACCCCCAGCTTCCCCTGAGCTCTACTGAGAGAGTTCTGTCCTTCCTGGAGTGCTTGGCCCATGTGTGGTGCCTTTGGAAGTTGTGCCTGTGTTGGGAAGCTGGAAACTAAGCTTGAGAGACTTTTCTAAAGAAAAAATGTAGCATCGCTCGCTGCGGAGCGCATCCCCGACAGTGCGAGAAGATTCCCGCCGCTACGAAGGCCGAGATCGTCGCAGCGCAAGTTGCCGCTGCCAGAGCCGTCGCATCCTTTATTTGCGGGATGTACCTGACCGGTACGGGAAGACTAACATCGCTGCGAGTGTCGTCGCAGAGCATGTCATCGCTTGCTTGCGGACCGCATAACATCGCTGCGAACATCGTCGCAGAGCCATCGCATCGAGGAGCTGCGAGAGAGAGATCGACGCTGGATCGCGCATTGTTGCCCCGGAGATTGTCGCAGCCCCTACGAGATCGACGCATCGTGCCTTTGCAAGAACAAACTTCCTAGGGAACCTACGCACCGGAATCCATACAAGTGGCCGTCCTCCCCATACAGACCAGATTCGTCGCAACACGCCCGCTGCTTCAGCGGGGCTGTCGCAAACGCCTCCCCAGGGTCACAGGAGCAACGCATCGCTTGTTTTCCACGGCACCAGCTTCTGCTTTTGGAACTTTGTCGCAACTAAAGGTACTGTGTCTGAAACGTGACGCAACTGTAAACTTTTCACGCAACTGTGGATTATTTTAACGCAACCTAAAGAACTTTGATTGCAACCTTAAGAACTCTTTTGAAACCATATTCTGGAACTGTGTATGTTGGATTTTTGTCATTTTGGTCTTGTGTAGTTTAGATTAAATACCTTTATTTTTCTAAACTGTTGTGGAGTCAGTTTTGTGGTGTTTTCACTGTGTTACTCTGAGTGTTGGTACAAATACTTTACACATTGCCTTCTGATTAGCCTTGACTGCTCGTGCTAAGCTACCTAGAGGGTGAGCAGGGGTTATCCCAGAGGGTTTCCTCCTTACCCTGACTAGAATCAAGAGTCCCTATTTGGACAGTGGTACCTACCTCTGCCAACTGGAGACCCCAAGTTCTAACAATACCCGTTCTATCCTTAACCTGAAACAAGAGTATTGTTTTCAAAAGTTTTTATTTGCTTTGCTCGGATCTTCTTTATTAACCTATCCCAGCCCTCTCCCTAAATGTGCCCGGAGCAGTTGCAATTTGATCCAAAACAGACGTGAAGGCCCGCCAATCCTCATTTAGTACACTATGTGCTAAATAACATTCCAAAGCGCTAAGAGAAACTCGTATACAGATCTCTTCCTTGATCTGCTCTTTTCTTTGGTACCCTGAATATTTCATAGTATACCCACTACAACAGGCCTTAAGCACATCCCATACCACTGGAAGAATAGCAGAACCAACCTTAAGCTACACATATATTCCGTCAGTTCAGTATTCATGTAGTTGATGTGCTCCTCTTCAAATAGCAGCAGTCTATCAAAGGTCCACTTACGAGACCTACCATACTGACCGATTGTGCAATTGGAAGAAATAACGATAAAGAATTATGATCAGAGATCACTCTTCAATTCAACTGAACATTAAGTGAGTTAGTAATGAATGGCTGCCCAGAAAAATATTCATTTGTGAGAGCAAGTTATAAGGGGTGGAATAAGAGGTATAGATGGGTTCTTTAGAACTACAACACCACCATGCATCTACAAATACATAGAGTGCCATTATCTGTGTCAGAGCCTCTCTAAGATATTGTTTTGTTTTAGGGGCTCCACTGGGCCCACCAAGACCCATGGATTTTAGACCAAGATGAAAAGTAACATTAAAGTCACCACAAAGTATCATTGACTCAGGCCAAAGAGGCAATTCCACCAATAGCTAGTTGAAAATTGTAGGTTGGTCCTCATTAGGGCTGTATAATATGCACACCATAAATCTCAGTTTCTCCTGGGTAAGGGTCAAAATAAGGCATTGGCCCTTTGGGTCCGAACACTGGCCAACCATGATCCAGCTCTTATCTCAAACCAGAAGAGCCATTCCTCCTGCTGGATAAGAAAAGCTAGCTGTGGAGAGCACTTGATAACCCAAATAATCCAACAGCGAAATTTCCATCGTGGATACATGTGTGTCCTGTAAGCAAATAATATGTGGGGGTAAATAGAGCTCTTCCCTGATTAATTTATATTTGTGGGGTGTATTGATGCCGTTTATATTCCACGATAAACGAAGGAAAATCCGGGGAAAACAAAAGGTTTTTAAAAGAACCCTCACTCACCAACCTGGTTGGTGACATGCTTCATCATCGGTTTCCCACCGGAGAGGCCGAATGCCTCCCTGGTGTGCTTCGATGCCTGAATTACAGCGGAGCAGGTTTTTTGTTGGGGTGGGAAAGAAAGTGGGAATACAATTGTGCAATTAAAAAGTGGCCGATTTTAATCTATTAAATAATTTATTCCAGGTAAACCGGCAACCATTAAAAACAAATGTGACGGATGCAGACTAGCTGGTTAGTATCGCTAGAGTAATCCATATTTCAGCTTCTGAGGGCAAATTTTGCTAAGTATTCATCAGGACCTTGTAATGTTCCACAGCGGTATACGTGCGCTAAGGCGTACCCTAACCTGTAGAATCCTAAAGTGGTAAAACTCTCGGTTCTACCAGTATGGCCTTCTGGACAATCCTAGACCATTGGAGCTTAAAAATCTAATGTGAATCACGTCATGGGTCCCAGGGGGGGACACGATGCTGCTAGAATTTCTAAACTCGCGTGGCCCCTCCGGAAACCTATCGGTACACGCCTTGGCCAGAATGTTGCTTATATATTAGAATTACTTGCCATTGTCAAAATGTGTCCTAGACCCATCACACCCTCGTAAGAAACTTGACGATCATCCCGGCTTCCACTATAGCCTCCCTGTGTGAACATAATGCTTTCCTCCAAATGTTTATGTTTACCCAAAGCCCCCTTCCAGCATTTGCTCTTCTTCCTGATGCACCCCCTTATAGAAACGTGGCCTGATCCCTCCCCCGCCAAACCCACCCAAAACTGTCCAACCACCCTAAAACCCACCAACCCCAAATTTGGGCCCAAACTGCTGTGCCCCCGCGCCCAAAGTGCAAAAAGTATCTGTCCATCTAGGAGGCTTGAGGAGTAGAACCCTACTCAAAACCCCCCAGGATCGCTCCAAAGAGAAGAAGAGAAGAAAGACGCTTTGGCGATAGACCAAAGTTAGAAGAGATAGAGTCACTCTAGCCAATTACCAAAACCCCAAATTAGACAACAACAGAGGAAAGGACAGAGACAGGCACCACCAACCACTCTTTCTTTTACCCTCCTGATAATCAGAATAGATACGCAGTTAGAGACATCCTTGTAGCTACAATATCCGCTCCAAAGAAGAGAAGGAAAAAAGAAAGAAAATGGGGGGAAAAAGAGAGAAGAAGAAAAACAGCTTTCAGGAAACCATACAATAGATTGCATCTAATTGATGGTCATTTTTTAAGATTACCATTTTCGCAGCAGCTCTGCAACCTTTTATCACCAAACCACTGCCTCGTGGCAGAAATAAGAGCGGATTAAAAACTCCACCCCACAGGCCTAAATTGGAGACCTAGGTTCAGCCACACTGAAGATCTCCTGTCGCAGATTAAAGTTACCAACATACACCTCAGAATGGCCCTTGGAGCAAGCAGCTCCGCCTCCCTTAGGCGGGTGAATGGGAAACTGATGAGCTCTTAGGCGGGTGAATGGGAAACTGATGAGCTCTTTGAATCATGCTATCCATATCCCAATCGTGCAAGGCCAGGAAAGCTTCCCTGAACAGGCAGACAGACAATACATATCCCTGAGGACCATCCCCTTCTGCTCCTCTAGGGAAGCCCAAAACTCTGAGATTATTCAGACGAAATCTGTTCTCCAGATCCTCCAGCCTGGATAAGAGAGTCACCAGCTGAGATTCATAGTGGGGAGAGGATGAGTTGACTTCCCCAACGGCAGGTTGAAGTGTTTCCCTTCCATTTTGGAGGTTCTTCACCATTTCATGATGTTTGATTGTTGCCTTTTGCTTGAATATTAGTTCATAGGTTCATAAACACAGAGGTGAAATAGATAAGTTCAGATAGCTGTTATTAATGGTTGATTCTGAAAATTAAGAGGGGATCTGCTCATAAGAAAGAAACATCCATACTAGGTGTCCTGACCACAAACAAGTACAAAGGCTACTGATATGGTATGTCTATTTCTTTTAGCCTGTGTGCGTAGGCATCAACTGTGGAAACTTATGTCTGTTAAGTGTTTGAATGTCTGATATTTCGCTTGCACCATGCATCACAATGGAAACTGTTTTGTATAAATATCTATATGCTGTTTGCATCTGGTAGTGTGTGTTATGAAGCTTCCTGCTTCAGCTCTCTTGCTCCAAGTTCACACTTGAAAGAAACCGTCTTCACGACTGTGACTATTTTTGATTCTCTGTTAAGTGAAAGTACCTAATTTGTTACTTTCACAATCTGAAGCTCATCTGGGATCCATCAAGCCTATCCAGCCAGATGGAGTGTTGTGGTCGATGGGGCTGGTTGAAGACTTGCCTGACTTCAAAGTACATATCTGCGGAGGGGATTGCGTTTCCCATGGTCGCAGTCTGAGGAGATCGCCGGTGCCCTGAAACATTAGGCTGATCTGGCTGGATTCTGAGGTCATCGAGACCTGGTAAGATGTATGTTGTCCAATATAAATGAGGAACGATTGTCATGAGAAATGCATTTAGAATTAAATGAAATGTGGATGTGTGTATCACTGGTTAGAACATTGATTAGTATTTTCATTGTTGTAGCAGGATATTTTCTACTACCATGATATTTTCAAACAGTACCACAATGGGTAATTGTGAATCTAAGGGTATAGATGAGGCGCAAACTTGCCCGCCGGACGGTACACCTGCATGGCAAATGATGACTAAATATGGAATGGAAGCAGTGTTGTTTTTATATCAATCGGTACAAAAGGGGGTGGTGATGGACGGAGTATCTGAATCAATCAAACCCTCAAACCCAGTCAAAAGATCTGGGTTTAATCCATCACCGTTCTTTAGCCCACTCTGCCAACCCAGTTCAGACATGGCTATTTGCAAATCAGTCTGACCCTGTGCCTCATGGGAACAGTCCAGCCCGAAATGCAAAGCCAAGTCTTCCCTGGACCGGAAACAAGCTTCCGAGGACCGGTTTCTGGCATTCCAGCCGTCTTCAGCCCAGCTTGCTTGAATCCAGTGGCAAAGTGAGCAAAGGACTCACGTCTGAGCATACCCTGCCACACTTATGGTGGCCAAAAGCGGTACAAAAGGGGGTGGTGATGGACGGAGCATCTGAATCAATGCAACCCTCACACCCAGTCAAAAGATCTGGGTTTAATCCATCACTGTTCTTTAGCCCATTCTGCCACCCCAGTTCAGACATGGCTATATGCAAATCAGTCCAACCCTGTGCCTCATGGGAACAGTCCAGCCCGAACTGTCAAGCCAAGTCTTCTCTGGACCGGAAACAAGCTTCTGAGGACCGGTTTCTGGCATTCCAGCCGTCTTCAGCCCGGCTTGCTTGAATCCAGTGGCAAAGTGAGCAAGGGACTCACGTCTGAGCATACCCTGCCACACTTATGGCGGCCAAAAGCGGTTCAAAAGGGGATGGTGATGGACGGAGCATCTGAATAAATCAAACCCTCACACCCAATCAAAAGATCTGGGTTTAATCCATCACCGTTCTTTAGCCCACTCTGCCACCCCAGTTCAGACATGGCTATATGCAAATCAGTCTGACCCTGTGCCTCATGGGAACAGTCCAGCCCGAACTGCCAAGCCAAGTCTTCCCTGGACCGGAAACAAGCTTCTGAGGACCGGTTTCTTGCATTCCAGCCGTATTCAGCCTGGCTTGCTTGAATCCAGTGGGAAAGGGAGCAAGGGACTCACGTCTGAGCATACCCTGCCACACTTATGGCGGCCAAAAGCGGTACAAAAGGGGGTGGTGATGGACGGAGCATCTGAATCAATCAAACCCTCACACCCAGTCAAAAGATCTGGGTTTAATCCATCACCGTTCTTTAGCCCACTCTGCCACCCCAGTTCAGACATGGCTATATGCAAATCAGTCTGACCCTGTGCCTCATGGGAACAGTCCAGCCCGAACTGCCAAGCCAAGTCTTCCCTGTACCGGAAACAAGGTTCCGAGGACCGGTTTCTGGCATTCCAGCCGTCTTCAGCCCGGCTTGCTTGAATCCAGTGGCAAAGTGAGCAAGGGACTCAAGTCTGAGCATACCCTGCCACACTTATGGCAGCCAAAAGCGGTACAAAAGGGGGTGGTGATGGATGGAGCATCTGAATCAATCAAACCCTCACACCCAGTCAAAAGATCTGGGTTTAATCCATCACCGTTCTTTAGCCCACTCTGCCACCCCAGTTCAGACATGGCTATATGCAAATCAGTCTGAGCCTGTGCCTCATGGGAACAGTCTAGCCCGAACTGCCAAGCTAAGTCTTCCCTGTCCCGGAAACAAGATTCCGAGGACCGGTTTCTGGCATTCCAGCCGTCTTCAGCCCGGCTTGCTTGAATCCAGTGGCAAAATGAGCAAGGGACTCACGTCTGAGCATACCCTGCCACACTTATGGCGGTCAAAAGCGGTAGAAAAGGGGTTGGTGATGGACGGAGCATCTGAATCAATCAAACCCTCACACCCAGTCAAAAGATCTGGGTTTAATCCATCACCGTTCTTTAGCCCACTCTGCCACCCCAGATTAGACATGGCTATATGCAAATCAGTCTGACCCTGTGCCTCATGGGAACAGTCCAGCCCGAACTGCCAAGCCAAGTCTTCCCAGGACCTGAAACAAACTTCCGAGGACCGGTTTCTGGCATTCCAGTCGTCTTCAGCCCGGCTTGCTTGAATCCAGTGGCAAAGTGAGCAAGGGACTCACGTCTGAGCATACCCTGCCAAACATATGGCGGCCAAAAGCGGTACAAAAGGGGGTGGTGATGGGCGGAGCATCTGAATCAATCAAACCCTCACACCCAGTCAAAAGATCTGGGTTTAATACATCACCGTTCTTTAGCCCACTCTGCCACCCCAGTTCAGACATGGCTATATGCAAATCAGTCTGAGCCTGTGCCTAATGGGAACAGTCCAGCCCGAACTGCCAAACAAAGTCTTCCCTGGACCGGAAACAAGCTTACGAGGACCGGTTTCTGGCATTTCAGCCGTCTTCAGCTCTGCTTGCTTGAATCCAGTGGCAAAGTGAGCAAGGGACTCACGTCTGAGCATACCCTGCCACACTTATGGCGGCCAAAAGCGGTACAAAAGGGGGTGGTGATGGATGGAGCATCTGAATCAATCAAACCCTCACACCCAGTCAAAAGATCTGGGTTTAATCCATCACCGTTCTTTAGCCCACTCTGCCACCCCAGTTCAGACATGGCTATATGCAAATCAGTCTGACCCTGTGCCTCATGGGAACAGTCCAGCCCGAATTGCCAAGCCAAGTCTTCCCTGGACCGGAAACAAGCTTCCGAGGACCGGTTTCTGGCATTCCAGCCGTCTTCAGCCCGGCTTGCTTGAATCCAGTGGCAAAGTGAGCAAGGGTCTCACGTCTGAGCACACCCTGCCACACTTATGGCGGGCAAAAATGGAACAAGAGGGGGTGGTGATGGACGGAGCAGCTGAATCAATCAAACCCTCACACCCAGTCAAAAGATCTGGGTTTAATCCATGACCGTTCTTTAGCCCACTCTGCCAGCTCAGTTCAGACATGGCTATATGCAAATCAGTCTGACCCTGTGCCTCATGGGAACAGTCCAGCCCGAACTGCCAAGCCAAGTCTTCCCTGGACCGGAAACAAGCTTCCGAGGACCGGTTTCTGGCATTCCAGCCGTCTTCAGCCCGGCTTGCTTCAATCCAGTGGCAAAGTGAGCAAGGGACTCACGTCTGAGCATACCCTGCCACACTTATGGCGGCCAAAAGCGGTACAAAAGGGGGTGGTGATGGACGGAGCATCTGAATCAATCAAACCCTCACACCCAGTCAAAAGATCTGGGTTTAATCCATCACCGTTCTTAAGCCCACTCTGCCACCCCAGTTCATACATGGCTATATGCAAATCAGTCTGACCCTGTGCCTCATGGGAACAGTCCAGCCCGAACTGCCAAGCCAAGTCTTCCCTGGACCGGAAACAAGCTTCCGAGGACCGGTTTTCGGCATTCCATCCGTCTTCAGCCCGGCTTGCTTGAATCCAGTGGCAAAGTGAGCAAGGGACTCACGTCTGAGCATACCCTGCCACACTTATGGCGGCCAAAAGTGGTACAAAAGGGGGTAGTGATGGACGGAGCATCTGAATCAATCAAACCCTCACACCCAGTCAAAAGATCAGGGTTTAATCCATCACCGTTCTTTAGCCCACTCTGCTACCCCAGTTCAGACATGGCTATATGCAAATCAGTCTGACCCTGTGCCTCATGGGAACAGTCCAGCCCGAACTGCCAAGCCAAGTCTTCCCTGGACCAGAAACAAGCTTCCGAGGACCGGTTTCTGGCATTCCAGCCGTCTTCAGCCCGGCTTGCTTGAATCCAGTGGCAAAGTGAGCAAGGGACTCATGTCTGAGCATACCCTGCCACACTTATGGCGGCCAAAAGCGGTACAAAAGGGGGTGGTGATGGACGGAGCATCTGAATCAATCAAACCCTCACACCCAGTCAAAAGATCTGGGTTTAATCCATCACCGTTCTTTAGCCCACTCTGCCACCCCAGTTCAGACATGGCTATATGCAAATCAGTCTGACCCTGTGCCTCATGGGAACAGTCCAGCCCGAACTGCCAAGCCAAGTCTTCCCTGGACCGGAAACAAGCTTCTGAGGACCGGTTTCTGGCATTCCAGCCGTCTTCAGCCCGGCTTGCTTGAATCCAGTGGCAAAGTGAGCAAGGGACTCACGTCTGAGCATACCCTGCCACACTTATGGCGGCCAAAAGCGGTACAAAAGGGGGTGGTGATGGACCGAGCATCTGAATCAATCAAACCCTCACACCCAGTCAAAAGATCTGGGTTTAATCCATCACCGTTCTTTAGCCCACTCTGCCACCCCAGTTCAGACATGGCTATATGCAAATCAGTGTGACCCTGTGCCTCATGGGAACAGTCCAGCCCGAACTGCCAAGCCAAGTCTTCCCTGGACCGGAAACAAGCTTCCGAGGACCGTTTTCTGGCATTCCAGCCGTCTTCAGCCTGGCTTGCTTGAATCCAGTGGCAAAGTGAGCAAGGGACTCAAGTCTGAGCATACCCTGCCACACTTATGGCGGCCAAAAGCGGTACAAAAGGGGGTGGTGATGGACAGAGCATCTGAATCAATCAAACCCTCACACCCAGTCAAAAGTTCTGGGTTTAATCCATCACCGTTCTTTAGCCCACTCTGCCACCCCAGTTCAGACATGGCTATAAGCAAATCAGTCTGACCCTGTGCCCCGTCAATCAATCAATCAATCAATCAATCAAAGCATTTATATAGCGCACTACTCACCCAGAGGGTCTCAAGGCGCTAGGGGAGGGGGGTCCGCTACTACTCGAACAGCCAGGTCTTGAGTTGCTTCCTGAAGGCGAGTTGGTCCTGGGTCAGGCGGAGGTGGGTCGGGAGGGAGTTCCATGTCTTGGCGGCGAGGTAGGAGAAGGACCGTCCCCCTGTGGTGGCTCTTCGGATGCGGGGGACGGCGGCTAGGGCATGGCCGGTCGATCGAAGCTGGCGTTTGGGAGCGTAGAAGTTGAGGCGGCTGTTGAGGTATCCTGGGCCTTGGTTGTGTAGGGCTTTGTGTGCTTGGGTGATGAGTTGGAAGGTGATTCTCTTGTTGACCGGGAGCCAGTGCTGGTCTCCCAGGTGTCCGGAGATGTGGCTGCGACGGGGGATGTCCAGGATGAGTCGTGCTGAGGCGTTCTGGATCCGCTGGAGTCTCTTCTGGAGTTTGGCGATGGTTCTGGCGTAGAGGGAGTTGCCGTAGTCCAGACGGCTGGTGACGAGGGCCTGGGTGACCGTCTTCCTGGTCTCGTGGGGATCCACCGGAAGATCTTACGTAGCATGCGCAGGATGTTGAAGCACGACGAGGAGACGGCTTTGACTTGTCTGGTCATGGAGAGGGAGGATTCCAGGATGAAGCCCAGGTTGCGTGCGTAGTCTGTTGGTTTGGGTGCGCTGCCTAGCGCGGGGGGCCACCAGGAGTCATCCTAGGCGGAGGGTGAGGATCCCAGAATGAGGACTTCTGTCTTGTCCGAGTTCAGCTTCAGGCGGCTGTTCTTCATCCATTCGGCTACCTCTTTCATCCCTTCGTGAAGGTTGGCTCTGGCGGTGGCGGGGTCGTTGGTGAGGGAGAGAATCAGCTGGGTGTCGTCGGCGTAGGAGATGATGTTGAGGTTGTGCTGGCGTGCGATGTTTGCAAGGGGGCTCATGTAGATGTTGAAGAGGGTTGGACTGAGCGAGGAGCCTTGAGGGACGCCGCAGATGACTTCGGTGGCTTCAGATCTGAACGGGGGGAGGCGGACTCTCTGGGTCCTTCCGGCGAGGAAGGAGATGATCCACTCCAGTGCCTTCTCCTGAATTCCGACGTTGCTGAGTCGCTGCACTAGTGTTCGGTGGCAGACAGTGTTGAAGGCCGCGGAGAGGTCTAGGAGGATGAGGGCTGCTGTTTCTCCTTTGTCAAGCAGTGCTCGGATGTCATCGGTGGCTGCGATCAGGGCGGTCTCGGTGCTGTGGTTGGCCCGGAAGCCAGACGGCGAGAGGTCGAGGGATCCGTTCGTCTCGAGGAAGGCGGCCAGCTGCTTGTTGACGGTCTTCTCGATGACTTTGGCTGGAAACGGGAGCAGCGAGATGGGGCGGTAGTTCTTGAGGTCGGTGGGGTTGGCTGATGGCTTCTTTAGTAGAGCGCTGAGTTCGGCGTGCTTCCAGCTCTCCGGGAAGGTAGCGGTGTCAAAGGAGGTGTTGATGATGTCCCACAGGTGGGGTGCGATGACGGCGTTGGCCTTGTTGAAGACGTGGTGAGGGCAGGGGTCAGTAGGAGATCCTGAGTGGATGGAGTTCATCGTGCGGACGGTGTCTTCGGTGCTGATCGGGATCCATGCGCGGAGGGTGGTGGTGGGGGGCGGTGGTTCGGTCGTGGCGAGCGTCGGTTGAGTGCTGAAGCTGTTGTGTATGTCCGCGATCTTGTTGTGGAAGTAGGAGGCGAGGGAGTTGCAGAGGTCTTGCGAAGGGGTGATGTCGTTGTTTCCGGCATTGGGGTTGGAGAGCTCTTTAACGATGTTGAAGAGTTCCTTGCTGTTGTGTGCGTTGTTGTCCAGTTGTTCCTTGAATGTGGTTTTCTTGGTGGCGTGGATGAGTTGGTGGTGTTTTCATGGGAACAGTCCAGCCCGGACTGCCAAGCCAAGTCTTCCCTGGACCGGAAACAAGCTTCCGAGGAACGGTTTCTGGCATTCCAGCCATCTTTAGCCCGGCTTGCTTGAATCCAGTGGCAAAGTGAGCAAGGGACTCACGTCTGAGCATACCCTGCCACACTTATGGCGGCCAAAAGCGGGACAAAAGGGTGTGGTGATGGACGGAGCATCTGAATCAATCAAACCCTCACACCCAGTCAAAAGATCTGGGTTTAATCCATTACCGTTCTTTAGCCCACTCTGCCACCCCAGTTCAGACATGGCTATATGCAAATCAGTCTGACCCTGTGCCTCATGGGAACAGTCCAGCCCGAACTGCCAAACCAAGTCTTCCCTAGACCGGAAACAAGCTTCCGAGGACCGGTTTCTGGCATTCCAGCCGTCTTCAGCCCGGCTTGCTTGAATCCAGTGGCAAAGTGAGCAAGGGACTCACGTCTGAGCATACCCTGCCACACTTATGGCAGCCAAAAGCGGTACAAAAGGGGGTGGTGATGGACGGAGCATCTGAATCAATCAAACCCTCACACCCAGTCAAACGATCTGGGTTTAATCCATCACCGTTCTTTAGCCCACTCTGCCACCCCAGTTCAGACAAGGCTATATGCAAATCAGTCTGACCCTGTGCCTCATGGGAACAGTCCAGCCCGAACTGCCAAGCCAAGTCTTCCCTGGACCGGAAACAAGCTTCCGAGGACCGGTTTCTGGCATTCCAGCCGTCTTCAGCCCGGCTTGCTTGAATCCAGTGGCAAAGTGAGCAAGGGTCTCACGTCTGAGCACACCCTGCCACACTTATGGCGGCCAAAAACGGAACAAGAGGGGGTGGTGATGGACGGAGCATCTGAATGAATCAAACCCTCACACCCAGTCAAAAGATCTGGGTTTAATCCATGACCGTTCTTTAGCCCACTCTGCCAGCTCAGTACAGACATGGCTATATGCAAATCAGTCTGACCCTGTGCCTCATGGGAACAGTCCAGCCCGAACTGCCAAGCCAAGTCTTCCCTGGACCGGAAACAAGCTTCCGAGGACCGGTTTCTGGCATTCCAGCCGTCTTCAGCCCGGCCTGCTTGAATCCAGTGGCAAAGTGAGCAAGGGACTCATGTCTGAGCATACCCTGCCACACTTATGGCGGCCAAAAGCGGTAAAAAAGGGGGTGGTGATGGACGGAGCATCTGAATCAATCAAACCCTCACACCCAGTCAAAAGATCTGGGTTTAATCCATCACCGTTCTTTAGCCCACTCTGCCACCCCAGTTCATACATGGCTATATGCAAATCAGTCTGACCCTGTGCCTCATGGGAACAGTCCAGCCCGAACTGCCAAGCCAAGTCTTCCCTGGACCGGAAACAAGCTTCCGAGGACCGGTTTTTGGCATTCCAGCCGTCTTCAGCCCGGCTTGCTTGAATCCAGTGGCAAAGTGAGCAAGGGACTCACGTCTGAGCATACCCTGCCACACTTATGGCGGCCAAAAGCGGTACAAAAGGGGGTAGTGATGGACGGAGCATCTGAATCAATCAAACCCTCACACCCAGTCAAAAGATCAGGGTTTAATCCATCACCGTTCTTTAGCCCACTCTGCTACCCCAGCTCAGACATGGCTATATGCAAATCAGTCTGACCCTGTGCCTCATGGGAACAGTCCAGCCCGACCTGCCAGGCCAAGTCTTCCCTGGACCAGAAACAAGCTTCCGAGGACCGGTTTCTGGCATTCCAGCCGTCTTCAGCCCGGCTTGCTTGAATCCAGTGGCAAAGTGAGCAAGGGACTCACGTCTGAGCATACCCTGCCACACTTATGGCGGCCAAAAGCGGTACAAAAGGGGGTGGTGATGGACCGAGCATCTGAATCAATCAAACCCTCACACCCAGTCAAAAGATCTGGGTTTAATCCATCACCGTTCTTTAGCCCACTCTGCCACCCCAGTTCAGACATGGCTATATGCAAATCAGTCTGACCCTGAGCCTCATGGGAACAGTCCAGCCCGAACTGCCAAGCCAGGTCTTCCCTGGACCGGAAACAAGCTTCCGAGGACCGGTTTCTGGCATTCCAGCCGTCTTCAGCCCGGCTTGCTTGAATCCAGTGGCAAAGTGAGCAAGGGACTCACGTCTGAGCATACCCTGCCACACTTATGGCGGCCAAAAGCGGTACAAAAGGGGCTGGTGATGGACGGAGCATCTGAATCAATCAAACCCTCACACCCAGTCAAAAGATCTGGATTTAATCCATCACCGTTCTTTAGCCCACTCTGCCACCCCAGTTCAGACATGGCTATATGCAAATCAGTCTGACCCTGTGCCTCATGGGAACAGTCCAGCCCGAACTGCCAAGCGATGTCTTCCCTGGACCGGAAACAAGCTTCCGAGGACCGGTTTCTGGCATTCCAGCCGTCTTCAGCCCGGCTTGCTTGAATCCAGTGGCAAAGTGAGCAAGGGACTCACGTCTGAGCATACCCTGCCACACTTATGGCGGCCAAAAGCGGTACAAAAGGGGGTGGTGATGGACGGAGCATCTGAATCAATCAAACCCTCACACCCAGTCAAAAGATCTGGGTTTAATCCATCACCGTTCTTTAGCCCACTCTGCCACCCCAGTTCAGACATGGCTATATGCAAATCAGTCTGACCCTGTGCCTCATGGGAACAGTCCAGCCCGAACTGCCAAGCCAAGTCTTCCCTGGACCGGAAACAAGCTTCCGAGGACCGGTTTCTGGCATTCCAGCCGTCTTCAGCCCGGCTTGCTTGAATCCAGTGGCAAAGTGAGCAAGGGACTCACGTCTGAGCATACCCTGCCACACTTATGGCGGCCATAAGCGGTACAAAAAGGGGTGGTGATGGACGGAGCATCTGAATCAATCAAACCCTCACACCCAGTCAAAAGATCTGGGTTTAATCCATCACCGTTCTTTAGCCCACTCTGCCACCGCAGTTCAGACATGGCTATATGCAAATCAGTCTGACCCTGTGCCTCATGGGAACAGTCCAGCCCGAACTGCCAAGCCAAGTCTTCCCTGGACCGGAAACAAGCTTCCGAGGACCGGTTTCTGGCATTCCAGCCGTCTTCAGCCTGGCTTGCTTGAATCCAGTGGCAAAGTGAGCAAGGGACTCACGTCTGAGCATACCCTGCCACACTTATGGCGGCCAAAAGCGGTACAAAAGGGGGTGGTGATGGACGGAGCATCTGAATCAATCAAACCCTCACACCCAGTCAAAAGATCTGGGTTTAATCCATCACCGTTCTTTAGCCCACTCTGCCACCCCAGTTCAGACATGGCTATATGCAAATCAGTCTGACCCTGTGCCTCATGGGAACAGTCCAGCCCGAACTGCCAAGCGAAGTCTTCCCTGGACCGGAAACAAGCTTCCGAGGACCGGTTTCTGGCATTCCAGCCGTCTTCAGCCCGGCTTGCTTGAATCCAGTGGCAAAGTGAGCAAGGGTCTCACGTCTGAGCACACCCTGCCACACTTATGGCGGCCAAAAGGGGTACAAAAGGGGGTGGTGATGGACGGAGCATCTGAATCAATGCAACCCTCACACCCAGTCAAAAGATCTGGGTTTAATCCATCACTGTTCTTTAGCCCACTCTGCCACCCCAGTTCAGACATGGCTATATGCAAATCAGTCTGACCCTGTGCCTCATGGGAACAGTCCAGCCCGAACTGTCAAGCCAAGTCTTCCCTGGACCGGAAACAAGCTTCTGAGGACCGGTTTCTGGCATTCCAGCCGTCTTCAGCCCGGCTTGCTTGAATCCAGTGGCAAAGTGAGCAAGGGACTCACGTCTGAGCATACCCTGCCACACTTATGGCTGCCAAAAGCGGTTCAAAAGGGGATGGTGATGGACGGAGCATCTGAATCAATCAAACCCTCACACCCAATCAAAAGATCTGGGTTTAATCCATCACCGTTCTTTAGCCCACTCTGCCACCCCAGTTCAGACATGGCTATATGCAAATCAGTCTGACCCTGTGCCTCATGGGAACAGTCCAGCCCGAACTGCCAAGCCAAGTCTTCCCTGGACCGGAAACAAGCTTCTGAGGACCGGTTTCTTGCATTCCAGCCGTATTCAGCCTGGCTTGCTTGAATCCAGTGGCAAAGTGAGCAAGGGACTCACGTCTGAGCATACCCTGCCATACTTATGGCGGCCAAAAGCGGTACAAAAGGGGGTGGTGATGGACGGAGCATCTGAATCAATCAAACCCTCACACCCAGTCAAAAGATCAGGGTTTAATCCATCACCGTTCTTTAGCCCACTCTGCTACCCCAGTTCAGACATGGCTATATGCAAATCAGTCTGACCCTGTGCCTCATGGGAACAGTCCAGCCCGAACTGCCAAGCCAAGTCTTCCCTGGACCAGAAACAAGCTTCCGAGGACCGGTTTCTGGCATTCCAGCCGTCTTCAGCCCGGCTTGCTTGAATCCAGTGGCAAAGTGAGCAAGGGACTCACGTCTGAGCATACCCTGCCACACTTATGGCGGCCAAAAGCGGTACAAAAGGGGGTGGTGATGGACAGAGCATCCGAATCAATCAAACCCTCATACCCAGTCAAAAGATCTGGGTTTAATCCATCACCGTTCTTTAGCCCACTCTGCCACCCCAGTTCAGACATGGCTATATGCAAATCAGTCTGACCCTGTGCCTCATGGGAACAGTCCAGCCCGAACTGCCAAGCCAAGTCTTCCCTGGACCGGAAACAAGCTTCTGAGGACCGGTTTCTGGCATTCCAGCCATCTTCAGCCCGGCTTGCTTGAATCCAGTGGCAAAGTGAGCAAGGGACTCACGTCTGAGCATACCCTGCCACACTTATGGCGGCCAAAAGCGGTACAAAAGGGGGTGGTGATGGAAGGAGCATCTGAATCAATCAAACCCTCACACCCAGTCAAAAGGCCTGGGTTTAATCCATCCCCGTTCTTTAGCCCACTCTCCCACCCCAGTTCAGACATGGCTATATGCAAATCAGTCTGACCCTGTGCCTCATGGGAACAGTCCAGCCCGAACTGCCAGGCCAAGTCTTCCCTGGACCGGAAACAAGCTTCCGAGGACCAGTTTCTGGCATTCCAGCCGTCTTCAGCCCGGCTTTCTTGAATCCAGTGGCAAAGTGAGCAAGGGACTCACGTCTGAGCATACCCTGCCCCACTTATGGCGGCCAAAAGCGGTACAAAAGGGGGTGGTGATGGACCGAGCATCTGAATCAATCAAACCCTCACACCCAGTCAAAAGATCTGGGTTTAATCCATCACCGTTCTTTAGCCCACTCTGCCACCCCAGTTCAGACATGGCTATATGCAAATCAGTCTGACCCTGTGCCTAATGGGAACAGTCCAGCCCGAACTGCCAAGCCAAGTCTTCCCTGGACCGGAAACAAGCTTCCGAGGACTGTTTTCTGGCATTCCAGCCGTCTTCAGCCTGGCTTGCTTGAATCCAGTGGCAAAGTGAGCAAGGGACTCACGTCTGAGCATACCCTGCCACACTTATGGCGGCCAAAAGCGGTACAAAAGGGGGTGGTGATGGACGGAGCATCTGAATCAATCAAACCCTCACACCCAGTCAAAAGTTCTGGGTTTAATCCATCACCGTTCTTTAGCCCACTCTGCCACCCCAGTTCATACATGGCTATATGCAGATCAGTCTGACCCTGTGCCTCGTCAATCAATCAATCAATCAATCAATCAAAGCATTTATATAGCGCACTACTCACCCAGAGGGTCTCAAGGCGCTAGGGGAGGGGGGTCCGCTACTACTCGAACAGCCAGGTCTTGAGTTGCTTCCTGAAGGCGAGGTGGTCCTGGGTCAGGCGGAGGTGGGTCGGGAGGGAGTTCCATGTCTTGGCGGCGAGGTAGGAGAAGGACCGTCCCCCTGTGGTGGCTCTTCGGATGCGGGGGATGGCGGCTAGGGCATGGCCGGTCGATCGAAGCTGGCGTTTGGGAGCGTAGAAGTTGAGGCGGCTGTTGAGGTATCCTGGGCCTTGGTTGTGTAGGGCTTTGTGTGCTTGGGTGATGAGTTGGAAGGTGATTCTCTTGTTGACCGGGAGCCAGTGCAGGTCTCCCAGGTGTCCGGAGATGTGGCTGCGACGGGGGATGTCCAGGATGAGTCGTGCTGAGGCGTTCTGGATCCGCTGGAGTCTCTTCTGGAGTTTGGCGGTGGTTCCGGCGTAGAGGGAGTTGCCGTAGTCCAGACGGCTGGTGACGAGGGCCTGGGTGACCGTCTTCCTGGTCTCGTGGGGATCCACCGGAAGATCTTACGTAGCATGCGCAGGATGTTGAAGCACGACGAGGAGACGGCGTTGACTTGTCTGGTCATGGAGAGGGAGGAGTCCAGGATGAAGCCCAGGTTGCGTGCGTAGTCTGTTGGTTTAGGTGCGCTGCCTAGCGCGGGGGGCCACCAGGAGTCATCCTAGGCGGAGGGTGAGGATCCCAGAATGAGGACTTCCGTCTTGTCCGAGTTCAGCTTCAGGCGGCTGTTCTTCATCCATTCGGCTACCTCTTTCATCCCTTCGTGAAGGTTGGCTCTGGCGGTGGCGGGGTCGTTGGTGAGGGAGAGAATCAGCTGGGTGTCGTCGGCGTAGGAGATGATGTTGAGGTTGTGCTGGCGTGCGATGTTTGCGAGGGGGCTCATGTAGATGTTGAAGAGGGTTGGACTGAGCGAGGAGCCTTGAGGGACGCCGCAGATGACTTCGGTGGCTTCAGATCCGAACGGGGGGAGGCGGACTCTCTGTGTCCTTCCAGCGAGGAAGGAGATGATCCACCCCAGTGCCTTCTCCTGAATTCTGACGTTGCTGAGTCGCTGCACTAGTGTTCGGTGGCAGACAGTGTTGAAGGCCGCGGAGAGGTCTAGGAGGATGAGGGCTGCTGTTTCTCCGTTGTCAAGCAGTGCTCGGATGTCATCGGTGGCTGCGATCAGGGCGGTCTCGGTGCTGTGGTTGGCCCGGAAGCCAGATGGCGAGAGGTCGAGGGATCCGTTGGTCTCGAGGAAGGCGGCCAGCTGCTTGTTGACGGTCTTCTCGATGACTTTGGCTGGAAACGGGAGCAGCGAGATGGGGCGGTAGTTCTTGAGGTTGGTGGGGTTGGCTGATGGCTTCTTTAGTAGAGCGCTGAGTTCGGCATGCTTCCAGCTCTCCGGGAAGGTAGCGGTGTCGAAGGAGGTGTTGATGATGTCCCGCAGGTGGGGTGCGATGACGGCGTTGGCCTTGTTGAAGACGTGGTGAGGGCAGGGGTCAGTAGGAGATCCTGAGTGGATGGAGTTCATCGTGCGGACGGTGTCTTCGGTGCTGATCGGGGTCCATGCGCGGAGGGTGGTGGTGGGGGGGGGGTGGTTCGGTCGTGGCGAGCGTCGGTTGAGTGCTGAAGCTGTTGTGTATGTCCGCAATCTTGTTGTGGAAGTAGGAGGCGAGGGAGTTGCAGAGGTCTTGCGAAGGGGTGATGTCGTTGTTTCCGGCATTGGGGTTGGAGAGCTCTTTAACGATGTTGAAGAGTTCCTTGCTGTTGTGTGCGTTGTTGTCCAGTCGTTCCTTGAATTTGGTTTTCCTGGTGGCGTGGATGAGTTGGTGGTGTTTTCATGGGAACAGTCCAGTCCGAACTGCCAAGCCAAGTCTTCCCTGGACCGGAAACAAGCTTCCGTGGACCGGTTTCTGGCATTCCAGCCGTCTTCAGCCCGGCTTGCTTGAATCCAGTGGCAAAGTGAGCAAGGGACTCACGTCTGAGCATACCCTGCCACACTTATGGCGGCCAAAAGCGGTACAAAAGGGGGTGGTGATGGACGGAGCATATGAATCAATCAAACCCTCACACCCAGTCAAAAGATCTGGGTTTAATCCATCACCGTTCTTTAGCCCACTCTGCCACCCCAGTTCAGACATGGCTATATGCAAATCAGTCTGACCCTGTGCCTCATGGGAACAGTCAGCCCGAACTGCCAAGCCAAGTCTTCCCTGGACCGGAAACAAGCTTCCGAGGACCGGTTTCTGGCATTCCAGCCATCTTTAGCCCGGCTTGCTTGAATCCAGTGGCAAAGTGAGCAAGGGACTCACGTCTGAGCATACCCTGCCACACTTATGGTGGCCAAAAGCGGGACAAAAGGGTGTGGTGATGGACGGAGATCTGAATCAATCAAACCCTCACACCCAGTCAAAAGATCTGGGATTAATCCATTACCGTTCTTTAGCCCACTCTGCCACCCCAGTTCAGACATGGCTATATGCAAATCAGTCTGACCCTGTGCCTCATGGGAACAGTCCAGCCCGAACTGCCAAGCCAAGTCTTCCCTGGACCGGAAACAAGCTTCCGAGGACCGGTTTTCGGCATTCCATCCGTCTTCAGCCCGGCTTGCTTGAATCCAGTGGCAAAGTGAGCAAGGGACTCACGTCTGAGCATACCCTGCCACACTTATGGCGGCCAAAAGTGGTACAAAAGGGGGTAGTGATGGACGGAGCATCTGAATCAATCAAACCCTCACACCCAGTCAAAAGATCAGGGTTTAATCCATCACCGTTCTTTAGCCCACTCTGCTACCCCAGTTCAGACATGGCTATATGCAAATCAGTCTGACCCTGTGCCTCATGGGAACAGTCCAGCCCGAACTGCCAAGCCAAGTCTTCCCTGGACCAGAAACAAGCTTCCGAGGACCGGTTTCTGGCATTCCAGCCGTCTTCAGCCCGGCTTGCTTGAATCCAGTGGCAAAGTGAGCAAGGGACTCATGTCTGAGCATACCCTGCCACACTTATGGCGGCCAAAAGCGGTACAAAAGGGGGTGGTGATGGACGGAGCATCTGAATCAATCAAACCCTCACACCCAGTCAAAAGATCTGGGTTTAATCCATCACCGTTCTTTAGCCCACTCTGCCACCCCAGTTCAGACATGGCTATATGCAAATCAGTCTGACCCTGTGCCTCATGGGAACAGTCCAGCCCGAACTGCCAAGCCAAGTCTTCCCTGGACCGGAAACAAGCTTCTGAGGACCGGTTTCTGGCATTCCAGCCGTCTTCAGCCCGGCTTGCTTGAATCCAGTGGCAAAGTGAGCAAGGGACTCACGTCTGAGCATACCCTGCCACACTTATGGCGGCCAAAAGCGGTACAAAAGGGGGTGGTGATGGACCGAGCATCTGAATCAATCAAACCCTCACACCCAGTCAAAAGATCTGGGTTTAATCCATCACCGTTCTTTAGCCCACTCTGCCACCCCAGTTCAGACATGGCTATATGCAAATCAGTCTGACCCTGTGCCTCATGGGAACAGTCCAGCCCGAACTGCCAAGCCAAGTCTTCCCTGGACCGGAAACAAGCTTCCGAGGACCGTTTTCTGGCATTCCAGCCGTCTTCAGCCTGGCTTGCTTGAATCCAGTGGCAAAGTGAGCAAGGGACTCAAGTCTGAGCATACCCTGCCACACTTATGGCGGCCAAAAGCGGTACAAAAGGGGGTGGTGATGGACAGAGCATCTGAATCAATCAAACCCTCACACCCAGTCAAAAGTTCTGGGTTTAATCCATCACCGTTCTTTAGCCCACTCTGCCACCCCAGTTCAGACATGGCTATAAGCAAATCAGTCTGACCCTGTGCCCCGTCAATCAATCAATCAATCAATCAATCAAAGCATTTATATAGCGCACTACTCACCCAGAGGGTCTCAAGGCGCTAGGGGAGGGGGGTCCGCTACTACTCGAACAGCCAGGTCTTGAGTTGCTTCCTGAAGGCGAGTTGGTCCTGGGTCAGGCGGAGGTGGGTCGGGAGGGAGTTCCATGTCTTGGCGGCGAGGTAGGAGAAGGACCGTCCCCCTGTGGTGGCTCTTCGGATGCGGGGGACGGCGGCTAGGGCATGGCCGGTCGATCGAAGCTGGCGTTTGGGAGCGTAGAAGTTGAGGCGGCTGTTGAGGTATCCTGGGCCTTGGTTGTGTAGGGCTTTGTGTGCTTGGGTGATGAGTTGGAAGGTGATTCTCTTGTTGACCGGGAGCCAGTGCAGGTCTCCCAGGTGTCCGGAGATGTGGCTGCGACGGGGGATGTCCAGGATGAGTCGTGCTGAGGCGTTCTGGATCCGCTGGAGTCTCTTCTGGAGTTTGGCGATGGTTCTGGCGTAGAGGGAGTTGCCGTAGTCCAGACGGCTGGTGACGAGGGCCTGGGTGACCGTCTTCCTGGTCTCGTGGGGATCCACCGGAAGATCTTACGTAGCATGCGCAGGATGTTGAAGCACGACGAGGAGACGGCTTTGACTTGTCTGGTCATGGAGAGGGAGGATTCCAGGATGAAGCCCAGGTTGCGTGCGTAGTCTGTTGGTTTGGGTGCGCTGCCTAGCGCGGGGGGCCACCAGGAGTCATCCTAGGCGGAGGGTGAGGATCCCAGAATGAGGACTTCTGTCTTGTCCGAGTTCAGCTTCAGGCGGCTGTTCTTCATCCATTCGGCTACCTCTTTCATCCCTTCGTGAAGGTTGGCTCTGGCGGTGGCGGGGTCGTTGGTGAGGGAGAGAATCAGCTGGGTGTCGTCGGCGTAGGAGATGATGTTGAGGTTGTGCTGGCGTGCGATGTTTGCAAGGGGGCTCATGTAGATGTTGAAGAGGGTTGGACTGAGCGAGGAGCCTTGAGGGACACCGCAGATGACTTCGGTGGCTTCAGATCTGAACGGGGGGAGGCGGACTCTCTGGGTCCTTCCGGCGAGGAAGGAGATGATCCACTCCAGTGCCTTCTCCTGAATTCCGACGTTGCTGAGTCGCTGCACTAGTGTTCGGTGGCAGACAGTGTTGAAGGCCGCGGAGAGGTCTAGGAGGATGAGGGCTGCTGTTTCTCCTTTGTCAAGCAGTGCTCGGATGTCATCGGTGGCTGCGATCAGGGCGGTCTCGGTGCTGTGGTTGGCCCGGAAGCCAGACGGCGAGAGGTCGAGGGATCCGTTCGTCTCGAGGAAGGCGGCCAGCTGCTTGTTGACGGTCTTCTCGATGACTTTGGCTGGAAACGGGAGCAGCGAGATGGGGCGGTAGTTCTTGAGGTCGGTGGGGTTGGCTGATGGCTTCTTTAGTAGAGCGCTGAGTTCGGCGTGCTTCCAGCTCTCCGGGAAGGTAGCGGTGTCGAAGGAGGTGTTGATGATGTCCCACAGGTGGGGTGCGATGACGGCGTTGGCCTTGTTGAAGACGTGGTGAGGGCAGGGGTCAGTAGGAGATCCTGAGTGGATGGAGTTCATCGTGCGGACGGTGTCTTCGGTGCTGATCGGGATCCATGCGCGGAGGGTGGTGGTGGGGGGCGGTGGTTCAGTCGTGGCGAGCGTCGGTTGAGTGCTGAAGCTGTTGTGTATGTCCGCGATCTTGTTGTGGAAGTAGGAGGCGAGGGAGTTGCAGAGGTCTTGCGAAGGGGTGATGTCGTTGTTTCCGGCATTGGGGTTGGAGAGCTCTTTAACGATGTTGAAGAGTTCCTTGCTGTTGTGTGCGTTGTTGTCCAGTCGTTCCTTGAATGTGGTTTTCTTGGTGGCGTGGATGAGTTGGTGGTGTTTTCATGGGAACAGTCCAGCCCGGACTGCCAAGCCAAGTCTTCCCTGGACCGGAAACAAGCTTCCGAGGAACGGTTTCTGGCATTCCAGCCATCTTTAGCCCGGCTTGCTTGAATCCAGTGGCAAAGTGAGCAAGGGACTCACGTCTGAGCATACCCTGCCACACTTATGGCGGCCAAAAGCGGGACAAAAGGGTGTGGTGATGGACGGAGCATCTGAATCAATCAAACCCTCACACCCAGTCAAAAGATCTGGGTTTAATCCATTACCGTTCTTTAGCCCACTCTGCCACCCCAGTTCAGACATGGCTATATGCAAATCAGTCTGACCCTGTGCCTCATGGGAACAGTCCAGCCCGAACTGCCAAACCAAGTCTTCCCTAGACCGGAAACAAGCTTCCGAGGACCGGTTTCTGGCATTCCAGCCGTCTTCAGCCCGGCTTGCTTGAATCCAGTGGCAAAGTGAGCAAGGGACTCACGTCTGAGCATACCCTGCCACACTTATGGCAGCCAAAAGCGGTACAAAAGGGGGTGGTGATGGACGGAGCATCTGAATCAATCAAACCCTCACACCCAGTCAAACGATCTGGGTTTAATCCATCACCGTTCTTTAGCCCACTCTGCCACCCCAGTTCAGACAAGGCTATATGCAAATCAGTCTGACCCTGTGCCTCATGGGAACAGTCCAGCCCGAACTGCCAAGCCAAGTCTTCCCTGGACCGGAAACAAGCTTCCGAGGACCGGTTTCTGGCATTCCAGCCGTCTTCAGCCCGGCTTGCTTGAATCCAGTGGCAAAGTGAGCAAGGGTCTCACGTCTGAGCACACCCTGCCACACTTATGGCGGCCAAAAACGGAACAAGAGGGGGTGGTGATGGACGGAGCATCTGAATGAATCAAACCCTCACACCCAGTCAAAAGATCTGGGTTTAATCCATGACCGTTCTTTAGCCCACTCTGCCAGCTCAGTACAGACATGGCTATATGCAAATCAGTCTGACCCTGTGCCTCATGGGAACAGTCCAGCCCGAACTGCCAAGCCAAGTCTTCCCTGGACCGGAAACAAGCTTCCGAGGACCGGTTTCTGGCATTCCAGCCGTCTTCAGCCCGGCCTGCTTGAATCCAGTGGCAAAGTGAGCAAGGGACTCATGTCTGAGCATACCCTGCCACACTTATGGCGGCCAAAAGCGGTAAAAAAGGGGGTGGTGATGGACGGAGCATCTGAATCAATCAAACCCTCACACCCAGTCAAAAGATCTGGGTTTAATCCATCACCGTTCTTTAGCCCACTCTGCCACCCCAGTTCATACATGGCTATATGCAAATCAGTCTGACCCTGTGCCTCATGGGAACAGTCCAGCCCGAACTGCCAAGCCAAGTCTTCCCTGGACCGGAAACAAGCTTCCGAGGACCGGTTTTTGGCATTCCAGCCGTCTTCAGCCCGGCTTGCTTGAATCCAGTGGCAAAGTGAGCAAGGGACTCACGTCTGAGCATACCCTGCCACACTTATGGCGGCCAAAAGCGGTACAAAAGGGGTAGTGATGGACGGAGCATCTGAATCAATCAAACCCTCACACCCAGTCAAAAGATCAGGGTTTAATCCATCACCGTTCTTTAGCCCACTCTGCTACCCCAGCTCAGACATGGCTATATGCAAATCAGTCTGACCCTGTGCCTCATGGGAACAGTCCAGCCCGACCTGCCAGGCCAAGTCTTCCCTGGACCAGAAACAAGCTTCCGAGGACCGGTTTCTGGCATTCCAGCCGTCTTCAGCCCGGCTTGCTTGAATCCAGTGGCAAAGTGAGCAAGGGACTCACGTCTGAGCATACCCTGCCACACTTATGGCGGCCAAAAGCGGTACAAAAGGGGGTGGTGATGGACCGAGCATCTGAATCAATCAAACCCTCACACCCAGTCAAAAGATCTGGGTTTAATCCATCACCGTTCTTTAGCCCACTCTGCCACCCCAGTTCAGACATGGCTATATGCAAATCAGGCTGACCCTGAGCCTCATGGGAACAGTCCAGCCCGAACTGCCAAGCCAGGTCTTCCCTGGACCGGAAACAAGCTTCCGAGGACCGGTTTCTGGCATTCCAGCCGTCTTCAGCCCGGCTTGCTTGAATCCAGTGGCAAAGTGAGCAAGGGACTCACGTCTGAGCATACCCTGCCACACTTATGGCGGCCAAAAGCGGTACAAAAGGGGCTGGTGATGGACGGAGCATCTGAATCAATCAAACCCTCACACCCAGTCAAAAGATCTGGATTTAATCCATCACCGTTCTTTAGCCCACTCTGCCACCCCAGTTCAGACATGGCTATATGCAAATCAGTCTGACCCTGTGCCTCATGGGAACAGTCCAGCCCGAACTGCCAAGCGATGTCTTCCCTGGACCGGAAACAAGCTTCCGAGGACCGGTTTCTGGCATTCCAGCCGTCTTCAGCCCGGCTTGCTTGAATCCAGTGGCAAAGTGAGCAAGGGACTCACGTCTGAGCATACCCTGCCACACTTATGGCGGCCAAAAGCGGTACAAAAGGGGGTGGTGATGGACGGAGCATCTGAATCAATCAAACCCTCACACCCAGTCAAAAGATCTGGGTTTAATCCATCACCGTTCTTTAGCCCACTCTGCCACCCCAGTTCAGACATGGCTATATGCAAATCAGTCTGACCCTGTGCCTCATGGGAACAGTCCAGCCCGAACTGCCAAGCCAAGTCTTCCCTGGACCGGAAACAAGCTTCCGAGGACCGGTTTCTGGCATTCCAGCCGTCTTCAGCCCGGCTTGCTTGAATCCAGTGGCAAAGTGAGCAAGGGACTCACGTCTGAGCATACCCTGCCACACTTATGGCGGCCATAAGCGGTACAAAAAGGGGTGGTGATGGATGGAGCATCTGAATCAATCAAACCCTCACACCCAGTCAAAAGATCTGGGTTTAATCCATCACCGTTCTTTAGCCCACTCTGCCACCGCAGTTCAGACATGGCTATATGCAAATCAGTCTGACCCTGTGCCTCATGGGAACAGTCCAGCCCGAACTGCCAAGCCAAGTCTTCCCTGGACCGGAAACAAGCTTCCGAGGACCGGTTTCTGGCATTCCAGCCGTCTTCAGCCTGGCTTGCTTGAATCCAGTGGCAAAGTGAGCAAGGGACTCACGTCTGAGCATACCCTGCCACACTTATGGCGGCCAAAAGCGGTACAAAAGGGGGTGGTGATGGACGGAGCATCTGAATCAATCAAACCCTCACACCCAGTCAAAAGATCTGGGTTTAATCCATCACCGTTCTTTAGCCCACTCTGCCACCCCAGTTCAGACATGGCTATATGCAAATCAGTCTGACCCTGTGCCTCATGGGAACAGTCCAGCCCGAACTGCCAAGCGAAGTCTTCCCTGGACCGGAAACAAGCTTCCGAGGACCGGTTTCTGGCATTCCAGCCGTCTTCAGCCCGGCTTGCTTGAATCCAGTGGCAAAGTGAGCAAGGGTCTCACGTCTGAGCACACCCTGCCACACTTATGGCGGCCAAAAGGGGTACAAAAGGGGGTGGTGATGGACGGAGCATCTGAATCAATGCAACCCTCACACCCAGTCAAAAGATCTGGGTTTAATCCATCACTGTTCTTTAGCCCACTCTGCCACCCCAGTTCAGACATGGCTATATGCAAATCAGTCTGACCCTGTGCCTCATGGGAACAGTCCAGCCCGAACTGTCAAGCCAAGTCTTCCCTGGACCGGAAACAAGCTTCTGAGGACCGGTTTCTGGCATTCCAGCCGTCTTCAGCCCGGCTTGCTTGAATCCAGTGGCAAAGTGAGCAAGGGACTCACGTCTGAGCATACCCTGCCACACTTATGGCGGCCAAAAGCGGTTCAAAAGGGGATGGTGATGGACGGAGCATCTGAATCAATCAAACCCTCACACCCAATCAAAAGATCTGGGTTTAATCCATCACCGTTCTTTAGCCCACTCTGCCACCCCAGTTCAGACATGGCTATATGCAAATCAGTCTGACCCTGTGCCTCATGGGAACAGTCCAGCCCGAACTGCCAAGCCAAGTCTTCCCTGGACCGGAAACAAGCTTCTGAGGACCGGTTTCTTGCATTCCAGCCGTATTCAGCCTGGCTTGCTTGAATCCAGTGGCAAAGTGAGCAAGGGACTCACGTCTGAGCATACCCTGCCATACTTATGGCGGCCAAAAGCGGTACAAAAGGGGGTGGTGAGGAACGGAGCATGTGAATCAATCAAACCCTCACACCCAGTCAAAAGATCAGGGTTTAATCCATCACCGTTCTTTAGCCCACTCTGCTACCCCAGTTCAGACATGGCTATATGCAAATCAGTCTGACCCTGTGCCTCATGGGAACAGTCCAGCCCGAACTGCCAAGCCAAGTCTTCCCTGGACCAGAAACAAGCTTCCGAGGACCGGTTTCTGGCATTCCAGCCGTCTTCAGCCCGGCTTGCTTGAATCCAGTGGCAAAGTGAGCAAGGGACTCACGTCTGAGCATACCCTGCCACACTTATGGCGGCCAAAAGCGGTACAAAAGGGGGTGGTGATGGACAGAGCATCCGAATCAATCAAACCCTCATACCCAGTCAAAAGATCTGGGTTTAATCCATCACCGTTCTTTAGCCCACTCTGCCACCCCAGTTCAGACATGGCTATATGCAAATCAGTCTGACCCTGTGCCTCATGGGAACAGTCCAGCCCGAACTGCCAAGCCAAGTCTTCCCTGGACCGGAAACAAGCTTCTGAGGACCGGTTTCTGGCATTCCAGCCATCTTCAGCCCGGCTTGCTTGAATCCAGTGGCAAAGTGAGCAAGGGACTCACGTCTGAGCATACCCTGCCACACTTATGGCGGCCAAAAGCGGTACAAAAGGGGGTGGTGATGGAAGGAGCATCTGAATCAATCAAACCCTCACACCCAGTCAAAAGGCCTGGGTTTAATCCATCCCCGTTCTTTAGCCCACTCTCCCACCCCAGTTCAGACATGGCTATATGCAAATCAGTCTGACCCTGTGCCTCATGGGAACAGTCCAGCCCGAACTGCCAGGCCAAGTCTTCCCTGGACCGGAAACAAGCTTCCGAGGACCAGTTTCTGGCATTCCAGCCGTCTTCAGCCCGGCTTTCTTGAATCCAGTGGCAAAGTGAGCAAGGGACTCACGTCTGAGCATACCCTGCCCCACTTATGGCGGCCAAAAGCGGTACAAAAGGGGGTGGTGATGGACCGAGCATCTGAATCAATCAAACCCTCACACCCAGTCAAAAGATCTGGGTTTAATCCATCACCGTTCTTTAGCCCACTCTGCCACCCCAGTTCAGACATGGCTATATGCAAATCAGTCTGACCCTGTGCCTAATGGGAACAGTCCAGCCCGAACTGCCAAGCCAAGTCTTCCCTGGACCGGAAACAAGCTTCCGAGGACTGTTTTCTGGCATTCCAGCCGTCTTCAGCCTGGCTTGCTTGAATCCAGTGGCAAAGTGAGCAAGGGACTCACGTCTGAGCATACCCTGCCACACTTATGGCGGCCAAAAGCGGTACAAAAGGGGGTGGTGATGGACGGAGCATCTGAATCAATCAAACCCTCACACCCAGTCAAAAGTTCTGGGTTTAATCCATCACCGTTCTTTAGCCCACTCTGCCACCCCAGTTCATACATGGCTATATGCAGATCAGTCTGACCCTGTGCCTCATGGGAACAGTCCAGCCCGAACTGCCAAGCCAAGTCTTCCCTGGACAGGAAACAAGCTTCCGAGGACCGGTTTCTGGCATTCCAGCCATCTTCAGCCCGGCTTGCTTGAATCCAGGGGCAAAGTGAGCAAGGGACTCACGTCTGAGCATACCCTGCCACACTTATGGCGGCCAAAAGCGGTACAAAAGGGGGTGGTGATGGACAGAGCATCTGAATCAATCAAACCCTCACACCCAGTCAAAACATCTGGGTTTAATCCATCACCGTTCTTTAGCCCACTTTGCCACCCCAGTTCAGACATGGCTATAAGCAAATCAGTCTGACCCTGTGCCTCGTCAATCAATCAATCAATCAATCAATCAAAGCATTTATATAGCGCACTACTCACCCAGAGGGTCTCAAGGCGCTAGGGGAGGGGGGTCCGCTACTACTCGAACAGCCAGGTCTTGAGTTGCTTCCTGAAGGCGAGGTGGTCCTGGGTCAGGCGGAGGTGGGTCGGGAGGGAGTTCCATGTCTTGGCGGCGAGGTAGGAGAAGGACCGTCCCCCTGTGGTGGCTCTTCGGATGCGGGGGATGGCGGCTAGGGCATGGCCGGTCGATCGAAGCTGGCGTTTGGGAGCGTAGAAGTTGAGGCGGCTGTTGAGGTATCCTGGGCCTTGGTTGTGTAGGGCTTTGTGTGCTTGGGTGATGAGTTGGAAGGTGATTCTCTTGTTGACCGGGAGCCAGTGCAGGTCTCCCAGGTGTCCGGAGATGTGGCTGCGACGGGGGATGTCCAGGATGAGTCGTGCTGAGGCGTTCTGGATCCGCTGGAGTCTCTTCTGGAGTTTGGCGGTGGTTCCGGCGTAGAGGGAGTTGCCGTAGTCCAGACGGCTGGTGACGAGGGCCTGGGTGACCGTCTTCCTGGTCTCGTGGGGATCCACCGGAAGATCTTACGTAGCATGCGCAGGATGTTGAAGCACGACGAGGAGACGGCGTTGACTTGTCTGGTCATGGAGAGGGAGGAGTCCAGGATGAAGCCCAGGTTGCGTGCGTAGTCTGTTGGTTTAGGTGCGCTGCCTAGCGCGGGGGGCCACCAGGAGTCATCCTAGGCGGAGGGTGAGGATCCCAGAATGAGGACTTCCGTCTTGTCCGAGTTCAGCTTCAGGCGGCTGTTCTTCATCCATTCGGCTACCTCTTTCATCCCTTCGTGAAGGTTGGCTCTGGCGGTGGCGGGGTCGTTGGTGAGGGAGAGAATCAGCTGGGTGTCGTCGGCGTAGGAGATGATGTTGAGGTTGTGCTGGCGTGCGATGTTTGCGAGGGGGCTCATGTAGATGTTGAAGAGGGTTGGACTGAGCGAGGAGCCTTGAGGGACGCCGCAGATGACTTCGGTGGCTTCAGATCCGAACGGGGGGAGGCGGACTCTCTGTGTCCTTCCAGCGAGGAAGGAGATGATCCACCCCAGTGCCTTCTCCTGAATTCTGACGTTGCTGAGTCGCTGCACTAGTGTTCGGTGGCAGACAGTGTTGAAGGCCGCGGAGAGGTCTAGGAGGATGAGGGCTGCTGTTTCTCCGTTGTCAAGCAGTGCTCGGATGTCATCGGTGGCTGCGATCAGGGCGGTCTCGGTGCTGTGGTTGGCCCGGAAGCCAGATGGCGAGAGGTCGAGGGATCCGTTGGTCTCGAGGAAGGCGGCCAGCTGCTTGTTGACGGTCTTCTCGATGACTTTGGCTGGAAACGGGAGCAGCGAGATGGGGCGGTAGTTCTTGAGGTTGGTGGGGTTGGCTGATGGCTTCTTTAGTAGAGCGCTGAGTTCGGCATGCTTCCAGCTCTCCGGGAAGGTAGCGGTGTCGAAGGAGGTGTTGATGATGTCCCGCAGGTGGGGTGCGATGACGGCGTTGGCCTTGTTGAAGACGTGGTGAGGGCAGGGGTCAGTAGGAGATCCTGAGTGGATGGAGTTCATCGTGCGGACGGTGTCTTCGGTGCTGATCGGGGTCCATGCGCGGAGGGTGGTGGTGGGGGGGGGTGGTTCGGTCGTGGCGAGCGTCGGTTGAGTGCTGAAGCTGTTGTGTATGTCCGCAATCTTGTTGTGGAAGTAGGAGGCGAGGGAGTTGCAGAGGTCTTGCGAAGGGGTGATGTCGTTGTTTCCGGCATTGGGGTTGGAGAGCTCTTTAACGATGTTGAAGAGTTCCTTGCTGTTGTGTGCGTTGTTGTCCAGTCGTTCCTTGAATTTGGTTTTCCTGGTGGCGTGGATGAGTTGGTGGTGTTTTCATGGGAACAGTCCAGCCCGAACTGCCAAGCCAAGTCTTCCCTGGACCGGAAACAAGCTTCCGTGGACCGGTTTCTGGCATTCCAGCCGTCTTCAGCCCGGCTTGCTTGAATCCAGTGGCAAAGTGAGCAAGGGACTCACGTCTGAGCATACCCTGCCACACTTATGGCGGCCAAAAGCGGTACAAAAGGGGGTGGTGATGGACGGAGCATCTGAATCAATCAAACCCTCACACCCAGTCAAAAGATCTGGGTTTAATCCATCACCGTTCTTTAGCCCACTCTGCCACCCCAGTTCAGACATGGCTATATGCAAATCAGTCTGACCCTGTGCCTCATGGGAACAGTCAGCCCGAACTGCCAAGCCAAGTCTTCCCTGGACCGGAAACAAGCTTCCGAGGACCGGTTTCTGGCATTCCAGCCATCTTTAGCCCGGCTTGCTTGAATCCAGTGGCAAAGTGAGCAAGGGACTCACGTCTGAGCATACCCTGCCACACTTATGGTGGCCAAAAGCGGGACAAAAGGGTGTGGTGATGGACGGAGATCTGAATCAATCAAACCCTCACACCCAGTCAAAAGATCTGGGATTAATCCATTACCGTTCTTTAGCCCACTCTGCCACCCCAGTTCAGACATGGCTATATGCAAATCAGTCTGACCCTGTGCCTCATGGGAACAGTCCAGCCCGAACTGCCAAACCAAGTCTTCCCTAGACCGGAAACAAGCTTCCGAGGACCGGTTTCTGGCATTCCAGCCGTCTTCAGCCCGGCTTGCTTGAATCCAGTGGCAAAGTGAGCAAGGGACTCACGTCTGAGCATACCCTGCCACACTTATGGCAGCCAAAAGCGGTACAAAAGGGGGTGGTGATGGACGGAGCATCTGAATCAATCAAACCCTAACACCCAGTCAAAAAATCTGGGTTTAATCCATCACCGTTCTTTAGCCCACTCTGCCACCCCAGTTCAGACATGGCTATATGCAAATCAGACTGACCCTGTGCCTCATGGGAACAGTCCAGCCCGAACTGCCAAGCCAAGTCTTCCCTGGACCGGAAACAAGCTTCCGAGGACCGGTTTCTGGCATTCCAGCCGTCTTCAGCCCGGCTTGCTTGAATCCAGTGGCAAAGTGAGCAAGGGACTCACGTCTGAGCATACCCTGCCACACTTATGGCAGCCAAAAGCACTACAAAAGGGGGTGGTGATGGACGGAGCATCTGAATCAATCAAACCCTCACACCCAGTCAAAAGATCTGGGTTTAATCCATCACCATTCTTTAGCCCACTCTGCCACCCCAGTTCAGACATGGCTATATGCAAATCAGTCTGACCCTGAGCCTCATGGGAACAGTCCAGCCCGAACTGCCAAGCCAAGTCTTCCCTAGACCGGAAACAAGCTTCCGAGGACCGGTTTCTGGCATTCCAGCCGTCTTCAGCCCGGCTTGCTTAAATCCAGTGGCAAAGTGAGCAAGGGACTCACGTCTGAGCATACCCTGCCACACTTATGGCGGCCAAAAGCGGTACAAAAGGGGGTGGTGATGGACGGAGCATCTGAATCAATCAAACCCTCACACCCAGTCAAAAGATCTGGGTTTAATCCATCACCGTTCTTTAGCCCACTCTGCCACCCCAGTTCAGACATGGCTATATGCAAATCAGTCTGACCCTGTCCCTCATGGGAACAGTCCAGCCCGAACTGCCAAGCCAAGTCTTCCCTGAACCGGAAACAAGCTTCCGAGGACCGGTTTCTGGCATTCCAGCCGTCTTCAGCCCGGCTTGCTTGAATCCAGTGGCAAAGTGAGCAAGGGACTCACGTCTGAGCATACCCTGCCACACTTATGGCGGTCAAAAGCGGTACAAAAGGGGGTGGTGATAGACGGAGCATCTGAATCAATCAAACCCTCACACCCAGTCAAAAGATCTGGGTTTAATCCATCACCGTTCTTTAGCCCACTCTGCCACCCCAGTTCAGACAAGGCTATATGCAAATCAGTCTGACCCTGTGCCTCATGGGAACAGTCCAGCCCGAACTGCCAAGCCAAGTCTTCCCTGGACCGGAAACAAGCTTCCAAGGACCGGTTTCTGGCATTCCAGCCGTCTTCAGCCCGGCTTGCTTGAATCCAGTGGCAAAGTGAGCAAGGGTCTCACGTCTGAGCACACCCTGCCACACTTATGGCGGCCAAAAACGGAACAAGAGGGGGTGGTGATGGACGGAGCATCTGAATCAATCAAACCCTCACACCCAGTCAAAAGATCTGGGTTTAATCCATGACCGTTCTTTAGCCCACTCTGTCAGCTCAGTTCAGACATGGCTATATGCAAATCAGTCTGACCCTGTGCCTCATGGGAACAGTCCAGCCCGAACTGCCAAGCCAAGTCTTCCCTGGACCGGAAACAAGCTTCCGAGGACCGGTTTCTGGCATTCCAGCCGTCTTCAGCCCGGCTTGCTTGAATCCAGTGGCAAAGTGAGCAAGGGACTCACGTCTGAGCATACCCTGCCACACTTATGGCGGCCAAAAGCGGTACAAAAGGGGGTGGTGATGGACGGAGCATCTGAATCAATCAAACCGTCACACCCAGTCAAAAGATCTGGGTTTAATCCATCACCGTTCTTTAGCCCACTCTGCCACCCCAGTTCATACATGGCTATATGCAAATCAGTCTGACCCTGTGCCTCATGGGAACAGTCCAGCCCGAACTGCCAAGCCAAGTCTTCCCTGGACCAGATACAAGCTTCCGAGGACCGGTTTCAGGCATTCCAGCCGTCTTCAGCCCGGCTTGCTTGAATCCAGTCTCAAAGTGAGCAAGGGACTCACGTCTGAGCATACCCTGCCACACTTATGGTGGCCAAAAGCGGTACAAAAGGAGGTGGTGAAGGACGGAGCATCTGAATCTATCAAACCCTCACACCCAGTCAAAAGATCTGGGTTTAATCCATCACCGTTCTTTAGCCCACTCTGTCACCCCAGTTCAGACATGGCTATATGCAAATCAGTCTGACCCTGTGCCTCATGGGAACAGTCCAGCCCGAACTGCCAAGCCAAGTCTTCCCTGGACCGGAAACAAGCTTCTGAGGACCAGTTTCTGGCATTCCAGCCATCTTCAGCCCGGCTTGCTTGAATCCAGTGGCAAAGTGAGCAAGGGACTCACGTCTGAGCATACCCTGCCACACTTATGGCGGCCAAAAGCGGTACAAAAGGGGGCGGTGATTGAAGGAGCATCTGAATCAATCAAACCCTCACACCCAGTCAAAAGACCTGGGTTTAATCCATCACCGTTCTTTAGCCCACTCTCCCACCCCAGTTCAGACATGGCTATATGCAAATCAATCTGACCCTGTGCCTCATGGGAACAGTCCAGCCCGAACTGCCAGGCCAAGTCTTCCCTGGACCGGAAACAAGCTTCCGAGGACCGGTTTCTGGCATTCCAGCCGTCTTCAGCCCGGCTTGCTTGAATCCAGTGGCAAAGTGAGCAAGGGACTCACGTCTGAGTATACCCTGCCACACTTATGGCGGCCAAAAGCGGTACAAAAGGGGGTGGTGATGGACCGAGCATCTGAATCAATCAAACCCTCACACCCAGTAAAAAGATCTGGGTTTAATCCATCACCGTTCTTTAGCCCACTCTGCCACCCCAGTTCAGACATGGCTATATGCAAATCAGTCTGACCCTGAGCCTCATAGGAACAGTCCAGCCCGAACTGCCAAGCCAAGTCTTCCCTGGACCGGAAACAAGCTTCCGAGGACCGGTTTCTGGCATTCCAGCCGTCTTCAGCCCGGCTTGCTTGAATCCAGTGGCAAAGTGAGCAAGGGACTCACGTCTGAGCATACCCTGCCACACTTATGGCGGCCAAAAGCGGTACAAAAGGGGGTGGTGATGGACGGAGCATCTGAATCAATCAAACCCTCACACCCAGTCAAAAGATCTGGGTTTAATCCATCACCGTTCTTTTGCCCACTCTGCCACCCCAGTTCAGACATGGCTATATGCAAATCAGTCTGACCCTGTGCCTCATGGGAACAGTCCAGCCCGAACTGCCAAGCCAAGTCTTCCCTGGACCGGAAACAAGCTTCCGAGGACCGGTTTCTGGCATTCCAGCCGTCTTCAGCCCGGCTTGCTTGAATCCAGTGGCAAAGTGAGCAAGGGACTCACGTCTGAGCATACCCTGCCACACTTATGGCGGCCAAAAGCGGTACAAAAGGGGGTGGTGATGGACGGAGCATCTGAATCAATCAAACCCTCACACCCAGTCAAAAGATCTGGGTTTAATCCATCACCGTTCTTTAGCCCACTCTGCCACCCCAGTTCAGACATGGCTATATGCAAATCAGTCTGACCTTGTGCCTCATGGGAACAGTCCAGCCTGAACTGCCAAGCCAAGTCTTCCCTGGACCGGAAACAAGCTTCCGAGGACCGGTTTCTGGCATTCCAGCCGTCTTCAGCCTGGCTTACTTGAATCCAGTGGCAAAGTGAGCAAGGGACTCACGTCTGAGCATACCCTGCCACACTTATGGCGGCCAAAAGCGGTACAAAAGGGGGTGGTGATGGACGGAGCATCTGAATCAATCAAACCCTCACACCCAGTCAAAACATCTGGGTTTAATCCATCACCGTTCTTTAGCCCACTCTGCCACCCCAGTTCAGACATGGCTATATGCAAATCAGTCTGACCCTGTGCCTCATGGGAACAGTCCAGCCCGAACTGCCAAGCTAAGTCTTCCCTGGACCGGAAACAAGCTTCCGAGGACCAGTTTCTGGCATTCCAGCCGTCTTCAGCCCGGCTTGCTTGAATCCAGTGGCAAAGTGAGCAAGGGTCTCACGTCTGAGCACACCCTGCCACACTTATGGCGGCCAAAAGCGGTACAAAAGGGGGTGGTGATGGACGGAGCATCTGAATCAATGCAACCCTCACACCCAGTCAAAAGATCTGGGTTTAATCCATCACTGTTCTTTAGCCCACTCTGCCACCCCAGTTCAGACATGGCTATATGCAAATCAGTCTGACCCTGTGCCTCATGGGAACAGTCCAGCCCGAACTGTCAAGCCAAGTCTTCCCTGGACCGGAAACAAGCTTCTAAGGACCGGTTTCTGGCATTCCAGCCGTCTTCAGCCCGGCTTGCTTGAATCCAGTGGCAAAGTGAGCAAGGGACTCACTTCTGAGCATACCCTGCCACACTTATGGCGGCCAAAAGCGGTTCAAAAGGGGATGGTGATGGACGGAGCATCTGAATCAATCAAACCCTCACACCCAATCAAAAGATCTGGGTTTAATCCATCACCGTTCTTTAGCCCACTCTGCCACCCCAGTTCAGACATGGCTATATGCAAATCAGTCTGACCCTGTGCCTCATGGGAACAGTCCAGCCCGAACTGCCAAGCCAAGTCTTCCCTGGACAGGAAACAAGCTTCCGAGGACCGGTTTCTGGCATTCCAGCCGTCTTCAGCCCGGCTTGCTTGAATCCAGGGGCAAAGTGAGCAAGGGACTCACGTCTGAGCATACCCTGCCACACTTATGGCGGCCAAAAGCGGTACAAAAGGGGGTGGTGATGGACAAAGCATCTGAATCAATCAAACCCTCACACCCAGTCAAAACATCTGGGTTTAATCCATCACCGTTCTTTAGCCCACTCTGCCACCCCAGTTCAGACATGGCTATAAGCAAATCAGTCTGACCCTGTGCCTCGTCAATCAATCAATCAATCAATCAATCAAAGCATTTATATAGCGCACTACTCACCCAGAGGGTCTCAAGGCGCTAGGGGAGGGGGGTCCGCTACTACTCGAACAGCCAGGTCTTGAGTTGCTTCCTGAAGGCGAGGTGGTCCTGGGTCAGGCGGAGGTGGGTCGGGAGGGAGTTCCATGTCTTGGCGGCGAGGTAGGAGAAGCACCGTCCCCCTGTGGTGGCTCTTCGGATGCGGGGGACGGCGGCTAGGGCATGGCCGGTCGATCGAAGCTGGCGTTTGGGAGCGTAGAAGTTGAGGCGGCTGTTGAGGTATCCTGGGCCTTGGTTGTGTAGGGCTTTGTGTGCTTGGGTGATGAGTTGGAAGGTGATTCTCTTGTTGACCGGGAGCCAGTGCAGGTCTCCCAGGTGTCCGGAGATGTGGCTGCGACGGGGGATGTCCAGGATGAGTTGTGCTGAGGCATTCTGGATCTGCTGGAGTCTCTTCTGGAGTTTGGCAGTGGTTCCGGCGTAGAGGGAGTTGCCGTAGTCCAGACGGCTGGTGACGAGGGCCTGGGTGACCGTCTTCCTGGTCTCGTGGGGATCCACCGGAAGATCTTACGTAGCATGCGCAGGATGTTGAAGCATGACGAGGAGACGGCGTTGACTTGTCTGGTCATGGAGAGGGAGGAGTCCAGGATGAAGCCCAGGTTGCGTGCGTAGTCTGTTGGTTTGGGTGCGCTGCCTTGCGCGGGGGGCCACCAGGAGTCATCCAAGGCGGAGGGTGAGGATCCCAGAATGAGGACTTCCGTCTTGTCCGAGTTCAGCTTCAGGCGGCTGTTCTTCATCCATTCGGCTACCTCTTTCATCCCTTCGTGAAGGTTGGCTCTGGCGGTGGCGGGGTCGTTGGTGAGGGAGAGAATCAGCTGGGTGTCGTCGGCGTAGGAGATAATGTTGAGGTTGTGCTGGCGTGCGATGTTTGCGAGGGGGCTCATGTAGATGTTGAAGAGGGTTGGACTGAGCGAGGAGCCTTGAGGGACGCCGCAGATGACTTCGGTGGCTTCAGATCCGAACGGGGGGAGGCGGACTCTCTGTGTCCTTCCGGCGAGGAAGGAGATGATCCACTCCAGTGCCTTCTCCTGAATTCCGACGTTGCTGAGTCACTGCACTAGTGTTCGGTGGCAGACAGTGTTGAAGGCCGCGGAGAGGTCTAGGAGGATGAGGGCTGCTGTTTCTCCGTTGTCAAGCAGTGCTCGGATGTCATCGGTGGCTGCGATCAGGGCGGTCTCGGTGCTGTGGTTGGCCCGGAAGCCAGACGGCGAGAGGTCGAGGGATCCGTTCGTCTCGAGGAAGGCGGCCAGCTGCTTGTTGACGGTCTTCTCGATGACTTTGGCTGGAAACGGGAGCAGCGAGATGGGGCGGTAGTTCTTGAGGTCGGTGGGGTTGGCTGATGGCTTCTTTAGTAGAGCGCTGAATTCGGCGTGCTTCCAGCTCTCCGGGAAGGTAGCGGTGTCGAAGGAGGTGTTGATGAAGTCCCGCAGGTGGGGTGCGATGACGGCGTTGGCCTTGTTGAAGACGTGGTGAGGGCAGGGGTCAGTAGGAGATCCTGAGTGGATGGAGTTCATCGTGCGGACGGTGTCTTCGGTGCTGCTCGGGGTCCATGCGCGGAGGGTGGTGGTGGGGGGCGGTGGTTCGGTCGTGGCGAGCGTCGGTTGAGTGCTGAAGCTGTTGTGTATGTCCGCGATCTTGTTGTGGAAGTAGGAGGCGAGGGAGTTGCAGAGGTCTTGCTAAGGGGTGATGTCGTTGTTTCCGGCATTGGGGTTGGAGAGCTCTTTAACGATGTTGAAGAGTTCCTTGCTGTTGTGTGCGTTGTTGTCCAGTCGTTCCTTGAATGTGGTTTTCTTGGTGGCGTGGATGAGTTGGTGGTGTTTTCATGGGAACAGTCCAGCCCGAACTGCCAAGCCAAGTCTTCCCTGGACCGGAAACAAGCTTCCGTGGACCGGTTTCTGGCATTCCAGCCGTCTTCAGCCCGGCTTGCTTGAATCCAGTGGCAAAGTGAGCAAGGGACTCACGTCTGAGCATACCCTGCCACACTTATGGCGGCCAAAAGCGGTACAAAAGGGGGTGGTAATGGACGGAGCATCTGAATCAATCAAACCCTCACACCCAGTCAAAAGATCTGGGTTTAATCCATCACCGTTCTTTAGCCCACTCTGCCACCCCAGTTCAGACATGGCTATATGCAAATCAGTCTGACCCTGTGCCTCTTGGGAACAGTCAGCCCGAACTGCCAAGCCAAGTCTTCCCTGGACCGGAAACAAGCTTCCGAGGACCGGTTTCTGGCATTCCAGCCATCTTTAGCCCAGCTTGCTTGAATCCAGTGGCAAAGTGAGCAAGGGACTCACGTCTGAGCATACCCTGCCACACTTATGGTGGCCAAAAGCGGGACAAAAGGGTGTGGTGATGGACGGAGCATCTGAATCAATCAAACCCTCACACCCATTCAAAAGATCTGGGTTTAATCCATTACCGTTCTTTAGCCCACTCTGCCACCCCAGTTCAGACATGGCTATATGCAAATCAGTCTGACCCTGTGCCTCATGGGAACAGTCCAGCCCGAACTGCCAAACCAAGTCTTCCCTAGACCGGAAACAAGCTTCCGAGGACCGGTTTCTGGCATTCCAGCCGTCTTCAGCCCGGCTTGCTTGAATCCAGTGGCAAAGTGAGCAAGGGACTCACGTCTGAGCATACCCTGCCACACTTATGGCAGCCAAAAGCGGTACAAAAGGGGGTGGTGATGGACGGAGCATCTGAATCAATCAAACCCTAACACCCAGTCAAAAAATCTGGGTTTAATCCATCACCGTTCTTTAGCCCACTCTGCCACCCCAGTTCAGACATGGCTATATGCAAATCAGTCTGACCCTGAGCCTCATGGGAACAGTCCAGCCCGAACTGCCAAGCCAAGTCTTCCCTAGACCGGAAACAAGCTTCCGAGGACCGGTTTCTGGCATTCCAGCCGTCTTCAGCCCGGCTTGCTTGAATCCAGTGGCAAAGTGAGCAAGGGACTCACGTCTGAGCATACCCTGCCACACTTATGGCGGCCAAAAGCGGTACAAAAGGGGGTGGTGATGGACGGAGCATCTGAATCAATCAAACCCTCACACCCAGTCAAAAGATCTGGGTTTAATCCATCACCGTTCTTTAGCCCACTCTGCCACCCCAGTTCAGACATGGCTATATGCAAATCAGTCTGACCCTGTCCCTCATGGGAACAGTCCAGCCCGAACTGCCAAGCCAAGTCTTCCCTGAACCGGAAACAAGCTTCCGAGGACCGGTTTCTGGCATTCCAGCCGTCTTCAGCCCGGCTTGCTTCAATCCAGTGGCAAAGTGAGCAAGGGACTCACGTCTGAGCATACCCTGCCACACTTATGGCGGTCAAAAGCGGTACAAAAGGGGGTGGTGATAGACGGAGCATCTGAATCAATCAAACCCTCACACCCAGTCAAACGATCTGGGTTTAATCCATCACCGTTCTTTAGCCCACTCTGCCACCCCAGTTCATACATGGCTATATGCAAATCAGTCTGACCCTGTGCCTCATGGGAACAGTCCAGCCCGAACTGCCAAGCCAAGTCTTCCCTGGACCAGAAACAAGCTTCCGAGGACCGGTTTCTGGCATTCCAGCCGTCTTCAGCCCGGCTTGCTTGAATCCAGTGGCAAAGTGAGCAAGGGACTCACGTCTGAGCATACCCTGCCACACTTATGGCGGCCAAAAGCGGTACAAAAGGGGGTGGTGATGGACGGAGCATCTGAATCAATCAAACCGTCACACCCAGTCAAACGATCTGGGTTTAATCCATCACCGTTCTTTAGCCCACTCTGCCACCCCAGTTCATACATGGCTATATGCAAATCAGTCTGACCCTGTGCCTCATGGGAACAGTCCAGCCCGAACTGCCAAGCCAAGTCTTCCCTGGACCAGAAACAAGCTTCCGAGGACCGGTTTCTGGCATTCCAGCCGTCTTCAGCCCGGCTTGCTTGAATCCAGTCTCAAAGTGAGCAAGGGACTCACGTCTGAGCATACCCTGCCACACTTATGGTGGCCAAAAGCGGTACAAAAGGAGGTGGTGAAGGACGGAGCATCTGAATCTATCAAACCCTCACACCCAGTCAAAAGATCTGGGTTTAATCCATCACCGTTCTTTAGCCCACTCTGCCACCCCAGTTCAGACATGGCTATATGCAAATCAGTCTGACCCTGTGCCTCATGGGAACAGTCCAGCCCGAACTGCCAAGCCAAGTCTTCCCTGGACCGGAAACAAGCTTCTGAGGACCAGTTTCTGGCATTCCAGCCATCTTCAGCCCGGCTTGCTTGAATCCAGTGGCAAAGTGAGCAAGGGACTTACGTCTGAGCATACCCTGCCACACTTATGGCGGCCAAAAGCGGTACAAAAGGGGGCGGTGATTGAAGGAGCATCTGAATCAATCAAACCCTCACACCCAGTCAAAAGACCTGGGTTTAGTCCATCACCGTTCTTTAGCCCACTCTCCCACCCCAGTTCAGACATGGCTATATGCAAATCAATCTGACCCTGTGCCTCATGGGAACAGTCCAGCCCGAACTGCCAGGCCAAGTCTTCCCTGGACCGGAAACAAGCTTCCGAGGACCGGTTTCTGGCATTCCAGCCGTCTTCAGCCCGGCTTGCTTGAATCCAGTGGCAAAGTGAGCAAGGGACTCACGTCTGAGCATACCCTGCCACACTTATGGCGGCCAAAAGCGGTACAAAAGGGGGTGGTGATGGACGGAGCATCTGAATCAATCAAACCCTCACACCCAGTCAAAAGATCTGGGTTTAATCCATCACCGTTCTTTAGCCCACTCTGCCACCCCAGTTCAGACATGGCTATATGCAAATCAGTCTGACCCTGTGCCTCATGGGAACAGTCCAGCCCGAACTGCCAAGCCAAGTCTTCCCTGGACCGGAAACAAGCTTCCGAGGACCAGTTTCTGGCATTCCAGCCGTCTTCAGCCCGGCTTGCTTGAATCCAGTGGCAAAGTAGGCAAGGGTCTCACGTCTGAGCACACCCTGCCACACTTATGGCGGCCAAAAGCGGTACAAAAGGGGGTGGTGATGGACGGAGCATCTGAATCAATGCAACCCTCACACCCAGTCAAAAGATCTGGGTTTAATCCATCACTGTTCTTTAGCCCACTCTGCCACCCCAGTTCAGACATGGCTATATGCAAATCAGTCTGACCCTGTGCCTCATGGGAACAGTCCAGCCCGAACTGTCAAGCCAAGTCTTCCCTGGACCGGAAACAAGCTTCTGAGGACCGGTTTCTGGCATTCCAGCCATCTTCAGCCCGGCTTGCTTGAATCCAGTGGCAAAGTGAGCAAGGGACTCACGTCTGAGCATACCCTGCCACACTTATGGCGGCCAAAAGCGGTTCAAAAGGGGATGGTGATGGACGGAGCATCTGAATCAATCAAACCCTCACACCCAATCAAAAGATCTGGGTTTAATCCATCACCGTTCTTTAGCCCACTCTGCCACCCCAGTTCAGACATGGCTATATGCAAATCAGTCTGACCCTGTGCCTCATGGGAATAGTCCAGCCCGAACTGCCAAGCCAAGTCTTCCCTGGACCGGAAACAAGCTTATGAGGACCGGTTTCTTGCATTCCAGCCGTATTCAGCCTGGTTTGCTTGAATCCAGTGGCAAAGTGAGCAAGGGACTCACGTCTGAGCATACCCTGCCACACTTATGGCGCCCAAAAGCGGTACAAAAGGGGGTGGTGATGGACAGAGCATCTGAATCAATCAAACCCTCACACCCAGTCAAAAGATCTGGGTTTAATCCATCACCGTTCTTTAGCCCACTCTGCCACCCCAGTTCAGACATGGCTATATGCAAATCAGCCTGACCCTGTGCCTCATGGGAACAGTCCAGCCCGAACTGCCAAGCCAAGTCTTCCCTGTACCGGAAACAAGGTTCCGAGGACCGGTTTCTGGCATTCCAGCCGTCTTCAGCCCGGCTTGCTTGAATCCAGTGGCAAAGTGAGCAAGGGACTCAAGTCTGAGCATACCCTGCCACACTTATGGCGGCCAAAAACGGTACAAAAGGGGGTGGTGATGGACGGAGCATCTGAATCAATCAAACCCTCACACCCAGTCAAAAGATCTGGGTTTAATCCATCACCGTTCTTTAGCCCACTCTGCCACCCCAGTTCAGACATGGCTATATGCAAATCAGTCTGACCCTGTGCCTCATGGGAACAGTCTAGCCCGAACTGCCAAGCTAAGTCTTCCCTGTCCTGGAAACAAGATTCCGAGGACCGGTTTCTGGCATTCCAGCCGTCTTCAGCCCGGCTTGCTTGAATCCAGTGGCAAAATGAGCAAGGGACTCACATCTGAGCATACCCTGCCACACTTATGGCGGTCAAAAGCGGTAGAAAAGGGGTTGGTGATGGACAGAGCATCTGAATCAATCAAACCCTCACACCCAGTCAAAAGATCTGGGTTTAATCCATCACCGTTCTTTAGCCCACTCTGCCACCCCAGTTCAGGCATGGCTATATGCAAATCAGTCTGACCCTGTGCCTCATGGGAACAGTCCAGCCCGAACTGCCAAGCCAAGTCTTCCCAGGACCTGAAACAAGCTTCCGAGGACCGGTTTCTGGCATTCCAGTCGTCTTCAGCCCGGCTTGCTTGAATCCAGTGGCAAAGTGAGCAAGGGACTCACGTCTGAGCATACCCTGCCAAACATATGGCGGCCAAAAGCGGTACAAAAGGGGGTGGTGATGGGCGGAGCATCTGAATCAATCAAACCCTCACACCCAGTCAAAAGATCTGGGTTTAATACATCACCGTTCTTTAGCCCACTATGCCACCCCAGTTCAGACATGGCTATATGCAAATCAGTCTGAGCCTGTGCCTAATGGGAACAGTCCAGCCCGAACTGCCAAGCCAAGTCTTCCCTGGACCGGAAACAAGCTTACGAGGACCGGTTTCTGGCATTTCAGCCGTCTTCAGCTCGGCTTGCTTGAATCCAGTGGCAAAGTGAGCAAGGGACTCACGTCTGAGCATACCCTGCCACACTTATGGCGGCCAAAAGCGGTACAAAAGGGGGTGGTGATGGATGGAGCATCTGAATCAATCAAACCCTCACACCCAGTCAAAAGATCTGGGTTTAATCCATCACCGTTCTTTAGCCCACTCTGCCACCCCAGTTCAGACATGGCTATATGCAAATCAGTCTGACCCTGTGCCTCATGGGAACAGTCCAGCCCGAACTGCCAAGCCAAGTCTTCCCTGGACCGGAAACAAGCTTCTGAGGACCGGTTTCTGGCATTCCAGCCGTCTTCAGCCCGGCTTGCTTGAATCCAGTGGCAAAGTGAGCAAGGGTCTCACGTCTGAGCACACCCTGCCACACTTATGGCGGCCAAAAATGGAACAAGAGGGGGTGGTGATGGACGGAGCATCTGAATCAATCAAACCCTCACACCCAGTCAAAAGACCTGGGTTTAATCCATCACCGTTCTTTAGCCCACTCTCCCACCCCAGTTCAGACATGGCTATATGCAAATCAATCTGACCCTGTGCCTCATGGGAACAGTCCAGCCCGAACTGCCAAGCCAAGTCTTCCCTGGACCGGAAACAAGCTTCCGAGGACCGGTTTCTGGCATTCCAGCCGTCTTCAGCCCGGCTTGCTTGAATCCAGTGGCAAAGTGAGCAAGGGACTCACGTCTGAGCATACCCTGCCACACTTATGGCGGCCAAAAGCGGTACAAAAGGGGGTGGTGATGGACGGAGCATCTGAATCAATCAAACCCTCACACCCAGTCAAAAGATCTGGGTTTAATCCATCACCGTTCTTTAGCCCACTCTGCCACCCCAGTTCATACATGGCTATATGCAAATCAGTCTGACCCTGTGCCTCATGGGAACAGTCCAGCCCGAACTGCCAAGCCAAGTCTTCCCTGGACTGGAAACAAGCTTCCGAGGACCGGTTTTTGGCATTCCAGCCGTCCTCAGCCCGGCTTGCTTGAATCCAGTGGCAAAGTGAGCAAGGGACTCACGTCTGAGCATACCCTGCCACACTTATGGCGGCCAAAAGCGGTACAAAAGGGGGTGGTGATTGACGGAGCATCTGAATCAATCAAACCCTCACACCTAGTCAAAAGATCTGGGTTTAATCCATCACCGTTCTTTAGCCCACTCTGCCACCCCAGTTCAGACATGGCTATATGCAAATCAGTCTGACCCTGTGCCTCATGGGAACAGTCCAGCCCGAACTGCCAAGCCAAGTCTTCCCTGGACCGGAAACAAGCTTCTGAGGACCGGTTTCTGGCATTCCAGCCATCTTCAGCCCGGCTTGCTTGAATCCAGTGGCAAAGTGAGCAAGGGACTCACGTCTGAGCATACCCTGCCACACTTATGGCGGCCAAAAGCGGTACAAAAGGGGGTGGTGATGGAAGGAGCATCTGAATAAATCAAACCCTCACACCCAGTCAAAAGACCTGGGTTTAATCCATCACCGTTCTTTAGCCCACTCTCCCACCCCAGTTCAGACATGGCTATATGCAAATCAGTCTGACCCTGTGCCTCATGGGAACAGTCCAGCCCGAACTGCCAGGCCAAGTCTTCCCTGGACCGGAAACAAGCTTACGAGGACCGGTTTCTGGCATTCCAGCCGTCTTCAGCCCGGCTTGCTTGAATCCAGTGGCAAAGTGAGCAAGGGACTCACGTCTGAGCATACCCTGCCACACTTATGGCGGCCAAAAGCGGTACAAAAGGGGGTGGTGATGGACCGAGCATCTGAATCAATCAAACCCTCACACCCAGTCAAAAGATCTGAGTTTAATCCATCACCGTTCTTTAGCCCACTCTGCCACCCCAGTTCAGACATGGCTATATGCAAATCAGTCTGACCCTGTGCCTCATGGGAACAGTCCAGCCTGAACTGCCAAGCCAAGTCTTCCCTGGACCGGAAACAAGCTTCCGAGGACCGTTTTCTGGCATTCCAGCCGTCTTCAGCCTGGCTTGCTTGAATCCAGTGGCAAAGTGAGCAAGGGACTCACGTCTGAGCATACCCTGCCACACTTATGGCGGCCAAAAGCGGTACAAAAGGGGGTGGTGATGGACGGAGCATCTGAATCAATCAAACCCTCACACCCAGTCAAAAGTTCTGGGTTTAATCCATCACCGTTCTTTAGCCCACTCTGCCACCCCAGTTCATACATGGCTATATGCAAATCAGTCTGACCCTGTGCCTCATGGGAACAGTCCAGCCCGAACTGCCAAGCCAAGTCTTCCCTGGACAGGAAACAAGCTTCCGAGGACCGGTTTCTGGCATTCCAGCCGTCTTCAGCCCGGCTTGATTGAATCCAGGGGCAAAGTGAGCAAGGGACTCACGTCTGAGCATACCCTGCCACACTTATGGCGGCCAAAAGCGGTACAAAAGGGGTGGCGATGGACAGAGCATCTGAATCAATCAAACCCTCACACCCAGTCAAAACATCTGGGTTTAATCCATCACCGTTCTTTAGCCCACTCTGCCACCCCAGTTCAGACATGGCTATAAGCAAATCAGTCTGACCCTGTGCCTTGTCAATCAATCAATCAATCAATCAATCAAAGCATTTATATAGTACACTACTCACCCAGAGGGTCTCAAGGCGCTAGGGGAGGGGGGTCCGCTACTACTCGAACAGCCAGGTCTTGAGTTGCTTCCTGAAGGCGAGGTGGTCCTGGGTCAGGCGGAGGTGGGTCGGGAGGGAGTTCCATGTCTTGGCGGCGAGGTAGGAGAAGGACCGTCCCCCTGTGGTGGCTCTTCGGATGCGGGGGACGGCGGCTAGGGCATGGCCGGTCGATCGAAGCTGGTGTTTGGGAGCGTAGAAGTTGAGGCGGCTGTTGAGGTATCCTGGGCCTTGGTTGTGTAGGGCTTTGTGTGCTTGGGTGATGAGTTGGAAGGTGATTCTCTTGTTGACCGGGAGCCAGTGCAGGTCTCCCAGGTGTCCGGAGATGTGGCTGCGACGGGGGATGTCCAGGATGAGTCGTGCTGAGGCGTTCTGGGTCCGCTGGAGTCTCTTCTGGAGTTTGGCGGTGGTTCCAGCGTAGAGGGAGTTGCCGTAGTCCAGACGGCTGGTGACGAGGGCCTGGGTGACCGTCTTCCTGGTCTCGTGGGGATCCACTGGAAGATCTTACGTAGCATGCGCAGGATGTTGAAGCACGACGAGGAGACGGCGTTGACTTGTCTGGTCATGGAGAGGGAGGAGTCCAGGATGAAACCCAGGTTGCGTGCGTAGTCTGTTGGTTTGGGTGCGCTGCCTAGTGCGGGGGGCCACCAGGAGTCATCCTAGGCGGAGGGTGAGGATCCCAGAATGAGGACTTCCGTCTTGTCCGAGTTCAGCTTCAGGCGGCTGTTCTTCATCCATTCGGCTACCTCTTTCATCCCTTCGTGAAGATTGGCTCTGGCGGTGGCGGGGTCGTTGGTGAGGGAGAGAATCAGCTGGGTGTCGTCGGCGTAGGAGATGATGTTGAGGTTGTGCTGGCGTGCGATGTTTGCGAGGGGGCTCATGTAGATGTTGAAGAGGGTTGGACTGAGCGAGGAGCCTTGAGGGATGCCGCAGATGACTTTGGTGACTTCAGATCTGAACGGGGGGAGGCGGACTCTCTGTGTCCTTCCGGCGAGGAAGGAGATGATCCACTCCAGTGCCTTCTCCTGAAGTCCGACGTTGCTGAGTCGCTGCACTAGTGTTCGGTGGCAGACAGTGTTGAAGGCCGCGGAGAGGTCTAGGAGGATGAGGGCTGCTGTTTCTCCGTTGTCAAGCAGTGCTCGGATGTCATCGGTGGCTGCGATCAGGGCGGTCTCGGTGCTGTGGTTGGCCCGGAAGCCAGACGGCGAGAGGTCGAGGGATCCGTTCGTCTCGAGGAAGGCGGCCAGCTGCTTGTTGACGGTCTTCTCGATGACTTTGGCTGGAAACGGGAGCAGCGAGATGGGGCGGTAGTTCTTGAGGTCGGTGGGGTTGGCTGATGGCTTCTTTAGTAGAGCGCTGAGTTCGGCGTGCTTCCAGCTCTCCGGGAAGGTAGCGGTGTCGAAGGAGGTGTTGATGATGTCCCGCAGGTGGGGTGCGATGACGGCGTTGGCCTTGTTGAAGACGTGGTGAGGGCCGGGGTCAGTAGGAGATCCTGAGTGGATGGAGTTCATCGTGCGGACGGTGTCTTCGGTGCTGATCGGGGTCCATGCGCGGAGGGTGGGGGTGGGGGGCGGTGGTTCGGTCGTGGCGAGCGTCGGTTGAGTGCTGAAGCTGTTGTGTATGTCCGCGATCTTGTTGTGGAAGTAGGAGGCGAGGGAGTTGCAGAGGTCTTGCGAAGGGGTGATGTCCTTGTTTCCGGCATTGGGGTTGGAGAGCTCTTTAACGATGTTGAAGAGTTCCTTGCTGTTGTTTGCGTTGTTGTCCAGTCGTTCCTTGAATGTGGTTTTCTTGGTGGCGTGGATGAGTTGGTGGTGTTTTCATGGGAACAGTCCAGCCCGAACTGCCAAGCCAAGTCTTCCCTGGACCGGAAACAAGCTTCCGAGGACGGGTTTCTGGCATTCCAGCCGTCTTCGGCCCGGCTTGCTTGAATCCAGTGGCAAAGTGAGCAAGGGACTCACGTCTGAGCATACCCTGCCACACTTATGGCGGCCAAAAGCGGTACAAAAGGGGGTGGTGATGGACGGAGCATCTGAATCAATCAAACCCTCACACCCAGTCAAAAGATCTGGGTTTAATCCATCACCGTTCTTTAGCCCACTCTGCCACCCCAGTTCAGACATGGCTATATGCAAATCAGTCTGACCCTGTGCCTCATGGGAACAGTCCAGCCCGAACTGCCAAGCCAAGTCTTCCCTGGACCAGAAACAAGCTTCCGAGGACCGGTTTCTGGCATTCCAGCTGTCTTCAGCCCGTCTTGCTTGAATCCAGTGGCAAAGTGAGCAAGGGGCTCGCGTCTGAGCATACCCTGCCACACTTATGGTGGCCAAAAGCGGTACAAAAGGGGGTGATGATGGACGGAGCATCTGAATCAATCAAACCCTCACACCCAGTCAAAAGATCTGGGTTTAATCCATCACCGTTCTTTAGCCCACTCTGCCACCCCAGTTCAGACATGGCTATATGCAAATCAGTCTGACCCTGTGCCTCATGGGAACAGTCAGCCCGAACTGCCAAGCCAAGTCTTCCCTGGACCGGAAACAAGCTTCCGAGGACCGGTTTCTGGCATTCCAGCCATCTTTAGCCCGGCTTGCTTGAATCCAGTGGCAAAGTGAGCAAGGGACTCACGTCTGAGCATACCCTGCCACACTTATGGCGGCCAAAAGCGGTACAAAAGGGTGTGGTGATGGACGGAGCATCTGAATCAATCAAACCCTCACACCCAGTCAAAAGATCTGGGTTTAATCCATTACCGTTCTTTAGCCCACTCTGCCACCCCAGTTCAGACATGGCTATATGCAAATCAGTCTGACCCTGTGCCTCATGGGAACAGTCCAGCCCGAACTGCCAAACCAAGTCTTCCCTATACCAGAAACAAGCTTCCGAGGACCGGTTTCTGGCATTCCAGCTGTCTTCAGCCCGGCTTGCTTGAATCCAGTCTCAAAGTGAGCAAGGGACTCACGTCTGAGCATACCCTGCCACACTTATGGTGGCCAAAAGCGGTACAAAAGGAGGTGGTGAAGGACGGAGCATCTGAATCTATCAAACCCTCACACCCAGTCAAAAGATCTGGGTTTAATCCATCACCGTTCTTTAGCCCACTCTGCCACCCCAGTTCAGACATGGCTATATGCAAATCAGTCTGACCCTGTGCCTCATGGGAACAGTCCAGCCCGAACTGCCAAGCCAAGTCTTCCCTGGACCGGAAACAAGCTTCTGAGGACCAGTTTCTGGCATTCAAGCCATCTTCAGCCCGGCTTGCTTGAATCCAGTGGCAAAGTGAGCAAGGGACTCACGTCTGAGCATACCCTGCCACACTTATGGCGGCCAAAAGCGGTACAAAAGGGGGCGGTGATTGAAGGAGCATCTGAATCAATCAAACCCTCACACCCAGTCAAAAGACCTGGGTTTAATCCATCACCGTTCTTTAGCCCACTCTCCCACCCCAGTTCAGACATGGCTATATGCAAATCAATCTGACCCTGTGCCTCATGGGAACAGTCCAGCCCGAACTGCCAGGCCAAGTCTTCCCTGGACCGGAAACAAGCTTCCGAGGACCGGTTTCTGGCATTCCAGCCGTCTTCAGCCCGGCTTGCTTGAATCCAGTGGCAAAGTGAGCAAGGGACTCACGTCTGAGCATACCCTGCAACACTTATGGCGGCCAAAAGCGGTACAAAAGGGGGTGGTGATGGACCGAGCATCTGAATCAATCAAACCCTCACACCCAGTCAAAAGATCTGGGTTTAATCCATTACCGTTCTTTAGCCCACTCTGCCACCCCAGTTCAGACATAGCTATATGCAAATCAGTCTGACCCTGAGCCTCATAGGAACAGTCCAGCCCGAACTGCCAAGCCAAGTCTTCCCTGGACCGGAAACAAGCTTCTGAGGACCGGTTTCTGGCATTCCAGCCGTCTTCAGCCCGGCTTGCTTGAATCCAGTGGCAAAGTGAGCAAGGGACTCACGTCTGAGCATACCCTGCCACACTTATGGCGGCCAAAAGCGGTACAAAAGGGGGTGGTGATGGACGGAGCATCTGAATCAATCAAACCCTCACACCCAGTCAAAAGATCTGGGTTTAATCCATCACCGTTCTTTAGCCCACTCTGCCACCCCAGTTCAGACATGGCTATATGCAAATCAGTCTGACCCTGTGCCTCATGGGAACAGTCCAGCGCGAACTGCCAAGCCAAGTCTTCCCTGGACCGGAAACAAGCTTCCGAGGACCGGTTTCTGGCATTCCAGCCGTCTTCAGCCCGGCTTGCTTTGATCCAGTGGCAAAGTGAGCAAGGGACTCACGTCTGAGCATACCCTGCCACACTTATGGCGGCCAAAAGCGGTACAAAAGGGGGTGGTGATGGACGGAGCATCTGAATCAATCAAACCCTCACACCCAGTCAAAAGATCTGGGTTTAATCCATCACCGTTCTTTAGCCCACTCTGCCACCCCAGTTCAGACATGGCTACATGCAAATCAGTCTGACCCTGTGCCTCATGGGAACAGTCCAGCCTGAACTGCCAAGCCAAGTCTTCCCTGGACCGGAAACAAGCTTCCGAGGACCGGTTTCTGGCATTCCAGCCGTCTTCAGCCTGGCTTGCTTGAATCCAGTGGCAAAGTGAGCAAGGGACTCACGTCTGAGCATACCCTGCCACACTTATGGCGGCCAAAAGCGGTACAAAAGGGGGTGGTGATGGACGGAGCATCTGAATCAATCAAACCCTCACACCCAGTCAAAAGATCTGGGTTTAATCCATCACCGTTCTTTAGCCCACTCTGCCACCCCAGTTCAGACATGGCTATATGCAAATCAGTCTGACCCTGTGCCTCATGGGAACAGTCCAGCCCGAACTGCCAAGCCAAGTCTTCCCTGGACCGGAAACAAGCTTCCGAGGACCAGTTTCTGGCATTCCAGCCGTCTTCAGCCCGGCTTGCTTGAATCCAGTGGCAAAGTGAGCAAGGGTCTCACGTCTGAGCACACCCTGCCACACTTATGGCGGCCAAAAGCGGTACAAAAGGGGGTGGTGATGGACGGAGCATCTGAATCAATGCAACCCTCACACCCAGTCAAAAGATCTGGGTTTAATCCATCACTGTTCTTTAGCCCACTCTGCCACCCCAGTTCAGACATGGCTATATGCAAATCAGTCTGACCCTGTGCCTCATGGGAACAGTCCAGCCCGAACTGTCAAGCCAAGTCTTCCCTGGACCGGAAACAAGCTTCTGAGGACCGGTTTCTGGCATTCCAGCCGTCTTCAGCCCGGCTTGCTTGAATCCAGTGGCAAAGTGAGCAAGGGACTCACGTCTGAGCATACCCTGCCACACTTATGGCGGCCAAAAGCGGTTCAAAAGGGGATGGTGATGGACGGAGCATCTGAATCAATCAAACCCTCACACCCAATCAAAAGATCTGGGTTTAATCCATCACCGTTCTTTAGCCCACTCTGCCACCCCAGTTCAGACATGGCTATATGCAAATCAGTCTGACCCTGTGCCTCATGGGAACAGTCCAGCCCGAACTGCCAAGCCAAGTCTTCCCTGGACCGGAAACAAGCTTCTGAGGACCGGTTTCTTGCATTCCAGCCGTATTCAGCCTGGCTTGCTTGAATCCAGTGGCAAAGTGAGCAAGGGACTCAGGTCTGAGCATACCCTGCCACACTTATGGCGGCCAAAAGCGGTACAAAAGGGGGTGGTGATGGACGGAGCATCTGAATCAATCAAACCCTCACACCCAGTCAAAAGATCTGGGTTTAATCCATCACCGTTCTTTAGCCCACTCTGCCACCCCAGTTCAGACATGGCTATATGCAAATCAGTCTGACCCTGTGCCTCATGGGAACAGTCTAGCCCGAACTGCCAAGCTAAGTCTTCCCTGTCCTGGAAACAAGATTCCGAGGACCGGTTTCTGGCATTCCAGCCGTTTTCAGCCCGGCTTGCTTGAATCCAGTGGCAAAATGAGCAAGGGACTCACATCTGAGCATACCCTGCCACACTTATGGCGGTCAAAAGCGGTAGAAAAGGGGTTGGTTATGGACGGAGCATCTGAATCAATCAAACCGTCACACCCAGTCAAAAGATCTGGGTTTAATCCATCACCGTTCTTTAGCCCACTCTGCCACCCCAGTTCAGACATGGCTATATGCAAATCAGTCTGACCCTGTGCCTCATGGGAACAGTCCAGCCAGAACTGCCAAGCCAAGTCTTCCCAGGACCTGAAACAAGCTTCCGAGGACCGGTTTCTGGCATTCCAGTCGTCTTCAGCCCGGCTTGCTTGAATCCAGTGGCAAAGTGAGCAAGGGACTCACGTCTGAGCATACCCTGCCAAACATATGGCGGCCAAAAGCGGTACAAAAGGGGGTGGTGATGGGCGGAGCATCTGAATCAATCAAACCCTCACACCCAGTCAAAAGATCTGGGTTTAATACATCACCGTTCTTTAGCCCACTCTGCCACCCCAGTTCAGACATGGCTATATGCAAATCAGTCTGAGCCTGTGCCTAATGGGAACAGTCCAGCCCGAACTGCCAAGCCAAGTCTTCCCTGGACCGGAAACAAGCTTCCGAGGACCGGTTTCTGGCATTCCAGCCGTCTTCAGCCCGGCTTGCTTGAATCCAGTGGCAAAGTGAGCAAGGGTCTCACGTCTGAGCACACCCTGCCACACTTATGGCGGCCAAAAATGGAACAAGAGGGGGTGGTGATGGACGGAGCATCTGAATCAATCAAACCCTCACACCCAGTCAAAAGATCTGGGTTTAATCCATGACCGTTCTTTAGCCCACTCTGCCAGCTCAGTTCAGACATGGCTATATGCAAATCAGTCTGACCCTGTGCCTCATGGGAACAGTCCAGCCCGAACTGCCAAGCCAAGTCTTCCCTGGACCGGAAACAAGCTTCCGAGGACCGGTTTCTGGCATTCCAGCCGTCTTCAGCCCGGCTTGCTTGAATCCAGTGGCAAAATGAGCAAGGGACTCACGTCTGAGCATACCCTGCCACACTTATGGCGGCCAAAAGCGGTACAAAAGGGGGTGGTGATGGACGGAGCATCTGAATCAATCAAACCCTCACACCCAGTCAAAAGATCTGGGCTTAATCCATCACCGTTCTTTAGCCCACTCTGCCACCCCAGTTCATACATGGCTATATGCAAATCAGTCTGACCCTGTGCCTCATGGGAACAGTCCAGCCCGAACTGCCAAGCCAAGTCTTCCCTGGACTGGAAACAAGCTTCCGAGGACCGGTTTTTGGCATTCCAGCCGTCCTCAGCCCGGCTTGCTTGAATCCAGTGGCAAAGTGAGCAAGGGACTCACGTCTGAGCATACCCTGCCACACTTATGGCGGCCAAAAGCGGTACAAAAGGGGGTAGTGATGGACGGAGCATCTGAATCAATCAAACCCTCACACCCAGTCAAAAGATCAGGGTTTAATCCATCACCGTTCTTTAGCCCACTCTGCTACCCCAGTTCAGACATGGCTATATGCAAATCAGTCTGACCCTGTGCCTCATGGGAACAGTCCAGCCCGAACTGCCAAGCCAAGTCTTCCCTGGACCAGAAACAAGCTTCCGAGGACCGGTTTCTGGCATTCCAGCCGTCTTCAGCCCGGCTTGCTTGAATCCAGTGGCAAAGTGAGCAAGGGACTCACGTCTGAGCATACCCTGCCACACTTATGGCGGCCAAAAGCGGTACAAAAGGGGGTGGTGATGGACGGAGCATCTGAATCAATCAAACCCTCACACCTAGTCAAAAGATCTGAGTTTAATCCATCACCGTTCTTTAGCCCACTATGCCACCCCAGTTCAGACATGGCTATATGCAAATCAGTCTGACCCTGTGCCTCATGGGAACAGTCCAGCCCGAACTGCCAAGCCAAGTCTTCCCTGGACCGGAAACAAGCTTCTGAGGACCGGTTTCTGGCATTCCAGCCATCTTCAGCCCGGCTTGCTTGAATCCAGTGGCAAAGTGAGCAAGGGACTCACGTCTGAGCATACCCTGCCACACTTATGGCAGCCAAAAGCGGTACAAAAGGGGGTGGTGATGGAAGGAGCATCTGAATCAATCAAACCCTCACACCCAGTCAAAAGACCTGGGTTTAATCCATCACCGTTCTTTAGCCCACTCTCCCACCCCAGTTCAGACATGGCTATATGCAAATCAGTCTGACCCTGTGCCTCATGGGAACAGTCCAGCCCGAACTGCCAGGCCAAGTCTTCCCTGGACCGGAAACAAGCTTCCGAGGACCGGTCTCTGGCATTCCAGCCGTCTTCAGCCCGGCTTGCTTGAATCCAGTGGCAAAGTGAGCAAGGGACTCACGTCTGAGCATACCCTGCCACACTTATGGCGGCCAAAAGCGGTACAAAAGGGGGTGGTGATGGACCGAGCATCTGAATCAATCAAACCCTCACACCCAGTCAAAAGATCTGGGTTTAATCCATCACCGTTCTTTAGCCCACTCTGCCACCCCAGTTCAGACATGGCTATATGCAAATCAGTCTGACCCTGTGCCTCATGGGAACAGTCCAGCCTGAACTGCCAAGCCAAGTCTTCCCTGGACCGGAAACAAGCTTCCGAGGACCGTTTTCTGGCATTCCAGCCGTCTTCAGCCTGGCTTGCTTGAATCCAGTGGCAAAGTGAGCAAGGGACTCACGTCTGAGCATACCCTGCCACACTTATGGCGGCCAAAAGCGGTACAAAAGGGGGTGGTGATGGACGGAGCATCTGAATCAATCAAACCCTCACACCCAGTCAAAAGTTCTGGGTTTAATCCATCACCGTTCTTTAGCCCACTCTGCCACCCCAGTTCATACATGGCTATATGCAAATCAGTCTGACCCTGTGCCTCATGGGAACAGTCCAGCCCGAACTGCCAAGCCAAGTCTTCCCTGGACAGGAAACAAGCTTCCGAGGACCGGTTTCTGGCATTCCAGCCTTCTTCAGCCCGGCTTGATTGAATCCAGGGGCAAAGTGAGCAAGGGACTCACGTCTGAGCATACCCTGCCACACTTATGGCGGCCAAAAGCGGTACAAAAGGGGGTGGTGATGGACAGAGCATCTGAATCAATCAAACCCTCACACCCAGTCAAAACATCTGGGTTTAATCCATCACCGTTCTTTAGCCCACTCTGCCACCCCAGTTCAGACATGGCTATAAGCAAATCAGTCTGACCCTGTGCCTCGTCAATCAATCAATCAATCAATCAATCAAAGCATTTATATAGTGCACTACTCACCCAGAGGGTCTCAAGGCGCTAGGGGAGGGGGGTCCGCTACTACTCGAACAGCCAGGTCTTGAGTTGCTTCCTGAAGGCGAGGTGGTCCTGGGTCAGGCGGAGGTGGGTCGGGAGGGAGTTCCATGTCTTGGCGGCGAGGTAGGAGAAGGACCGTCCCCCTGTGGTGGCTCTTCGGATGCGGGGGACGGCGGCTAGGGCATTGCCGGTCGATCGAAGCTGGCGTTTGGGAGCGTAGAAGTTGAGGCGGCTGTTGAGGTATCCTGGGCCTTGGTTGTGTAGGGCTTTGTGTGCTTGGGTGATGAGTTGGAAGGTGATTCTCTTGTTGACCGGGAGCCAGTGCAGGTCTCCCAGGTGTCCGGAGATGTGGCTGCGACGGGGGATGTCCAGGATGAGTCGTGCTGAGGCGTTCTGGGTCCGCTGGAGTCTCTTCTGGAGTTTGGCGGTGGTTCCGGCGTAGAGGGAGTTGCCGTAGTCCAGACGGCTGGTGACGAGGGCCTGGGTGACCGTCTTCCTGGTCTCGTGGGGATCCACCGGAAGATCTTAGGTAGCATGCGCAGGATGTTGAAGCACGACGAGGAGACGGCGTTGACTTGTCTGGTCATGGAGAGAGAGGAGTCCAGGATGAAGCCCAGGTTGCGTGCGTAGTCTGTTGGTTTGGGTGCGCTGCCTAGCGCGGGGGGCCACCAGGAGTCATCCTAGGCGGAGGGTGAGGATCCCAGAATGAGGACTTCCGTCTTGTCCGAGTTCAGCTTCAGGCGGCTGTTCTTCATCCATTCGGCTACCTCTTCCATCCCTTCGTGAAGGTTGGCTCTGGCGGTGGCGGGGTCGTTGGTGAGGGAGAGAATCAGCTGGGTGTCGTCGGCGTAGGAGATGATGTTGAGGTTGTGCTGGCGTGCGATGTTTGCGAGGGGGCTCATGTAGATGTTGAAGAGGGTTGGACTGAGCGAGGAGCCTTGAGGGATGCCGCAGATGACTTTGGTGACTTCAGATCTGAACGGGGGGAGGCGGACTCTCTGTGTCCTTCCGGCGAGGAAGGAGATGATCCACTCCAGTGCCTTCTCCTGAATTCCGACGTTGCTGAGTCGCTGCACTAGTGTTCGGTGGCAGACAGTGTTGAAGGCCGCGGAGAGGTCTAGGAGGATGAGGGCTGCTGTTTCTCCGTTGTCAAGCAGTGCTCGGATGTCATCGGTGGCTGCGATCAGGGCGGTCTCGGTGCTGTGGTTGGCCCGGAAGCCAGACGGCGAGAGGTCGAGGGATCCGTTCGTCTCGAGGAAGGCGGCCAGCTGCTTGTTGACGGTCTTCTCGATGACTTTGGCTGGAAACGGGAGCAGCGAGATGGGGCGGTAGTTCTTGAGGTCGGTGGGGTTGGCTGATGGCTTCTTTAGTAGAGCGCTGAGTTCGGCGTGCTTCCAGCTCTCCGGGAAGGTAGCGGTGTCGAAGGAGGTGTTGATGATGTCCCGCAGGTGGGGTGCGATGACGGCGTTGGCCTTGTTGAAGACGTGGTGAGGGCAGGGGTCAGTAGGAGATCCTGAGTGGATGGAGTTCATCGTGCGGACGGTGTCTTCGGTGCTGATCGGGGTCCATGCGCGGAGGGTGGTGGTGGGGGGCGGTGGTTCGGTCGTGGCGAGCGTCGGTTGAGTGCTGAAGCTGTTGTGTATGTCCGCGATCTTGTTGTGGAAATAGGAGGCGAGGGAGTTGCAGAGGTCTTGCGAAGGGGTGATGTCCTTGTTTCCGGCATTGGGGTTGGGGAGCTCTTTAACGATGTTGAAGAGTTCCTTGCTGTTGTGTGCGTTGTTGTCCAGTCGTTCCTTGAATGTGGTTTTCTTGGTGGCGTGGATGAGTTGGTGGTGTTTTCATGGGAACAGTCCAGCCCGAACTGCCAAGCCAAGTCTTCCCTGGACCGGAAACAAGCTTCCGAGGACGGGTTTCTGGCATTCCAGCCGTCTTCGGCCCGGCTTGCTTGAATCCAGTGGCAAAGTGAGCAAGGGACTCACGTCTGAGCATACCCTGCCACACTTATGGCGGCCAAAAGCGGTACAAAAGGGGGTGGTGATGGACGGAGCATCTGAATCAATCAAACCCTCACACCCAGTCAAAAGATCTGGGTTTAATCCATCACCGTTCTTTAGCCCACTCTGCCACCCCAGTTCAGACATGGCTATATGCAAATCAGTCTGACCCTGTGCCTCATGGGAACAGTCCAGCCCGAACTGCCAAGCCAAGTCTTCCCTGGACCAGAAACAAGCTTCCGAGGACCGGTTTCTGGCATTCCAGCTGTCTTCAGCCCGGCTTGCTTGAATCCAGTGGGAAAGTGAGCAAGGGGCTCGCGTCTGAGCATACCCTGCCACACTTATGGTGGCCAAAAGCGGTACAAAAGGGGGTGATGATGGACCGAGCATCTGAATCAATCAAACCCTCACACCCAGTC